>NC_141766.1:34015477-34619643 GCF_982258835.1 Parasteatoda tepidariorum
TGGTCAAAATTACCAGAATATGGTTATATTTACCGTGTTTCTGGCTCTATGGGAACACCAAAAAAAAAACGAGGTAGCTTTTACCAAAGCGCTTTGGTAATGACTTTTTGGTAAAATAAATACTGAATTATGGTTTTTATTACCATGCTGTTCGGTAAAAAATGCGGTATAATTATATAATTTTAAGCAAAAGTCCGTAATTTTAACAGCGTTAGTATAGTTTGAGATGATGCAAAAATGTTCATTTTGATAACCTCGATTTTATTTAGCCAACACTTGTTAACTCTGTTTCTCGTAAGTTATTTGCTTATTCTTTTCCTAGCCTATTTTTTCCTATGTAAGCTGTAAGTTAATATCTACCAACATTTAAAACAATTAAGAAATATGCATTTGTAGATGTACAAACACTTGGACAAAGCTAAACTGAATCCATCACAACAGTCTAAAATGGAAGCGTATAGGTAACAAATCTTGCTGTTTCAATAGATGCATCTTTTTATGTCCATCTCTAATTTGTATTATTTGCTCTTTAACTTGACGAGGTTTTAAATAAATTGTACTTTGTAATGAGTACACAAGCCTCCATATGTATGTCAAAAAAAATCTTAGAATAGTAATGATTTTTTTAAAATTATTTATACACCAGTCTCATCTTTCCGTCAAACGCTATTTAAGATGGTGGTAGCGGATTCGAATCAAAACGTAACCATATATGTGCAACAGTAATTAAATAAATTTAGTTTAGATATGCATACAGGGGTCGTGTGCTGAATGCAAATAATTGCTCGTCTCTTGTCAAATTGCTGAACAGATAAGATAAAAATGAGAAAAACAGCACAAATTTATTGAGCCCACAACCTCAACGCTTTTGAGTGCTTGGCAGAAGGACAACATCACACAGCAATAAGCACACCAATAGAACCTTGCCGTGCAGTATTGCTATTCCGCTAACCGATCTGAAGCGTATATGTAGTGGGTTCCAATACCTCTATAACATTCGATGTATATTCTTACTGCCTATCGTTAAATTGGGCTATCTGTCAAAACATTGTGCTATCTACTGAAAGGAATTTTTAAGTCGTTCTTTGTATTAACGAATAAACCCACTTATATTTGTAAATAAATAAATGAATCCTACTAGATCATGAAAGATGGATGAAACAGTCACCATAGTATCATATATTTGAGTTTAGTATCTTTCTAACACTATAATTAAACATTTGAAGCCATCATATTTGTCCCTTTAGTTTTAGTTATAATTAAAAATTTATATTAGAATAAGAAATAATCAACAATCATCTAACTCCTATCATTATTTAAACAGACTATCATTTAAAAAAAAAACGTGCAAGTGTAAACAGATTATTACCCTTCCGTTTGGTAAGAAGTTCTGAAGATAATTTTGGTAATTTAATCGTGATACTTTAGAGCAGGAATGGGGAAACTACGGCCCGCGGGCCAACTGTGGCCCGCCGGAAGATTTTATCCGGCCCGCGGACAGAATTTCAACTAGCCGATCAGTGGCGAATATATCTACTTTGTTTAAAACTATTTTTGTTGATTTCTTTTTTAGCAAAGTACTGATGACCTTTTCACTTTCTCTATTTTTGTTCTACAAAACATAAATTAATCAAAATAGTTAGCACAAACAGCTTTAACTGGTAAAATGTTGAAAGCAAAAGTTCTTTATAGAATACAATAGCTGTAGATTAGCTCCAACTAGTATTTGTCTTTCTCGAGGAGCAGACATATGGAATCTAATATAGGTGAATTGTACTTCACTTGAGGCTGACTACGCGTTTTAAGTTCCAACGAACGGATTTTTCTGCCGGCTCTAGTTCTAACATAATTTACTGCGTATGGAAAGGTTGCACACATACAACGTCATTGTAAATAATGGTGAAATTATTAAATGTATAAAATGGTTACTGCCTTTTTGAGTTATTTGTAAACATTTTTTATCCCAAAATGGCAACTAAAAAACGCAAAGTTGATGTAGAGTGACATGCACTCAATGATGAATTGACTTTATTTTATTTCAGAAGTTTTTACTCGGCCCACCAAACTTTTTTTTCTAGATTTTTGGCCCACGACCCAAAAAGTTTGCCCATCCCTGCTTTAGAGCATGGTAAAAAAACTTTTTATTTGGTTATATTTACTTGAGATTTGTATTTGTTACTAAATGTTTTGTAATAAGACCTATAATGTTGAAAAGCAGAATTTCCGGTAAACTGTTAAATTACCAGTTTTTTTGTAAAATTACCAGTAGTTTGGTAAGAAACAAAGACATTAAAAGGTTAAAATTACCAAATAAATGGTAAAATCATTGATAGTTCTGAAGATAATTTTGGTAATTTTATCGTGATACGTTAGAGCATGGTAAAAAAAGTTTTTATTTGGTTACATTTACTTTTGAGATTTGTATTTGTTACTAAATGTTTTGTAATAAGAACTATAATGTTGAAAAGTAGAATTTCCGGTAAACTGTAACAACAGCGGTAAACTGTCAAATTACCGTATGAATGGTTTAAATTTCGTATATTTGGTTTCGTTCACCAGAAATGTCTTTACCTTACAAGTGTGATGATTTTGTCAGAATTTTTTTCTCCGTGTAGTATTAAGCAATAATCTCGAGTTGAAATTGTGTTAAAATTAGCATTGAGCATTTCAACTACACCAAAAATATAAAATTAGCGCGAATTAATTCTGTGACTCGTATCAAATAGGGCATTTGAAATGCTTATTTAAATGTATTATACTTAGGAATCGATTCTCAAAACTATTTCCCACAGTTAGTTTTGCTTGCACGAAATACGAGTCTAGTGTTTCCTTTTATTTTGTTTTCTACCTGTTCCTGGCCAGAATAGCCTGGTTTTTAGGGTGTTGGTCCCGTGTCTAAGAGGTCATGAGTTTAATCCCCGTTGTCCATGTAAAAAATCTTGACTGTTGCCCGTTAAACTTGCCGGGGTCACAAAGTCTCCATGATAAAGCCTCCATAATAAATCAATGCTTCTGGGGATACTGGATTGGAGATTGATCGTGCTCTGGTTCAGGTCAAAATTATGATCTGCGGATGGGTGGATGGTGTGTGAATATGATGTCCCTGTAACGGGAAGTGACGTATGTACGTTGGTTCCGGATTATCCTCAGAGATGTTTCGCAGATCGTCACTAATAGCTCATTGCGCAGCTTTAGTGCGACGTAAATAAAAAAAAAGTACCAAAAGTATCAAAGTCTACCTGTTCCGGCAGGGAGAAAAAAAATCTGGTAGAAACTGTATGGTAAAGACCTTTCTAGTGAAAAAGAAGCCATAATTCTGGTTAATAAAATCACAATATACAGTATTTAAACCATTCATTTGATATTTTTTTCGTTAATATAAGGGTTTACACTGTTCGAATTTTCATTCTAACTGGCTGCAGTCAGTTTATCCTATTAGCCATGCGATCAAGAAAATTTTTACATTTACGGTTTTTAAACTGTTTACAACTAGTATGGTTCAGGAACCGTGGATATAAAACGATACGTTTTTAACCATTTACAATTAGCATGCTTTCAAGACCATAAAAAAGGAATTGAACTTGATATTGGAGGTAGCCTTTTTGTTTGGCAATGGGCATTGGAGTTAGGTTGTGGTTGAGATGTGTTTCATCAAATGAACCACTGAATGTGGTATAATTAATTTTTTTCTGGTTGTTTTACCTAACGTAAGATATGGAAAATACTATACTTTTCGTGTTATGCAGTTTTATAGAGCTGCCATCTATGCGTATTTGAGAGAGCTATTTTCTAATAGTCCAGGGTCACAAATGGCGGAGTGCAGCATGCTGGAAAACCTTCATGTGTTGAAGAGAAAGAATGAATTATTGTAGGGTCAACACTGGGGTTATTAGTTAAAAATTATGTTATTAGTTAAGAATTAAATGTTTTGTTTTTCATTTTCTCAATCAAATTATTCCTAAATTCCTTTTTTCCTCCGCAACGTAAAGAAGTCAGAAATAGAATATGCCGTTCCGATTCCTTTAAAATACTTCAAGATTCCAAAAAAACAAACAAATGAATTATTGCAAGTAAAATACGTTGCTATGATGCTACTGTAATTCCTTCATTGCCCAAGATGGTGAGATGTACTAAAAAGTTCCTTGATTAAAGTGGCTAAGTTGCTGCCAAGTCTCTTTTTTATTTTATTGCAATGATCGAAGCTTTAAATTAAATTTTGTAAGACACACTTCAATTCAAATGAAACTTCTTTAACTCTAAAATAATTCCCCAACTAGGATTAATTTATACTCCCCTAATGTATCCATCGAAATTTGTTTTCGAAGTTCGCGGACTAAATGAAGGATTTAAACTTTAATTGAAAGTTTTCCGTACTTTCATTAGTATAATAGCAGCAGACGATATCATGTTTCGGAGCTGTCTAGTCAAAGCGTCAGGTTCATTCAGCTTTAACCTGACTCTCTCTCTATTTCGATCAATAATGTGTTAGCGTCAGTTATGGGTACAGTGAGTTCAAGAAAGGGATAATTTTTTGTTTATTTTTTTAAAATACAAATAGAGTTTTCTTTGTTGTGAAATTTTTATAGTTCTTCTTTTGAAATAGAAAAAGCTTTTTAGATTCCTATTTTCCATTATTATTTTTTCACAAAGTTTTTTAAAGACATCGAAAATTAAAAAAAGGAATTATATATAGGGAATAATGCATATAAGTAATAACCTAAGGCTTGAGGATTATAATAACTCTGAGAAAATAGTCATATATATGGAAATTGGAAATGGAATAATTTAGCTTGACATATTTATGTAGATAAATGTAAGAAAACTTAATAAAGACCTTCAAAAAAATTCAGGAAACGAAGCTTAAAAGTGAAGAAAAAAGTTTTAATAAAATTAATAGGGGGATTTTAGGAGAAAAGAAAGAAGAAAAAATATGAGTTCGAAAAAAATAATCTTCCATCTTTTATTTTTTATTCATTTTTTTAAATATTAAAGAAAGCTATAGAGTAACTAAATTACCCTTAAGTGTAAAAAGAATTTAAAATAATGCAGTTAAAAATATTTATTTTTAAATTGAATTATTTTTGGAACATAATCTTTTCCCTTATGAAATCTTAAAAAATGGGATAATAAGAAATTGTGAACAAAGTAATTCAATTGTAAAATAATTTTTTAATCTATTTTAAAGGGAAAAAATTAAATAATATATTAGTCACTAATTACTAACAAAAATATTGTAAATTATTTTCCATCTAATACTTAAGAGTTTGGCAAATATATTTTTTACTAGAGCCGGAACTAATTTCAATTTATGATTTTCGAAATTAACAGTTAGCTTGTTGCTATGAAACGTTCTATTTGAAACAAATTTTATTATTTCTATAAACAGGTAATTTTTTACATTCTTGAAAGACTGCTCGTTACATGCTATGTTTAATTTTTAAAAATGTTCTTTTTTTATTTTTAAAAAAACAGCATTACTGAAGCAGCGTCCCATGCAAACTATAAAAGCGTCATTGGTTTCATTTAAGTAATATTTATTGACCAAAAGGTTTCATTCATCCAACATAGTTCAAAATATGTGCTTAAGAAAATGAACACATCTTGTAAAGCGTGTTTTAGAAAATAGATATAGCATGATATATGATCATTTAAAAATATGATCAGAGCTAAAAATCAGCTTTAAAGAAAATAAACAGAGCTTCAGGTACATGTTTTAAAAATAGACATAGCTCAAAATTCGCATTGAAGAAAATAGACATAGCTTGAGGTATATGTTTATAAAAATGAACATATATAAAAATTCATATTAAGGAAAATAGACATAGCTTGAGGTACATGTTTAAAAAATGGCCATAGCTTAAAACGAGTGTGGAAGAAAATAGACATAGCTTGAGGTATATGTTTATAAAAACGAGCATATATCAAAATGCATATTAAGGAAAATAGACATAGCTTGAGGTACATGTTTAAAAAATGGTCATAGCTCAAAACGAGTGTGGAAGAAAATAGACATAGCTTGATGTATAGTTTATAAAAATGAGCATATATCAAAATGCATATTCAGGAAAATAGACATAACTTGAGGTACATGTTTAAAAAATAGCCATAGCTCAAAACGAGTGTGGATGAAAAGAGACATAGCTTGAGACGCGTGTTTGAAAAATAGACAAAAATGAAAAATAGAACTCAAAATGCGTGTTTAAAACATAGAGATAGCTTTGAACGAGCACTTGAAAAATCGAATATAACTCAAAATTAACCATTAAAAAATTGAACATAGCTTTTGTTTCCGTTTCTTAAAATACTGTTATGACTATTGTATTTTAATAGAAGCAATTAGTTAATAGTTTTTTGTAACAAACCGTATCAGAGGTACCGTAGATGTTAGAAAATTACCTTGGTTGTTTCACATTTAAAAGGTTTTATTGAATATGCAGTTTCTTTAAAGTGTATTTTGAGCTATATATCTATTTTTTTAAACAAGCATTTTAAGATATATTCATTTTTATTAAACATGCAATTTGACCTTTGTCAATATTTTCAAATTCTCATATCAAGTTACGCTTCTTTGCTAAATATGCATTTCAAACTTTTCAAACATCCGTTTAAAATTATGTCCATTTTCTTTAACGTGCTTTTTGAGCAAAGTTTGCTGACGACTTTAAAATGTATTATCTTTGGATATTTAAAAAATGTTAATATGTTCTAAAATTTCAAACCATTGTTGATATTTATATTGAATTTATTAAAAATATTCCTTCAAAGTCTATTTTAAATGTATCAAATTAATCTATATAACATTTACTTATCATACAGTTGATAACTTAATTGTGTAATACATAATTAAGTTACTTTATTGTTGCTAAGTTCGGATTTTTTTTTCACTTTCAATTTTTTCTTGACGAAAGCTTTTATTAAAATTTTTTGTCTAAATGTTTGTTCATCGTAGGGTTACATGAAGGACCGGGGGGCATCATAATGGAAAGCCACACATTTTAAAATTGTTCATAAGAGCACTTCTAGCTAAAAATACTGTTATTTCCCTCTGGGCTATGAATTTTTCTGCGTATAACGCTGTAATCTAGTAAAAACTAGTAAATTGCATAACTGTAAAAAATACTAAATAACAGTTTGATGTAAAAAATTCATACATGAAAAAAAGTGTAGCTTATCATTAAATTGCTTTAAGACCTTCATATTTAAATTCCTTATTGAATTATGAAGAGAGAGTTTTAATTTTAACTACATTTTCTAAGCAAAGCTACAGTTTGAAATTAAACTTATAATTTATTGAATGGAAATATTTTTGATTCAAGTGTATGAACTAACTACATAATGTAAACAAAACCCAATGCACTATTTAAAATTTTTATATTAAAAACAGGAAGAAGTTTTATATTAAAAAAATTGCTATTTAGTATTTTGTATATGAAAAATTTATTTCAATTAAATTTTTCGAAATAACCATAAACATCATAAACATTTAAAACCCACAAACTGTACGTAACCTTTAAATCGTAATGTTCTTCAAACAATCATTAAAACCTTTTGATTGAAATCTAATTATATTTAGAATCTATCCAATTTAAAAGATATTCTGCTATAGGACATCATTAAATACTATTAAATGCTATAAAGTTTTTATAAATTATACGATAGCAAAAAAATTCGCATATTTTTCCAGTTCGTTCAAAAGATTATCGTAAAAATAGCTTTGTTTATCTATGATTCGTTGCAACTCCAATTTAATTTAAATTAATTAGATATCCTTCTTTTTTGAATTTTCGAAAACCAATTACAATTTGCTGACTGGGTTGAACAAACACAAATAATTATAGTTTAAGAGTTGAACAGCCGCTAGATAATTATTTTCTTTCCTAAAGATATTATAAAAAAAAATGAATAATTTATATCCTCTTTTTGAAGAATAAGTTATAGGTAATCTTATTCATTGATCACATGGAAATGGAAGAATGTTGGTTGAACAATTTTTATAATTATAGTAATAAATTGGGGTAAAATGAATAAAAGTCTTTCATACACAGAGAAAAAAAAATCGGGTGAAATTATTTTACTCTAAGGTACATTTCCGGTAAAAAACAACCATATTTCCAGTTAATAAAGTGAAAATATACGGTATTTAAACCATTTACTTGATAATTCTTTCACTCATTCGCATGATAACGGTTCAGCAAAAATTCTGGTTTTCAAAGTAATAGTTCTGATTAACACACATTTAGTAAAAAATACAAAACTGAAAAGTAAATTTAGCCGAATAAATGGTTTTTATGCCATGCTCTAAGGTATCATGATAAAATTTAAATATTTTACCACAGTTACCAAATTTTATTACACATTATCATCAAACAATATTTTATTGTTAATTTTACCAAAATTGTTACCACAGCGTTTTGGTGAAACTTACCGAGCTTTTTGGTTTTCAAAGGTAAATTTTAGCATATTCTGGTAGTTTTGACAATACTTTTTTCTCAGTGTACTTATTCTTAAATTGTGAGCTTTTATACATCTGAAAAATAACTTTCATGATATTTTTATGATAGTGACGCATTTTTGTTGTTGTAATAGCTTTTAAATGAAGTTATACGCTTTTATTTATGACTCAAAATACAATTTTGAAAAACAACAATGTATAATACATATAATATAGTTACAAATTATTATTCAGAGAGCTTGAAAAAATAAAATCATTATACATTGAAAATAAAGAATACTACAAACCAGAAAATAGTAAAATTTACTTTATTTTCTGGCTCATTGAGAACATAAAAAACTAAGGTATTTTTTAATTCTGTATTTTTTTGAATATGAAATTTACGGTATTTTAAAAGGTACGATAATGATTAAGCTCTAGTTCTAATACTATGGTTTGATTCAAATTAATGTCTAAGCAAAAAGAAACAAAAAAAGAAAAAAACAGATTTTTGAAATTTGTTGTAAGACAGAGGGAATGAAAGTAATTAAAACCAGTTTGGTTGACTGATGAAAATTGCATGTGTTAATAATCTCCTGGCAATTCTTCTATGTGCACTTCGATAATTAAAGAAATTTGTCATTTTTCCTCCCACCTTTCTCAGTAAAGTATAAAACTATTTTTTTTACAAGTAAAACCTTAATAACTTCGAATTTGTTGGTTCTATTGACTTGCGATAGGGTTAATCCCTTTCAACGTAAAACAAATTATTGGAAACAATACCTCATTTGTCTAAAAAGCAATATATTATAAACTGTTTTTCAAGTGTTTGATGAACTCTACAACCTCATAAATGTAAAGTAAACACAGTAATAAATTAATGAGAAAAATTGCGAGAAAATTTTAAAAAACTATTTTAACTTTCCCTGAAATTATTTTCTTTCGTCTTTTATCAATAAAATTTTGTTTATAACACGTGAATCATAGAACACAAAACTTAAGTGATAAATAAATTCAGATAAAAATGGTCTCTTAACTTTTTTACGATTCTTGTTCAAAGGAAAAGAGTATTTTATATGTCTAGAATTTTATTTATAAGTCTATGACTATGATAGTTATCGAATATATTTTTTAAGGTTTCGTTTTATTCTGGATTATGTTGTCTAAGTTGCATGTAATTTATTATGCTTATTGTGTAATATTAAACAAGAAATTTGTTTATGTGTTGCTTATAAATTTTAATTTAATAGTAGGCATAAATGATAATTTAATACGTAAATTTTATAATAACTAAATCCAATCTTAATCGAAGGATGTTTTTCTAGATGTTTTATTATTGCACAATATACACTGAGAAAAAAATATAATCAAAACTACTAGAATATGGTAAAATTTACTATGTTTTTGGCTCTATGGAAACACCAAAAAGCTTCGTAATTTTCACAGAAGCGCTTTGGTAATGATTTTGGTGAAATTAACAATAAAGTATTAACTTATTGTTAATTTATAATATGTGATAAAATTTGGTGATATCCTAATGATACATTAGTGTAAGGCAGTGCTTCCCAAACTTATGACTTTTGTGTAACCTTTCTAAATTTTTCGTAACGCTGTGTACCACTAATAAGAAAATGAATGTATTTTTTACTATAAAAAAATTGTGCTAAAGTCAAAAATCACAACTGTCTGTTGACACCACTAATTATTAGCTGTTAACTCTGGAAAAAATAGCCAATAGAAAAATTAGTAATCGTAAATTTTCCTGGCTAGCTTTTTTTTTTTAAATAAATGTTTTTGGAATTTTCGTTTGTTGCAAGATATTTCGCATAAAAACGCGTACCCCTGCTAAATTGTTCCCATACCCCTGGGGGTACGCATACCACACTTTGGGAAACACTGGTGTAAGGTATAAAAATAATTTATTTGGCTGAATTTAATTTTCAGTTTTGTATTTTTTTACTTAACGTGCTGTAATAAGTGATATAATTTTGAAACCTGGAATTTGAATTTGTTACCATATGAATGGAAAAATTTGAAGGCCAAATGTTTTAGTTTTATTAACTAGAACTTTTTTTTGCCAGAAATTTCATTACCATACAGCATTTTTTTCTCCGTGTATGAAAACAGTAACTCACTTATTTATTTTTTCACTAGACTACACATTTTAAACAGAAGTTAATAAAAAATTTCTCTAAACTTCTTTTTAAAAGACATTTTCTAATAACTATATTTCCATTTTTAATCAAATTAAAAAAAAGTGACTATATGTAACAAATTGTGATATTTTAACAAAATTGTGACATTGTCTACAAAAAATGTCTTTAGAAATCAGTTTACAATTTAATTTCACCATGTCCTTCCGTAATTGACGCATGGATAAGAATTTTTAAAATTATTATTGGCAAAATATTTATATAATTTTCGTTGAAGGTTTGTAAACAACACAGCGATCAAAAAGATCTGAGAAAAAACCACAGATAACGTCAAATATCCGTCGAATTTTTATAATTTTTCGACTATTATTTATCTAGTTATTGACGTTTTAGTTAGGAAATTTTATGTAGAAAAAATAAGTAGGGGAAGTACAATAGATAAAATTAAGTTTCGAGTGTTGATAAAACATTCAGCAATTTGTCAATGATATGCTGAGTTTAAACGGTATAGTATGGATACCGATGACTGGAGGCCCAGATGCACAAGAAAATTCATCAAAGTATTATGTTCCTTGACTGAAATTGTAGTTTATCCTCTTAAAAAAATCAGAAGAATGTCTTTACTATATTAAACAAAGATGCTTACCTAAGAGAAAAACTGTTTTCCAATTGGTTGTTGCGTCTGTTTGTAACCTTTCAAATATAAAGAAATTCCGAAAAATTAATTAATGCTTTCTATTGACTAATATATATATATATATATTGATTAATATAGATATATATAACTAGAATATCTAGAAAATTGTCACTTTAGGGATAGATTTTTTTCCGCTTAAATGAAAATTCTTAAAATCATTGAATAATTCTAAGTTTTTACATATTTTTATGAGCCCAAACGAAACAGCATAAGAGTCACATTTTAAATATTGAGAAATTCAGAAAATTAGTTTCTGGTTATCATTTATTAATGCAACCAAAATTTGTAAACAATTGTTAGTTTATTGATAGATTTTTCGTTTAAATTAAAAGCATTAAAAATCAGTGAATAATTCTAAATTTTTGCATATTTTTATGAGCCCACACAAAACAGCATAAGAGTAGCTTTCCAAATATTACGAAATTAAGAAAAATTAATTAATGCTTATTAATGATTAATCCAATCGATCTAAACAAAATCTAAAACATTGTCAAATTCTAAAATATCTGAAACATTGTCAGTTTAGTGCTAGATATTTTCGTTTAAATTAAAATCACTAAAATAAATGAACAATTCTAAATTTCTACATATTTTCTTGAGTTAAAACTAAGCAAAACAGGAGTAACTTTCCAAATGTTAAGAAATTCAAAAAAATTAATTAATGCCTACCAATGATTAATACAATCAAAATATCTAAAAAAATTGTTAGTTTAGTGATATATTTTTCGTTTAAATTAAAATCATTAAAATCAGTGAATATTTCTAAATTTTTATATATTTTTAGGAGCCCAAATTAAGCAGCATAAGAGTAACTTTCAAATGCTAAAAAATTAAGAAAAATTTGTTAAGCTTTATATTGATAAACACTATCAAAATATTTAAAAAATTGGCACTTTAGAGATAGATTTTTTTCCCTTAACTGAAAATCACAAAATCAATGAATTATTTTAACTTTTTACATGTTTTTATAAGCCCAAGCAAAGCAGAATTAAAGTTAATCATATTAAAATATTAATAAATCGTAATTTATTAGTTTCATTTCAACAAAACTGTATTTTTTCCGCAATGGCTTTTTCTGCTATTTTCATAATTACCATAGAGGGCGCTGTGAGGATAAAACTTAACGAAACAGCCGCGAATAACTATTACTAACTCACAATAGTCATAAAATACCATTTTATTCTCTAAAAGGGACATGATTGTTGTTTCATTTGACAGCAAAGCCTTTAAAAAGCAGTTTTGATATGTATCTTTATGATAGCAGTAAAATAAGTTTTTGAAACTAAGAATAAGGAGAAAATATTTCAAATGATTTCGAATGGTGAGAGAAATACAGCAAGGCATGTTTTAATACTTCTTTTTAATAAAAAAATCTCTCCTATAATTTTTTTAGACCACCATTAAAATACGAATTCTATTAAAATGAAAATCCCAATTTTTTTACAAATATATTCACTTTATATTTTATATATAATTACAACTTTGCAACCTTTCCTTTAATCGTGTCCTTATAAAAGTAACTATTAGTTTCAAAATAAATTAAGAACTGTTTCTTTCGTGCTTGTTAGCTGAAAATGTAGGTCTAGTCTACCATAGATGGCCATAGTCTTTTCAAATCGAAATAAAAGCACTACGAACAGAGATAAAAGAAATTTTATTCTACGTATTTTAAATTCTATTGCATGCACTCAACATATTTTGAGCAAAAAGTAATGAAATATTGAGAACAAAATATGAAAAAAATTTTTTTTTTGTAACACTTCTTCCGAAAATGCGTTCCTTTAAAAGTAACGATTCCCGTTCCTAATAAAGTACCAAATAGTTTTCATAGATATGAAGAACTGATTCATAGAATATTTACATTTCCTCGTTTATTAATTGTATGTTATTTTTGAAAATGAATTTTATGATTGAGTTATAATTACGATTTTCACCTTTAATATAGAAGTTTTAAATTTTATTCAGAGGCTGAATCTATTACTGCAAAATTTAAAATAAATAAAAATGATTTCATGGACCGGCTGTTAAAAATAATTACATTTTTAATTATTAATATTTTTCGATTGAATGATTTTAACAGAAAAAATGTAGAAAATAAAATGTAACTAAATTTTAATTATACTTGTTTGATGAAAATGTACTGCAAAATCTTATCAACCTTGTATGCACCATTAGCGGTGAGATAAATTTTCTAATTCGAGAATTTAAATCAAAAGAAAAGAAATCGGGCAATTATCTTTGCATTCGAATGCTGAAAGAAGTACCCCAACACTTTTTATTAACAAAAAAGAATAAATTTTTATTCATGAAATAAAAAACAAATCTCCAGACAACGATTAAAATACAAAATCTATTTGAATGTAAATCCTTAATTTCTTCAAATAACTTCACTAGCATACATTTTTGTTACAGTTCGTCTGATCGTGTTCCTATAAAAGTAACAATTAGTTTCCATAGATATCAAGAACTGCTTTATAGAACATTTACATTTCCTCGTTCGTAAAGAAGTTCGTAATGATGTTCCAAAATCGGAAATTCTCTTAATTACGCGTCCTTTTTGGTAATGATTTTTATGCTTCAGCTGTAATTACTTCGAAGACGAATCCTTAAAATAGTTTTGGGAGATCATTTGTTTAAACATTGTGCACAGTTAGAAATATATGTGAGTAGGTTTGGCTTAGGATTTGGCCAAATGTTTACCCACAATTTTGCCCTTTGAAATACTTCTACTTAGACTGACTTCGGAAATGAAAGGAAATTTTATGCTCCTTTGTATTAAGGAAGACGCATAAATACTCCCACCCTTTGACTGCTTGTAACACACTTTTGCGTTTGAAAGAGATGTGGTTATCCATCTTTAAAATGTGAATATAAGTAACTGTCTAAGAATATTTCATGCGTAAAGAAACTAATTAGAAATAGGAAATTTGCTTGAAAGATATAAATTTTCAAGAAACTTGTTTAGATTGTTAAGAATTAAGTTTAAAATGTTCTTAAAATTGAAACGCAATTCATTTAATTTTAATTAGATGTTTAAGAATGCAAATTAAAAGACGTTTGATAATTAGTAACTATATAGTATATATATATATATATATATATATATATATATATATATATATATATATATATATATATATATATATATATATATATATACATTGCCCGGTATACCCTACACTGATGTTTTTTTAAGGTTAAGTGCCACTGCCCGGTATACATTTGCCCGGCATACCCTACACTGATGTTTTTTTAAGGTTAAGTGCCACTGCCCGGTATACATTTGCCCGGCATACCCTTCACTGATTTTTTTTAAGGTTAAGTGCACTTCCCGGTATACATTTGCCCGGTACACCCTACACTGATGTTTTTTTAAAGTTAAGTGCCACTGCCCGGTATACATTTGCCCGGTTTACCCTACACTGATGTTTTTTTTAAGGTCAAGTGCCACTGCGCGGTATACATTTGCCCGGTATACCCAACACTGATGTTTTTTAAAGGTTAAGTGCCATTGTCCGGTATATATTTGTCCGATACTCCAAACACTGATGTTTCTTTTGATCTATCGTCAGTAAGTATCAAAATATAGAATAAATATAAATATATCAAATAAATATAATAATATTACGAATAAATTAATATAAAATTGGATATAACAAATATTTCGGACATTCACCAAAGAGACTATGTGATTGTTGACATTCACCGGTGAGAGTCAGAAATAAGGGTATTTAGCAAATATTTCGGACATACACCAAGCGAATACGTGAATGTTGACATTCTCCAGATTTCGGTGTGTGTGTATATATATATATATATATATATATATATATATATATATATATATATATATATATATATATATATATATATATATATATATATATATATATATATATTGTATATATATATAATTTTTTAAAATTAAACTGCGCTGAATTAATTAGACCTTATGTTGATGTTGTCGTCGGTCATTAAGAGAGAAGGTGTGTGATTGTTCCTATTTTCCAGTGGCGCCATCTATGGTCAAGTTCGACTTCTGCCACACAGATACGCCGCACCCGTTTATAGGGCGGACCCATTAATACATCTCTTTATTCATTCACAGATCGTAATTTTGTCCTGAACCAGAGAACGATCAATCTCCAATTCAGTACCCCCAGAGGTTTAATTTGTTATAGGAACATGGAGGACTTTGTGACTTGACAGATTTAACGCGATCCAGCCACCATTTACTACACGGGGAGTCTTCGGCTGGCTGGATTCGAACTCCCGGTCTCACGATCGTGAGTCCAGCGTCCTGTCAACCAGGCTATCTCGGCAATTAGACCTCATTAAAATGTATTATAAATATATTTTCAATTTTATTGGAGAGATAGATTTTTCAGAATATTTTTGTTACGAAAGTGAGAGCATGTTATTTCAAAACTTGCTTTCCGTATGAATCCAACTTTTGGAAACATGAAAAAAAGTTTGTAGCTCTGTCATGAACAAGAAATCTCGCCCTTTTCTTAAAGTAGACTTCTTGATAATCGATATAAGATGATATAAGATATATTCCCTAGCAGCAATTTAACCTGAAAATTGGCACAATATAGGTCCTATATGAAAATGCACCTAGGGACCATCATTGAGATGTTCAGGTTTTATAATATTGGTCCTATATAGGACCAGTATCGGTCTGTATAGAGCCAATATAAGGCCTATATTGGCTGAATAATAAATATAAGATATCGGGTGAATCTGACAATTCTGTATAGGGCCGAGATTGGTTTTAACCTTTTGCTTACGGCTGGTACAACATATGGACCTAATGTGATAGTACAATATGGAACACCGTAAGCAAAGGGTTAAAATGGAAGTAAAATATCGGGTGAATCAGATGTTTTATATAGGGCCAATATCGGAGAAATAACTACCCTACGAACCCTTATTAAGCCAAGATTTGTGAATATAGGTCAAATAAGGGCCCAAGCTATTTTCTGCTAGGGTTCTATTGATAGAGTACATCTGGAACAACCACTTATAGTGTTGACGATATGTGGGATGCTTCGTTTTCACTGCCCTTACTTTATATTTTTGTAATATTTGTTAAAATGAAGTAAAATGAAGCACATCTGGGGTATTATGTTAATATTTTTAAGAGAGGCGAGTAAAACCGCAATCAAAATATCACGAAACATTATCGACTTCGATCAGAATAGAGAAGGGAATTTTTATTGACTTCATATTAAATAAATTATTCAATCAAAAAACCAGTTACTTTTCGGCATGAAGTTCAAAAGAAGATCTAAACAAAAGTAGGATGCCTTTTGTTTCCATATGCCAAATAAACTGGTTAATGTCTTCCTTGTTGTTCTGATTGGTCTTGAAAATGGGTCGCCAGAAGCCGCGATGGTTCAGGGGTTAGAGCTCTCGCCTTCCATTGAGGTGAACTGGGGTTCGATCCCGGCGATGGCTGGTCGATACGAATTCCGCTTCCGGCTGGCACTGACCACAGTGCTGACGTGAAATTTCCTCAGGGGTAGACGGATCATAGGTTAGAGTCCCCTTGCCGTCAGGGTAACTGAGGGATGTTCTCGTGGTCTTCCTCTTCATGTAACGCAAATGCGAGTTAACTCTATCAAAAAAGTCCTCCACGAAAGCAAATTTCTCCCAGTACTCAATCCAGGAGTTCCCTTGTCTTCTGAATTGGGTTCAAAATTACAAGGCTACGAAGTTGAACATTAGTAGTCGTAAACCCATAAAATTGGGTTGGCTGTTCAACGATGGTTATATTATAAAATAAAAAAAGTTTTTGCTTTTTTAAAAATTTAAATGTGACTTTGCTTTATCTGCTCTTACAAGATATTCTATAGTATAATTTAGTGGTTTAAAAAATGAAAAATGAAAAGTATCGAGTGCAAATTCTGCATTAACTGAGTATATTTCTTATTTTCAAATAGTCACTTATTGTTACTGAACTAATTATTGAAATAATAAACCAGTCACTTTTAGCCATAGATCTAAGTTAGAAAGAAGATGTGAACAAAAGTTGGAGGCTTTTTGCTTTCATCTGTCATATAAACTGGCTTTGATTGAGTGTAATTTCTTCCTTGCTCCGATTGGTCTTGAAAATAAATCTCCAGATTTTGATAATGTTTTTGCTTCTTTTTTCTAATTTAATATCACTTTGCGATATCTGCTCCTTCTTATTCAACAGTAAAATTCTCAAAACATTCATTAAAATGAGGAATAGCAAGCGCAAATTCTGTTAGAACTAGGAATATTTCTAATTTTCAAATAGTCTCTAATTTTCTACCAGCTCTTTTATCTTCAATAGTGAAGCATACATAGCAATTTAAACTAACTTTTAAACTAATAAATATGTAGCAGAATTTTGAAACTTTATATTTTGAAGCTAAGTTAGTTTCAAGGTTGCTTTAATGTAAAACGGGCTACTTATAGAGAAATGTTGAAATTCGACCCTAACTAGATAACGACGGTTCATACAATATTGAAATTTGACTCTCGCAGAAAGCATAATTGCATAAAAGGAAGCTTGAAAACGTTTAACTTCGCCATGTTTAATAAACATAAATTAAGCGTTATAGGAAAGCCTTGAAATGTATCTAAATAAAATGTATCTAAGTTAAATGTATGAAAACATGAAAATAATATTCTGAAGTATTTATTTAAACTTAGAAATGAAAGAAAATTTTCAGAGAAGAAAGTATTAAAAATAAGAAATAAGTAAATAAATTGACTATTTTAATTATAAAAATAATACGATTGTCTTTTTTAAATTATTATTTATAGTGGTATAGTAAGTTTTAAAGTCAACTAAAATTGTCCAAATAATTGTTAAAACTGTATATTTAACAACAAGAAAAATGAAAAGAAATTGTTTAATTAATATTTTGCTTAAATTTTAATTAAATAAATAGGATAAGAATAACAGATCATACGAATAATTTTACGTGCGACAAAAGAAGATGTTTTAATTTTGAAACAAATATATCTAATTTTAATCACCTGAAAATTAATTATTTACTGAGGAAAAAAATTTCTGGTAATGTACTGTTTTGTATGGTAATGACATTTCTTAAAAAACCCCCCATAAATTTGGTAATAAAATCCAAAATATATGGCATTTAAAAAATTAGATTAGTAATATTTTCGTCATATGGTATTCTGGTGATGTATTGTTCTGTATGGTAATGACATTTCTTAAAAAAAACTCCATAAATTTGGTAATAAAATTCAAAATATATGGTATTTAAACCATTCAATTAGTAATATTTCCGTCATATGGTAGCGATTTACTTGAAATTCTGGTTTTCAAAATTATAGTTCTTATTTTCACACATTTAGTAAAAGTAAATTTGAAAGTGAAAAGTAAATTTAACCGAATAAATGGTTTTTATGCCTTTTTCTAAGGTATTGTAATAAAATTACCAGGCTTTACCACATTTGTCAAATTTTATCACATATTATAAAACTATATTTTATTGTTAATTTTGCTAAAATATTTACCAAAGGGCTTCGGTAAAAGTTTACCGAGCTTTTTGGTGTTCTCATAGAGCCAAAAACACGGTAAAGTTTACCATAATCCGGTAGTTTTGACCATACTTTTTTCTGACTGTTGAAAATAACAATTATTTTACTTGACAAAAAAGTTATCAGTCAATTAATAAAAACTAACACTTATTTTTTGTGCCAGATAATTGATTAATAAATTGGCAATAAAAATTAACGAATGTTTTTGGGGGCACATAATTAATTTTGAATTATTAAAGCATACTATTTTGTGAAATTCATAACACACAAAAAATTTAATTGTCTTAAATCTTCAAGTGTAAAAGTTAAAAAAAATTTAGAGATGATAAAGTAAAAAAAAAAAAAAAAAAGGAATAATCCCTAACATTTATACTAAATTCAATTTAAAGCATTTTATGACGAAGATTGAAATTGGATATAACGTCAGTATTTTAAAATAATATTCGTCAATTCATATAACACCTGTAGGTCTTATTTTATTCCAAATCTTTTCATCTGTTATTTTGTTCTGAGACTCTTTTGAAAAGATCTTTTTTTGAACTTTAGAATGTTTTTCTTTTCAACTACAATACTTGCGAGGGAATAAAAAAATTCGAACTTGAAATGAATTAAATCTTCAAAGCCAGCTGACTTTAGGGAAAGGAATATTATTTCTATAAATTTCTTTTGCGAGAGATGAAAGTTTGAGGAGCAAGTTAAACAAAATATAAAATGTTTTCATATGAGCCATTCTCAATTCTTCTAATAACCTTATTTTTCTTTCTTTTTCTTTTTTTGGTAAAAATGATTTAATATTTATTAAAATTCAGTAAAAAAAAGGGTACTTTTAATGGACTTTAATGCGTACATTTATGCTTACATAACATTAGTACACTGTTAGTACTTTAGCATTAGTACACTGTTAGAAATTTTGGAGTGTGATGAACTTGTTCAATTTCTAGCAACCTCAATATATTTCTGATATCAACTATGTTATCGTACTTTTTTAACTTGAAAACGCTTCACTAAGATTCAAGTTGAACGGAAACAGGGTTCAATTTAACAAATTAAGGTTAAGCGAAATTGCATCAGATTATGGTTCAATGTACCCATATTATCCTAAATGGAGCCGATTACCCTGTTGGAAAATAGGGGGTGTGCTGAGCCATAATATAGTTCAGATTTCTTGTAACCTCAATATATTTTGGATGTGAACATTGTTTTCGTACTTTTTAACTCAATAACTCCAGACGATGGTT
This sequence comes from Parasteatoda tepidariorum, assembly GCF_982258835.1. NCBI lineage: Eukaryota > Metazoa > Arthropoda > Arachnida > Araneae > Theridiidae > Parasteatoda > Parasteatoda tepidariorum. The sequence continues at coordinate 34,035,536 of NC_141766.1, forward strand.
AAATAAGAACGAAAACATAGCTCAACTTAACACCTTATTAGGATTAAGCAAGTTTGCACCATATTCTGGGTAAAAGTACCGATATTATGATTCTCTTTTGAACTGATTTTACTGAGAGTGAATAAACCAATAAAATATTTGATCATGATGAGCTACTTTTTAAATTTCTTTCTAACAGAAATGTGGAGTTAATTCTAAGAATATGTTAAGTAATTTTCGAAAATACTCAATGTCATTAACATATTTCATAATGATTTTAAGTATAGAACATTGATTTAGAAAGCTAAGTTTTCCAAGTTTGAATACTTGTATAATAATACTTGTCCAATTTTAGCCGCCGGTCTAACCGGAGGAGTTTTTTATTATTTTCTTCTCTCCGTAACGCTCCATCAAAAAGTTCTTTTCGAAGGCGGGTTTCTTCCAGTGCTTGATTTCATTGTCCCCTTGCCTTATGGGTTGAGTTCAAAACTACAAGGTTATGAAATAGTTAATTGAGAATCGATATCGACCGGCTGTTAAAATAAGATACGGCACGGTGATAAAATAAGATAAAAAGTACAAATATGATGAAGTAGGAAGAATATCAATATATAACATTACTGTCAATTAGATTATTTACCCCGATAATTACAAAAATCGAAATGAAACTTTTTTGATTTTTCTCTACATCTGAAAAAATGAACATGGTCCAAATTTAAAAATTCTTTCTTGTTAATAACGTGTTATATAACATTACTGCTAAATAGGCTAATTACCCCGGTGATTACGAAATATGGAAATGAAAGTTTTTAGATTTTCGATTTATCTCATAAAGAACACATGGTCTAAATTTGAGCTTTCTAACTTCACGGCCAATATTGGCGAGACATATCTATCTATATCTATCTATCTAAATATCTATCTATCTATCTATCTATCTATCTATCTATCTATCTATCTATATATATATATATATATATATATATATATATATATATATATATATATATATATATATATATATATATATATATATATATATATATATATATATATATATATATATATATATATATATATATATATATATATATATATATATATATATATATATATATATATATATATATATATATATATATATATATATATATATATATATATATATATATATATATATATATATTTGTAATTATCGGGGTAATTAGTCTAATTGACAGTAATGTAATATAACACATTTTTAACAACGACAAAATTTCAAATTTTGACCTATCAGATTTAGAGAAAAACTAAAAACTTTCATTTCGATATTTTGTAATTACCGGGGTAATAATCCGATTTAGCAGTAATGTTACATAGCACGTTATTACCAAGATAGAATTTTTAAATTTGGACCATGTGCTTTTTTTCAGATGTAGCGGAAAACTAAGAAAGTTTCATTTCGATATTTGTAATTATCAGGGTAATTAGCCTAATTAACAGTAAAGTTATGTAACACATTTTTACAAGAACTAAGTTTCAAATTTGGACCATGCGTTTCTTATCAGATGTAGAGGAAAACTGAAAAAAGTTTTAGTTGGATATTTTGCAATTTTCTGGTTAATTAACACAATTGACAGTAATGTTATATAACATGTTTTTGCCAAGATGGAATTTCCAAATTTGGGTCATGTTGAGATGTAAAAATAACTGCATAAGCTTCATTTGGATATTTTGTAACTATCGGAGTAATTAGCCTAATTGACCGCCATGTTATATACTGTACTATATGCTATATATTACTATATATATTGACAGGAATGTTATATGTCTTAGAAAAATCTATTCAATGTATACCTACAATATAGGTACTTTGAACCCGTATACCCCACAAATATACTGCATCTTTAATAAGGTGATAGATTTAACCATGATTCCGTATAACTTGGACCTTATTATCGAGTAATTAAGTTGAAGATTGTTTAATTTTTAAGATGTTTCAACTTGATATCATGATAAAAATGCTGCAAAATGTCTGGATATTATGGTTCATATTGATTAATTTGCGAGGAAATATATGGTTTAACTTGTTCCTAAGTTAAAGTTGCAGCAAGTCCACACAATTAAGTGAGTCATTGTGATTTGAAACTTCTAACAGTGAATGTAATATCTTTCAAAATTTATTAAGCAAATAAAAAAGAAGAAGAAAACTAAAAACGAAGCAAAATAAGAAAAAATAAAGAAACGAGATAATAAGAAAGAAACGAGACGATAAACCTACACGCGACTAATTGTGCTAAAATGGAACATTTGTTTACATCTTTACTTTTAGTCTCTATTAGAAACAATGGATTTACGGAATAGCAAATTATTTTGTCACATCTTAACATCTGTTGCAGCGAAGGATTTCGTGATTAAATGCCTTTTATGGAAAGCTAAAAGCTACTTTTAAAGGTGAAGTCATGTTTTGACAGATTGCCAAAAATTATCAACCATTTCCATGTAATTACCATTGTCAGAGACGAACTTGGTGGATGAAAAAAGAGTTCTAATGTTTTGACAGTTTTTCGTCCACCACTCAGAAATCGACTTTTTTTTCTCGACTTTTTTTGATATTTGCATTTATTAAAAACCCCTGAAACTACACGAATTTTCGAGATTATTGTTTTGTTTCAGTGAGAGAAAGATTTCATTTCAATAATAACAAACTCTTAATAAAATCAGTTAAATGTTGAACCATAACGACGTGTAAATTTGCTACAACCTTAAAAAAATATTAAGCTGAGCAATGTTTCCATTCAACTTGTACCATAGTATCGTGTTATCACTATTATATGGTTCAATTTAGCTCTTGTTTTAAGTTGAAGCAATTTTGAAACATTTATGTTTTAATACACTACAAAATTTAGACTATTTTACGCTACAAACAAGTATGATATTTGTAAATCATATTGTTGTTAGAATCATACAAAAGTAAGCACAGTGTATTTCCTTTCATATAGTTCTAATTAAAATTGGAAATTGGAATTGGAATTGGAAATTGGAATTGGAAATTGGAATTGGAAATTAGAATTGGAAATTGGAATTGGAAATTGGAATTGGAAATTGGAATTGGAAATTGGAATTGGAAATTGGAATTGGAAATTAAAATTGGAATTTAAATTGAAATTTTTAAAAACCCACTTACAGTAAAATAACTTTAAATGTTAACTAAAGTTGAAGTAAATTAAGTTGTCGATATTTTCAATTAGCCGGCCAGACGGTCGAGCGGTTAGCGTGTCTGACTGCGAAGCCAATGACTGGGGGTTCAGGTACCGCTCAGGGCATGGATGCTTCTCTCTGTGTGTTGCTCTCTATCGTGTGATGTGTGAATATGGCCCACACTATAAACGGGTATCTGTGGCTGTGTGACGTGGGAAATGTTGCTCGCCTCCGTGACTTATTTTCACAGGTGCCCACTGCGTAACGTGTTAAATGAGTAATACTTCCGGCATCTTCCTAGGCAAAGGACGTAAAAGTTCAGTGCCTGCCATTCGAAAAAAAAAATATTTTTAATTATGCTTTGTTTTAATCTCTAATCTCTAATTTCCCGTATCAGCGCTGTTAGAATTTCCGTTCTTAAATTACGGTAAAATAACCGTCAGCAGTCTATCCATCCGATTAACCGCAAAGTTTACGGTAAAGAATATTTTTTACCGTAATGGCTTTGAAACCGTTTACAACTAGTATGGTTAAAAAATCATGAATACAGAAGTAGTATACGGACTTTAACAATTTACAATTATCATGATTTCAAAATCGTAGAACGGAAATTTAACTGGGCATTGGAGCTAGGCTTATTGCTAGGTAATGGGCATCGGAGATAGCTTGTGGTTTATCAAATAAACGTTGGAATGTAGCTTAATTAATTTATCTGGTTGTTTCACCTATCGTGAGAGATAGGAAATACTAGAATTTTTGGGTTAATCAGCTTTCTGGTGTTGCCATCTATGCGTGAATGAGAGTATCGTATACGAATATCCCAGGGTCACAAATTAGGAAGTGCAGGACACAGGAAACTTCTCATGTGTCGACAGGAATGGAGAAAATTATGTTGTGTCAACGCTGGGACTCGAACCCCCGTCCTGTCGGTCATGAGATAGACAGACTAGTCCACTCTGCTATAATATGTATTTAGCTGCAAGAAGCTAAGTGGCTTCATTATGTGGGTCTAGTTGATGCGATAAAATTCTGGTTGCCGAACCGTATTAGTTGAAAGCAGATAATAAACAGTTTTTCTCACAGTTAACAGTTTGAATATATCTTATTTATGGTAATTTGTCTGTTTTCTTTGAATATGATAAAATAACAATTAAATAAATTGTTATTCAACCATTTTGAGTCGCGATGTTTCAGGTGATAGAACATTCGCCTTCCAATGTGGCGAACCGGGTACGAATCCTAGTCGATACGAATTCCGAACCCGGTTTGCACCGACCACAGTGCTGACGTGAAATATCCTCAGTGGTATGCGGATCACGTGTTAGAGTTCCCTTGCCGTCAGGCTAACCGTGGGAGGTTCTCGTGGTCTTCCTCTCCATGTAACGCAAATGCGGGTTAGCTCCATCAAAAAGTCCTCCACGAAGGCAAATTTCTCCCAATACTCGATCCAGGAGTTCCCTTGTCTTCTGGATTGGGTTCAAAATTACAAGGCTACGGAGTTGAACATTAGTAGTCGTAAACCTTTAAAATTGGGTCGGCTGTTCAACGACGGCTATATATATATATATATATATATATATATATATATATATATATATATATATATATATAGCCGTCGTTGAACAGCCGATAAGATATATATATGTATATATATATATATATATATATATATATATATATAGCTATATATATATATATATATATATATATATATATATATATATATATATATATATATATATATATATATATATATATATATATATATATATATATATATATATATATATATATATATATATATATATATATATATATATATATATATATTATTTATAATTGTTATTTAACCATTTCCAACAGTATAATTCCTAGACTCAAATTCCGTTTTTCTTTTCGAAGTATAGATTTTGCTTCCCTTTTTATACTTATATTTAATCATGCATTTTCCAGAGGTCTGAAAATATACGTTTGCAGTAAGCTGGAATGGGATGTGGTGGAACAAAAGCAGCACCTTTGCATCAGGTATGAGGCATTTTTTTAAAATAAATTAGAAATATTTTTTTTCATGATTCATTGGTCGCATGTTTTTTGATCCCTTGAGCCTCATGTCTAAGTTAAATAACAGTTTTATATAGTCCCATCCAGATCTTATATTACTCTATTATAATTTAATATTTTACCAGGACTAAGAAAGTTAATAGAGAACAATTTAGGTACTTGAAATACAGCACTTTCCCTTGTAAGGGTCACCTCTAAATATGAAATACCCTATATTTAAGGGACTCTTCTGTTGGCAGCGGTTCTTTATAATGGGAGTTTTCATACGTTTACCTCTTTTAAAGGGACACTCTATTTAAAGGACACAGAAAAAATCTGAATAGAGGTAGAAATATACAAAATAAAAATATAAATATTTTTTGTTAGAGTGCTTTTTTCCCTTTTTTGGCGATGATGAAGAAAAATGAGTAGAAGTGCAACATGTTGCAGATGCTATAAACTGAATAAAGAAATTAATAAATTATTGAATCTAGACTTCTAATTAAATTATATTTTTCAGCTTTTTATATAGTGTGCAAAAAAAATGGGCCAACTTGACTAGTGTTTGATCTAATGATCGGATCTTCACGTTCTAGGACTTAATCTGAATGAATTGATGGATAACTTCAAATAGTTCAGATGCCATTTTAAGTTACGAAATCAGGCACAAAAACCTACTTTCTCTGAATAAACATATCTATTTTTCGACGGACAAACTTTAGATCGTAGCTGCAAGTTGGTTAATATGGTCCGAATAGTTAGGTAGGAGTGCGGTCTAAAGTTTGAACCCTTTAATGTTAATTCAAATTTTAAAAGTATGACTTTTTTAAAAATTTTATTTCTCAGGACCCATTCGACCGATTTTGCAAAACTTTTGCACGCAATAAATAAAATTAAAATTAAGGTATCCAAAATTTTAATCGCTCTTCTGACTAAACTATTGCCACCATATTTTCCAAATTGCGATTACCCCTATATATTTCGGACAGAAATCCGAATCCGTTGAAAAACATATATGTTTATTCAGAAAGAATGCATTTTTGCGTCTGATTTCGTAGCTTAAAATGTCGTCTGCATTAAATAATTAGCAGAATTGAGAACACCCCCTCGAACCATTCAGATTGAGTCCTAGAACGTGAAGTTATGCAGGATGGTCCGTTCATTTTTGCACCTGTCTCATATGAATAAGAGATACCTTTATATAAAAGACAAGTGCACTGACAATGCTTTAAATATAATTCGCTCTCCAAATTTCCCTATTTGTAACATTTTAAAACTATTACACTTATAGGATTTAAAATTATGCATACAATGTATGTAATTAGATAAATATAAAACAAATATACAATTTGTTATATCTAACAATCCAAATTCATCGTCATCAGAGCTATAGCTACTGTTAAATCAATAGTTCTAAGAAATTGAAGCGAAAATATATACTTGATGGAAAACAAAGACTCCATTCCCTTCAAAAAAAAAAAAACCTTTTTTTTCTTCAGGCGTCCAAAGTAGGCGCCCATTTTCAAGACTTGCCAGACGTGAATAAGAAAAAAACAAAAGTGATTTGAAACATAAACCGTAAAGTTGCCTAGAAAAAATGAAAAATAAGAAGCTAGAAAAACAGTGGTAACCAACAAAAAATTTTTACCATCACCTAATTTTTTTAAAGCCAAAATAGTCTTTAGTCAAGTATGTAGTTACTCTTACTTTTTGTAGTAGAATGAAATATACTCTTAAAAAACGGTTGAATATATATTAGAGCCTCAAAACAATTTCCAACCTTAATCAACCGACATAAAATAATGTATTGTGCTAAATCATTCAGAGTAGTTATAAAATAAATTTTTGCAGACAAAAAGCTTTTTAATTATGCTACTTGGTCAAAATTTATTTTGTCAGCGGGTAGAGATTAAAATAAAAAATAACACTTAACATAAGCTTTTAACCTCTAGAAATTTTTTTAAATAAGATAAATAAAGTTTTTATAACCGATATTATAACAGCCTATGCGCTTTAAATCCCGAGAAGCAATAAAAATCCTGATACTTAAAGGATTTTCTTTTCAAGTTTTATGATGTTTTTTAAGGAAGTTATAGAGTACTTATTTCACTTTTTTTTTCAACACATGCTTTGGATTAATAAACTCGCTATTATTTTTTATACACTTAACATTTAAAAAGTAACGAGACGTTATTTTAGAAGTGAAATTTATTTTTAAGTGAGAATTTAATCTATCGATTGAAAACGTATTATTTTTATGGAAACAATTTTACATTTAAGAATTTTTCTTCATGTTATTATGTTTCATGCTTTACTAAATTTATATTAAGCAAAGTATTGATAATAAACGTTTTTTCCTTATAACTAATTCTAAATCTTCAATATAACATTATGCATTTGTTTGAAATAAATTATAAATTGTTCGTAAAAATAGACATTTTCGGTCGCTGAAAGCTAAATCTGCTGTAATGAGGTGTCTAGGTCAGTTTTGAAATCTGCAAAATAAGAAAAAAAGATAAATTAATCAATATTTAAAGTAATAAATTCATAACTGAATGAAATGACCAAATAAGTATAATATATATTGTATTCTTAAATTCGGCTCTTAATACAATAATATAAATCATTCTCAAATTAATTAATTAATTCTTAAAACTTTCTCTGTCTTTATGAAATAGCAAATAACATGAATTGTTCTCAAAGTAATAATTAAGTTCTTAAAATTTGAAAAAGGCAAAAATAAATAAAAGGAAAAACATAAATTAAGTACAAATAAAGGAACAGAAATAAACATACTATACGTTCACCAATTAAGAACCTTCCTCAATATCTTAACACAAAATGGTAGTAGAAAATTAACGAGACAAACACGTTGCAATAAGAAAAAAAATGGTTTAACCAGTAGGGTAAGTTGAACAAGCTTGAACAGGAAAAGAACAGCTTACCAAAATATTTGTTCATGTAAAATCTCAAATATAATTAAAAAAAAACATCGCTTTCGAATTATTTTACCCTAATCTTCCCTACTGTTATAAATCAATGGAATTATTTTACACAAATAAGCATATTAATATTTATGAACCAATTAATATAAGAATAGTTATGAAAGATAGTCTTGCCAACTTCCAATATGGTTGCCCCTATTGTAGGGTAAATTGATAATATACTTACAAAAAATAATTCCTTAAATATTAGTTATTGGATAAAATTATAAAAAAATGCCATCAACTTAACATCGCGAAAATATCCGTAATGTAATAATGTATAATGTATAAAATGTGCAAAAAACAGCATACTAAAATATATGTTAACATAAAATTTTAAACATAACTAACAATATCGTTTTCTGCTTATTTTATCCTAATCTACCTTACTGCTATAAATCAATAAAATCATTTTACATTAATAAGCATATCAATATATATGAACCAATTAATATACCAAAATATATGTTCATGTAAAAATTCAAATATAATTAAAAAAACATCGTTTTCTGCTTATTTTACTCTAATCTACCCAACTGCTAAAAATCAATGGAATTATTTTACGTAAATAAGTATATCAGTATTTATGAATCAATTTAAAATTTCATTTTTTGTTTTTATTTATGATGAAAGTTTTCTAAGAGACACACATCGACATAAAATTATGATTTATATTACACGAGCGTAAAAAGAAAGTAAAAGTAAATGTAGCATTTACTTTAACAAATCTACTGTCAGCATTTATTTTGCGAAAGTTAACAGACCATAAGAAATACCTGACAGGTTTAGGAAAAGGAAAGATTTTCTTGAGAATGAAAGAAAAAAAAAAGAAAAAAAAAATCTCAGGGAGCAAAAGAAAAGTAACAGACAGCATTTTTTTCTCCTTTTCTATTTGTAAGGTAGGAGATTTCATCCGAATTTTACCTCCAAATCTAATTTCTGAGCCGAATTCTCGATATGTCGTCATTGGATAGAAAGACAAGCATATTTCTCACTGTATTTTTGTATTTGCAATACTCAATTTGTACAGAAAAAATAGGTCTGGAAATGTAATTTGAAATGTTTCTATGACCAGGAACAGATAATGCAAACATTAAATTTAATATTCCAACTTTATTTCTGTATTTTCAGTTCGGAATTTTATGTACAACAAATATGTCTAGAAATGTTCTTATAACCAAGAACGGATAACGCAAATATTAATTTTATTATCCTCAGTGCATTTTTTGATATGCAAAATTCAACTTGTATACAATAAAATGTGTCTGGAAATGTGATTTGAAATGTTTTTAGAAACCAGGAACAGATAATACAAACATTAATTTCACTGTATTTTTTGCATTTGCTATACTTAATTTTGAACTGCTCGGCTGAGAACAAACATATATAAATGTGTTAAATTTCTCCAATAGAATAGAGTTTTTATGAAAATGAAAGACGATTTTCTTATAGTGAATAAATATTTTATTGAATTATATAGTGTCTATTATGTTCAATTTTTGTCATCTTCCTGGCAGTAGAATAATTTCACTCTCATAAATATTTTTTCTTTGCAAAACACTGTTCCAACTGATTTTTTTATCTCCTCATTTGAAGTAAAGTTTTTACCATTTAAAAATTGCAGAGACCGTTGCATCGTTGTAGACAACAATCCATTTCTCTTTCCAAGAGATGATGCGAATCAAAATGGATATTTTTCTGACATTTGAGAAACTAATCACAGACGTCAACACGACGGGGAAAATTTCCATTTGTTCATTCTGTTCTAACATCTTTTGCCATCTTTCTGGCAGTAGCATGATTGCACGCTCAAAGATATTTTTTCTTTACGAAAAACACTGATCCAACTGATTTTTTCTCTCTCCTCATTTGAAGTAAAGTTTTTAATATCTAAAAATAGTTACAACGTTACATCGTTGTAAACAACAATCCATTTCTCTTTCCAAGAGATGATGCGTATCAACAATGGATATATTTTTGACATTTGAGAAACTAATCATAGACGCCTACACGACGGTAATAATTTCCATTTGTTCATTCTGTTTCAACATCTTTTGCCATCTTTCTGGCAGTAGCATGATTGCACGCTCACAAAATATTTTTTCTTTACAAAAAACACTGATCCAACTGATTTTCTTTAACTCCTCATTTGAAGCAAAGTTTTTACCATTTAAAATTGTAGAGACAGTTACATCGTTGTAGACAACAATCCATTTCTCTTTCCAAGAGATGATGCGTATCAACAATGGATATATTTTTGACGTTTGAGAAACTAATCACAGACGCCTACACGACGGTAAAAATTTCCATTTGTTCATTCTGTTCTAACATCTTTTGCCATCTTTCTGGCAGTAGCATGATTGCACGCTCAAAGATATTTTTTCTTTACGAAAAACACTGATCCAACTGATTTTTTCTCTCTCCTCATTTGAAGTAAAGTTTTTAATATCTAAAAATAGTTACAACGTTACATCGTTGTAAACAACAATCCATTTCTCTTTCCAAGAGATGATGCGTATCAACAATGGATATATTTTTGACATTTGAGAAACTAATCATAGACGCCTACACGACGGTAATAATTTCCATTTGTTCATTCTGTTTCAACATCTTTTGCCATCTTTCTGGCAGTAGCATGATTGCACGCTCACAAAATATTTTTTCTTTACAAAAAACACTGATCCAACTGATTTTCTTTAACTCCTCATTTGAAGCAAAGTTTTTACCATTTAAAATTGTAGAGACAGTTACATCGTTGTAGACAACAATCCATTTCTCTTTCCAAGAGATGATGCGTATCAACAATGGATATATTTTTGACGTTTGAGAAACTAATCACAGACGCCTACACGACGGTAAAAATTTCCATTTGTTCATTCTGTTCTAACATCTTTTGCCATCTTTCTGGCAGTAGCTTGATTGCACACTCACAAAATATTTTCTCTTTGCTAGCAAAAAAAAACTGATCCAGTTGATTTTTGACCTCCTCATTTGAAGTAAAGGTTTTACCATCTAATAAAGATTGTAGACATTGTTGTAGACAGCCCATTTCTTTTTACGAGAGATGATGTGTTTCAAAAATGGATATTTTTTGACTTCTGAGAAGCTGGTCACAAGACGTTAAAAGTTTCCATTTGTTCTTTCTGTTCCAACTTTTTTTTACCATCTTTCTGGCAGTAGCATGATTGCGCGCTCATAAAATATTTTTTTTTTCGCTGGGCAAAGAAAAAAAATGATCCAATTGATTTTTGACCTCCTCATTTGAAGTAAAGGCTTTACCATCTAAAAAAAATGTAGACATTGTTGTAGACAGCCCATTTCTTTTTACGAAAGATAATGTGTTTCAAAAATTGATATTTTTTTGACATTTGAGAAGCTAGTCACAGACGTCAACAAAAAGACAAAAATTTCCACTCTGTCCCAACATATTTTGCCATCTTTTTGGCATTAGCATAATTCCATGTTCATAAAATCTTTTTTCTTTGTTGGCAAAAAAATATTTATCCATTTGGTTTTTGACCTCCTCATTTAAAGTAAAGGTTTCACAATATAAATTTTTTTAGAGGCCTTAGCATTGCTGTGAATTAACAATTTCTCTTTCTGAAAGATGATGCATTTCAAAAATGGATAATTTTTTAATTTTTGAGAAGCTAATTACAGACATCAATCAACACGACGGCAAAAATTTCGTTCCACCAGGACATGAGGAATTCATATATCAAACTTTGAGATTATACCTGGGCGATTCTAATGATCGTGAACCGACGAATTCGATAAACTTAATCTCTCAGCGATCTCATGAGTTGCTATTCACCGATTTGCATCTATTAATGGTTCTATTGCGTCTTACTCAAATCCAACTGTCTTTGCAAAATGCGGTTCATCTTCAACATTAAAATTGCTGAATATCAATTTTTGAAACCAGTTTGGGCACTGGCATACTTTCAATACACATTTCTCATATACATCGGATATTTTTCTCTTGTTTGAACATCATTTTTCCTTTTGCATTGTAAAAAAGTGAAATGTGCCGAAAATGCTGTTTCACGCATTCCACATTTGAAAAGGCGCCAACTATTAGAATCAGTCGAATGTTTTCACAAGCAAGCCTTACTGTGTCAGCTATTAAAATATATAATAATTTTGAATCTTAAGCTGGAAGTTGGCAATGAAGAAATCCAATTAAGTCCTCTGTTTAGAAAAAAAAGGAAAATAATTTCCGAACGACCCAATACAAGGATTTCGCACTTAAAAGTAGCGTCTCATGCGTTAAAGTATGTAAATTCTACGCACGCTCAGCAAAACAGCTTATACATAACTCTTCAAACAGCCTGATCTATACTTAAATTGCGGCTATCAATATTCAACTTTATAATCTTACAGTTTTGAATCCAACAGAATTTTTTGTATCAAGTCTAGAGACACATTTGTCTTCTTGGAGAATTTTTGAATGAGCCTAACCCCATTTTCGTTGTATGAAGAGAAAAAACACGAAAACTTAACGCGGTTAGCCCGATTGCAAGAAGATTTTAATTCAGCAAGAAGATTCACGATCAGTTTATCATCGACAATATTGTGCGTCTTCTGTTTGTTTTATGAGAATCGGTTCTGCTGTCTGTTTATACTTAATACCGTGATGAAAGTTCAATAAAAAAAACCTAAAATGGCTGCATAAATAGTGCTAAATCTTCTCGAATAATTTTTATGTCATGTAAAAATAAAACTTTTTTTATTAACTCCTAAACAAATGTTTAAAATTTTATTTTCCAGAATATTTACTAAACATAAATAGGGTTCTTTATGCAGTCTTAAAAAGTAAGTTTCTGAAGTTTCGAATTTACCGGGAAAGCTTCACATTTCAATTTTTTTTATAGTTGCTTCGAAAAATAAATTTACTGGATACAGACTTAGTTTTTGAAAAAAGAGTATTGACGTTTTCGGGCTTTAAAAATAAAGCGAAAACATAAAATGTAGCCATTTTATGACAATTTTTCTCGGAGCATAAAAGCTCTATTTGTAATATTTGTAAGAAGAGACTGAAGTCTGACAAAATGGAGAAAAAAGTTGCTTTTGCTTTAGAAATGCTCTCAGATTTCTTTAAATCTTATAAAAAGTTACTTCTATATTGATCAGTATGTTTTGAAGTATATGTTTAGTATGTTAAAATAAATGCTATGCATAACACAAATTTAATAGGATATATATTGTAGGTTTACAGTTCTAAAAAATTAAGATAAGAAATATTGAAGCGAGTCTAAAGCTTAATTTTTTTAAAAAAAGAATTGTTAATAGGTAAAAGTCTTGTAAAAGTCTATAAAAATCATGAAATTCCTTCTTTATCGTCAATAAGTTTTGAAATATACGTTTTGCATCATATATAAAGTCTATACATAATAAAATACATGAAACAAGTTTAAAAGCAATTATATTGTAGGTACATAGTTCTAAAAATATGAGATAAGAAATATTTAACATGTCCAAAACTTAAAATTTAATTATTTTTTTTCAATAATTTAGAATTTTAATTCTAAATATAAGTTCATGTTAATTTTGAATTGAAAATATTTTAAAGTAGCGATTATTAATTGCTTAATTCTCAATCTTAATTTATAATTTTTTTTTTAAGTTGATAATTTTTATGGGAGTCAAGTTATAAGTAAATGAGAAAATCTGCAAGAAATTTTAAAACTGCTTGCTTATTAAAAATTATTGGATAGAGCAAAGCTAATTTGAAATTTTTTTTATTTTAAATTGCATTTTTTCATTATTTTTATATGATATCTAAAATGTTGTCACTAATTAAATTTCCCCCTTTTACTGGAATTTTTTTAGTATGATCGTTGTAACAAATATAGGTCAACAAATGACTCGCTATATATATATATACTATATATATATATACTATATATATATATATATATATATATATATATATATATATATATATATATATATATATATATATATATATATATATATATATATATATATATCAAAAGTTTACGAATTATTGATGAGGAAAACGAGATTAAAAATATAAAATTTTCTGTAATTGCCGGAGGATATAGAGAAATGTTCAAAGGTGACCTTATTATATTTCTTACCTTGTTATATTATATTATATTATATTTCGATAATATTCTTTCCTCGTTCGAAAATTAGTTTGTCATGCCTACTTTTATCGTGTATATTTATGTATATATATTATGTATATATATATATATATTATGTATATATATCGTGTATATTTTGTTAATTGTTTTTTAACATCAATTCGTATTCAAAGGTGATTTTTAAAAACGCTCTCCTAATTGCATGCAACAAACGAACTGGTTTTGATTTGCCTTAATAGTAATTTACCTTGCCTTAATAGTAATCTGACTACCTTAATAGTAACTTGTCGTATTTCAATACCTTTTGTGCTCTCTGTAAGATATTAGTTTGCGATTCCTACTTTTATTGTGTACACTTATGTGAAATTTTTTTAAATTCTACTTAAGCGATAATTCTAAGAATTAATATTAAGGGTGGTGATTAAGTAACACCTTGAATAATTAGGATACATATACCACTGTTCATCGTAGCTGATTTCAATGCTACAATGATAAAATACCCCGAGGAAAAATTGGAGGTTTGTGTGTTATTGTTGTAGTGTTACAAGTATGCTATTTTAATGAATAGCATAAATACTTGTTTAAAGTTTTAAATCCACTCTGGATTTAACGAATCGTCGTTAAATCACGAATTAATCGCTAAATCGCCTAAACATGTCGTTGGTAAATTAGCTGCTTTGTTCTAATAGATTAAAAAGTGTAGGAATATGAAGCAAGCGTGATAATGCGCTAAAGGAGAAATAAATAGTCATGAGGCCTGTTTAACTGGAATAGTTTGAATGCATGATTATGTCAGATGGGTTCGATTAATATAGCGCTTGCTTGTAATATAGAGGACACAATTTTGAATCTCAGGAATGACTAAGTGCTCCAATATGCTCTTAGCATAAAATATATCGTACGTGGCCAGCAATCATGCATTCCATAAGAGTTTTCATCTTCATGTATTACAAGTATGAGTTAGTTAACCCAAAATGTGTCTTACACAGTCTAATTTGTCGTATATCTTTGGCTATTTGTCTAATATCTGTTGGGAAATTTTAAATGGAGTTAAAAATTTTATTAAATGAGAATTTTGAATTAAGTTAAAAATGACATGGAATAATATTGACGAGGACAGATATCGAGGGTAGATATTGATGTCGATACACTGAGAAAAAAAGTGTATTCAAAATTACCAGAATATGGAAAAATTTACAGTGTTTCTGGCTGCATGGGAAGACAAAAAGGCCCGGTAATTTTTGTCGAAGAGCTTTGGTAATGACTTTGTTAAAATTAACCATAAAATATGGTGATGGCGTGCTGTTCTGTCGTGCTTAGCAAATCAAGCAATATCTTAAAGTTTTGCTACGGTGTTTTTCCTACACTGAAACACACACACTTTTCCAGCACTGGTGTTCCTTTTTGCTACACTGAAAAAAAAGATGGTCAAAACTACCGAATAATGGTAAAATTTGTCATATTTCTTGCTCTATGAGAATGCTAAGAAGCTCGGAATTTTTACCGATGAGCTATGGTAAGAAATTTAGTAAAATTAACAATAAAATATGGTTTTATAATAAATGATAACATTTGGTAATTGTGGTAAAAATTGATAATTTTATCATTATATCTTAGATTAGGGTATAAAATCCCTTTTTTCGGTTAAATGTACTTAACGGTTTTATATTTTTTCTTAAATGTGTTGTAATACGAACTGTTAATTTGAAAACCAGAATTTTGAGTAAACAGTTACCATGTTAATGGACAAATGACGTATATTTCGATATTATAAACCAGAATTATATTTCTAAAATTTTTTTTTTACCAGAAATATTATCACCGTACTGAGTGGTAATTTTACCAATTATTTTCTCCGTTGAGAAATTGGGAATGATATCAACATAGATAGAAATCATGTGCTGATATCAACATGCATAAAAAGTTTGATCAGATATCGACGTAAATAGCAATCGTAGATAGATTTGGCCTAGGACAGAAATCATTGTTAGATATAGCCGTGGATAGAAATAGAGTTTAGGTACCGACAGAACTAAATTTCATGTATTTTTTTCTATCTTTGTTGCAAGAGCCGCGATTACTCGTTCGCCTTTCAATGAGGTGAATCGGGTTCGAATCCCACCGAATGCTAGTCGATACGAATCCGCATCCGACTTGCACCGACCACAATGCTGACGGAAAATATCCTCAGTGGTAGACGGAGTCCCCTTGCCGTCAGGATAACCCTGGGAGGTTCTCGTGGTCTTCCTCATCATGTAACGCAAGTGCGGGTTAGCTCCGTCAAAATGTCATCCACGAAGTCAAATTTCTCCTTATACTCGATCCAGGAGTTCCTTTGTCTTCTGGATTGGATTCAAAATTGCAAGGCTACGGAGTTGAACATAAGTTGTCGTAAACCCATAAAATTGGGTCCGCTGTTCACCGACGGTTATATATCTTTGTTGGAAGGAATAGAAGATAGAACACTCATGGACATACATGTATTAAAAGGAAGTAAAATGTTCGTACAGACAGATTAGGTGAAATAATTGAAATCAACTGGAACTTTTTAATTAATATAAATTGAATAATCATCAGTAAAAATTCAGAAAATATTTTTTCTCCTAGATATGATAAAGCCATCTCATTTTTATCACTTATGTTTTCTCTATCTTTTTGTCTGTTACGTACCAAGTGAGACGATAGCCTTACGAACAAAACATTCTACAATACGTTTTGGGACATTAATTTAAAAGATAAAACCTTGGCGCTGACATCCGATGAGAAGATAACTGCGAAAAATTCATCATGTTCTCTACCCTAATGGGATGACTCATCTATCTCAATTACTTCGTCAAGAACTACGCGACAACTGACAACCAACAGGAACATGAATATATTTTCTCCCATTTCCCTTCGGTTCTTCTGGAAATAAATTAAAACTTAGGTTCTAAGATTTAATTAAATATTAATGGAATCGATCTCTATTTATTGTAATTATTTTGAGCATTTTTAGGATTTAATTAAAGTTAAAACATTAAATGATTTAATGGTTAATAATTACAGTTATAAAATAAAAAATATATTATTATATTTCTAATTGTAATATAATTATAATATTTTTATTTATATTTATATTTTTGTTTTATTAGTATTATAATACACATTATCTATATTTTTCCCCTAATTTTTCTTCGGTTTTTCCGGAAATAAATTTAAACTTCAGGTCAAGGATTTAATTAAATATTAATATGATTTATCTCTATTTATTGTAATTATTTTGAGCAAATTCTAGGATTCAATTAAAGTAAATCATTAAATAATTTAATGGTTGATAATTATAATAATAAAATAAAAAATATATTATCATATTTCTATATGTAATGTAATTATAATATTTTAATGGTCGATTCTATCGAAATTTATGAAACAACTCTTCACCTTATTTCATTTTTATTTTGATAAATACTACAAATCCATAAAAAGGCAGAGATTTATTTACGCTTAATTTTATTATTATAGTTTAATTTATAGTTTATAGTTTAATATTTATAGTATAATTTTATTATTATTATTAATATTTATTATAATACACATTTATTTTTTCTCTCATTTTTCTTTGATTCTTCTGGAAATAAATTAAAACTTTGGTTCAAAGATTTAATTAAATATTAATTGGATAGATCTCTATTTATTGTAAATATTCTGAGCAATTTTAGGTTTTAATTAAAGTAAAATATTAAATAATTTAGTGGTTAATAATTATAACTATAAAATAAAAAATATATTATTATATTTCTAATTGTAATATAATTATAATATTTTTATTTATATTTTTATTTTATTATTATTATAATACACATTATAATTATTTTTTCCCTCATTTTTCTTCGGTTCTTCTGGAAATAAATGTAAACTTTAGGTCAAGGATTCAATTAAATATTAATATGATTTATCTCTATTCATTGTAATTATTTGGAATAATTTTAGGATTCCATTAAAGTAAAATATTAAATGATTTAATGGTCAATAATTATAATTATAAAAGTATTGAATTTGGGAATCTTAATATTCATCTCTAAAATCCAACCTTGAAATCAATAAATGCCTGAATAAAATATCGGATATATTGTGTTTGTAGAATACTATTTAAGAGAGACTGCACGGAGGAAAGAAATTCTGAAAAACTCAACGTGCTGCACGGTAATGACATTTCAAGAAAACTCATAATTCTGGTTAATAGAACCAAAATTTACGGTATTTAAACCATTCATTTGATGAATTTTGTTCACATGGTAACGGTTTATCGGAAATTCTGGTTCTCAAAATTATAGTTCTTATTACCACACATTTAGTACTAAATACAAAATTGAACGTAATTGAATTTAACCGTATAAATGGCTTTTATAACTTGCTCTAAGGTGTCATGATGAAGTTATCATAATTAATCACATTTACCAGATTTTATCATATTTTATAAAATAATATTTTATTATTAATTTTACCAAAATCATTACCGAAGCCCTTCGGTTAAAATTAATAATTACCGAGCATTTTGATGCTCCCATAGAGCGTAATTTTTATTATATTCTGGTAGTTCTGAGCAGTTTTTTCTCAGTGTAAGAAGTAATCGCATGAAATATAAAACGCGGAAACCTCCCATGGTTAGCTCTATAGGTTAAATTACATTTAAATTGTTTTATAGGAAATTTAATGAAACAATAAGAAGTTATCAGCCATTTTCTTGCAGTTGTAAATATCTTTTTTCTCATCCGCGTTTACAGTAACTAGAAAAAAAAATTGCAAGGATTTTTTGATATTCTTGATTAAAGGAAATGAAAGTTTCCTAACCCATAATTGTTTATTTAAAATTATTTTTTAAGATTTTGAGATATCACTTCGCTAAAAATTTTCAAAGATCTAAATATTTAATCAGTTAATAATGACAGATTTTAGTTTGCAGTGGACTAAAAATGTTTTTTAAAAAACAAGAAATTTTATTTTATTTTATATCCGATATTGAACAGCAGACCCAATTTTAAGTTTACAACTATCAATGTTCAATTCCGTAGCCTTGTAATTTTGAACCCAATGCAGAAGACAAAGGAACTTCTGGATCAAGCACTAAAACAAACTAGCTTTCTTGGAGAATTTTTTGACAGAAAAAACCAGCATTTGAGTTGCATAGAGAGGAAAATCACTAAAATGTTCCACGGTTAGCCTGACGGGAAGGAGATTGCAACCTATGACCCGTCTATCATTGCAGGATATTTTACATTCGAACTGTGATCGGTACGAGCTGGAAGTAGAATTTGAATATACCATCCACTGCTGTGAATCGATCCTGGATCACCTCTCACCTGGTAGGCAAACCTGGTAGGCAAATGATCTATCCCCTGAACGACGGCTGGTCAAAATCATGAAATAGACATTTAAAAAATTTGGTAATGTTTACTAAAAATTATAAAATGAGAATTTTTCCCGAGATAGATTTCTCAGTAGTACAGTGCTCAAAGTAAAAAACGGACCCTCCTGAATAACTTTTGGTCTAATGATCAGATTTTCACTATCTAGGACTCAATTTTATTGTTTCGAAGGGGTGATCTCAAATATGTTAAGCATATATTGAAATAGCTACGTCATCAGACCCAAAAACGTATTTTCTCTGAATAAAAATATACTTTTTTTCGATGGATTCCGTTTTCTTACCCCTAAAATATTAGGGGTAGTCACTATCTAGGAAATATGGTTTCAAGAGTTTGGTCAGGAGAGCGTTTCATAGTTTGGACCCCTTAATGTTAGTTTTAATTTCTGCATATTTCACCATATCTCAAATTTTATTAAGCGAATTAAATAATTTTTAAACACAATTATGAAATTCCCTTACCCAAAGTTAATTCCATGTAAGAAATAATTTTTATTAAGTAATATGCAATATTTTATCACTTCATTTAATAACAATCAAAAAAATTTGTATTGTAAGGCACACAATTTTTACATCTTTTTAACGAATGCAATTTTATATAACAAAATATAGTTGCTGAGAAATCAAATTTTAAAAATATATTTTTTTCAAAGTTTGATTTCTCAGGAACTATTCAACCGACTTTGCACAAATTTTATATTTTGTCATGCAAAATTACACTCGTTAAAATTATGTAAAAATTGTATACCTTATAATTTAAATTTTTTTGACTTATTATTAAATAAAAAAATTTAAAGCAATAAAAATTTCTAAAATTTATATTGTGCATAAAATTACCTTGAGTAAAAGAATTTTATAATTGTGTAATTTTTTTTGAAATCGCTTAAAAAGCTTTCCAGATATGGTGAAATACGCAAAAAGTGAAATTAGCAATAAGGGGACCATACTTTGGACCGCTCTCCTGACTAAACTATTGGGACTATTTTTCTCCGATTGCAGTTACCCTCTATATTTTGGGGGTGTGAAATTCAAATCCGTCGAAAAAAAGATATGTTTATTTAGAGAAAGTATGTTTTTGGGTCTTTTTTAGTATCTTAAAATATCGTCTGCATGAATTAATTAACATATTTAGGGTCACCTTCTCGAATCATTAAAATTGAGTCCTAGAACGTGAAGATCCGATTATTCGATCAAAAGTTATTCAGGGTGGCCAGTTTTTTTTGCCTGCTGTACATAAAGCCTATTTCAACTGAATTGTCAAACGCGAGTTATTTTGAATACTAACAAGCCCAAAATGATTGAAATAAAAGCTATGAGAATTCAAGAGTGATATTAAAAATTGAGAAGATTAAAATCATGACAAAATCAATAATCCTTTCAACTAAAACGGTTTCCAGTTCGTTGAAATCGTATTATTTATCTTTGCTTCGAGACGAAAGTTTCAATTTATTATAGTTTTTATTGTTCGATTGTCGATTCTATCGAAATTTATGAAACAACTCTTCACCTTAGTTCATTTTTATTTTTATAAATACTACAAAGCCATAAAAAGGGAGAGATTTATTTATGTCTTGAAAGTATTTATGGAATAAATATATAATGAACAGGGAGTTTAGCAAAATTTGAACATATACATTTAATAACTTGCAGCTTTCAGCTGCGTTTTCTGAACGAACATGTAAAAAATGATATAAAATTACTACAGTGTTTATTTTCTAAAATTAATATTTTGAAGCTTTAAAATGTTAAGCAATACTAGTTTCAATCATTGATACCAATGAAATATTTTTTGTATTCTAGTACGAGACATTATTTGTAACATTGAAACATGTTTTTATTAAAATAGATAAATGTTTTCGAAAATATAAATCTTTTTATATAAAAGATTTGTTTTTAATACAAGATGTTAAGCAATATTCCATTCAATCATTGATGCCAATGAAATATTTTTTTTTGTTGAAGTTCGAGACATTATTTGTAACATTGAAACATGTTTTTATAAAAATAGATAAATGCTTCGAAAATAATTTTTTTTTTAAATAAGATTTGCATTTACATAAAAAAATATTTTAAACACTTACATGCTTCTTATTTTGTACATTTTTAATTTTTATTGGCTAAAATACTTTTTGCTATAAAATTTGCGAAAGGAAGATTAATTTGGTGCTTTCCTCTAATCATAAAAGTAGAAATTTCCCGAAAACAAAAATTTTTTTTTAGTCTGGAGAAAAATATAAAATAACTATGAAAATTTTTTAAATGTTGTTTTTAATTCAGACCGTTATTCATTAACTTCGAATATTAAAGTAAAATGTTTCTTCAATTTTCAAAAAATTGTAACAATATGTCTTGTCAACAGTTTATAACTAGAACAATTGCTTTATATAATTTTTTCCAAAATCAAAATTGAAAATTTAACAAATTACAGAATTGTTTTCTCCGAAACTTGCTCTCGGTTGCAATGATCGATAATTTGGTGAAATCACTTACGCTTTTTACTCTTTGATGCAGATTTTTTTCCTGGCTCTCCAATTACAAGCCAAAATATATTTGTGCCTTTTTTAATTATAAAAAAAACAGTCTAATAATTACAAAAAAATCTGTTAGATTTATAGAATTATGTTTGTACAAAAATATATTTAAAAAAAAAAAACAGTTTGAAATTTTTTTTATTCATATTAAAAAATTCATCAATAATTGATTTTGTGAATTAAAGAAATTTCAATGATGAATAACTGTTTCGCTTGGATCTAAATAACCGCAAAAAAGCGCAAATTTGAAGAAAAAGAAATTGTTTGCAATGAGCCGTGTTTGGAAAAGTTTACTTTTAATGTAAAAAAAAAAAAAAAAAACACCGGTGTCTTATGCTGTATTTCATAATCACAAAATATTAAAATGCTAAATATAATATTTTTCACTTATTCTGATCAAATTTATTACAGAATAATGAAAAAAGCATGAAAAATATATTTGATAAAAATACTGCGTCAAAGAGCATAACGTATTTTCTTTACGCAATAAAATGTTCGACTTCTCGATCTTTTTTTGTGTATCAGTATATCATGCTCGTGAGATTAGTGTTTTCCTCATGAGAAAAGCGTGATGCATCTAAACTCTTTATTCACCTGACTTCTAATTTAATGTAAGATGCTCGATAGATTGTAAACCTCCGATGATGCTAAATCTCGATGTATAAGAAACATTCAATTATTCTTGTATTCGTTGCTCTTGTTCATTTTCTGTACATGTAGCGTACCATCATACTATGAGGTAATAAAGGAGTCATTGAGAAAGTCGATATTAACACCACGTAGGCAATAACACGTATCCTTGTATTCTGTTATCTGTTGGAATTCCTTAAACTGGCAAAGTTTTTTAAACTGGAAATTCCTCATACATGGAAACAATAGTAAGGAACGAATTGATGCAAAAAGATCATAATTAATACTAGCCTGAAAGAGCCTAATTAATACTAGCCTAAAAGAGCCTAATTAATACTAGCCTAAAAGAGCCTAATTAATACTAGCCTAAAAGAGCCTAATTAATACTAGCCTAAAAGAGCCTAATTAATACTAGCAGAATTTGGTAAGATTTGAGAACACCGAATTCTATATGAGAGCACCGAAAAGCGTAGTAATTTTTACCGATGGTTTTGGCAGTTATTTTGGTAAAATTAAAAATAAAACATAATTTTATAAGTGATAAAAGTGATAAGTGATAAGTGATAATTTTATAAGTGATAAGTGATAATTTTATAAGTGATTTTATAAGTGATTAAGTGATAAAATTTGGTATAGGGGAGAGTCGTGCAGCCCCGCCCACTTAAGGAGAAATTGCTTATATTTCTGTATAATATTGAGTAATAATCAATATTTTTCTATGTTTCTATTGTTTATCATCTAATTAAACAATGCAAGAAGAATAAACCAAAAAAAGAATAGTTTAACTAAAAAAAATAGAAATTTAAAAAAACATGTTTTTCAGTTCTTTTCAAAATGTGTCGGGTAGCCCCACCCAGTTACAAAAATTATGTTTTTTGACTGTTTTTTCAGGTATAAAGGAAAATGACAAATGTATTGACAATAGATAAACCTCATTTATCATTTTTGTCACAAAATTATTTTACTTATTACATATTTATATTGATATAACATGGTAAACTATTGTTTACCATGTTACCAGCTGCACAAATACTCGAAACTTTGAAAATAATCTTTTTTTAATATAACATTTTGTGTCCGATGGCCCATTGACTTGAAAAAATATTCTATACATATGAAATTGAGAGTGGGCGGGGGTACCCGACACTCCCCTATGTGGTAAAATTTGGTAATTTTATCATGATACTTTAGAGCATGTCATAAGAACCATTTATTCGGTCAAATTTATTAATCAGTTTTGTATTTTTTTCTAAATGGGTGGTAGTAAGAGCTATAATTCTGAAAACCAGAATTTTCGGTAAGCCGTTACCATAAACGGAAAAAATAATAAATGAATGTTTCAAATACCGTATACTTTAATTTTTATTACCAAATTTATGTTTTTTTTACTAGAAATGTCATAAACGTGCAGTACGGTATTTTTACCATAAAGTCTTTTCTTCGTGCATTAAAAAATTTTGACCTATCGTTATAATGTAGCCACCGTAAGAGAACGATTGACCTTGACGAGTTCATTTCAGTGAGGGATGTCATCGGCATAGATGCAATGATTCTTTTCGTTACTCACAATCTTCCTTAGAGAGCTTTTTTTAAGATCTTTCGCAAAGAAAACTGAAAAGGTCACAGTGTAAGCGTCATAAATTCGAAATAAAGCTTCAGTTTTAAAATATATATCCATACTATCTTGCCATGAAGAATTTTCTGGGCATTAATGAACAAATAGTTTAAATATTTAAAGAATTATTAAGCTTTTAAAGAAATCGCCAGTTTGATGACATTTTTCCTATTTGATGAAAATCATTAAAATTAATTGTTAATTCTTAAATTTTGCAAATTTTTATGAACTACAGACAATTGAGTGTTGAAATGACAAATATTAAAGAAAATAAATCACGAATACTTCACATTTTCACAACACTGGGGCTTTTTGAACCATTTTACATTTGCATAATTTTGTCCCATTTTCATAATTAGCTTAGAGGGAGCTGGCAAAAGATTAGCTAAACTTAAATTGGGATCATGAATAACTGTTACAATTTCACAACAGTTAGAAAAACATCTTAGTATTCGTATTATTTCATCTAGTGTCAATGCCTTCGAAAAACCATCTAAACCTGTGTGTGTGTGTGTTGTGTTTCTACAGCACCCCTATTTTAATTAATAGACTCGTATTATGATCTGGCCTTCAATCGTCTTCTTACGGTGGCTACACTATATAATGCCTTCAATCCCTTTAATTTACTATGCTTGTAGAAGATGCGAATAACAACCATATTGTAGCATTTAAATGTAAAAGCTTTTGTATCCAAGGTTTTCACTTTAAAATAAAAACATCTCATATTTTCACTTTTTATCATTAATTTGACACTCTTTTTACATAACTTAAATAAAAATGTTGAAGCAACGAATCAGTTCTGACAGAAAATAAAAGTTTTGGGGTAAAATAGTTCTATCGCTTTTGTCCAAAAGCTTTCTACTTATTTAAAATATATTGTATGAGGTTATAGCGTGTTAGTTACGTTAAGCATAACTCACATCCAAAGTTACTGTCAAGTATTTTAGCCCTTTTTCTCAGCAAGGAGCATTTGTTTGAACATTTGTGTTAAATATATTGTTTTATTTTAAAATCACGTAATTTTATAGCATATTTTTGATATCTTTTCTTCTTTAAATAAGTTAAACTGCAATTTGTATGACTTAAAGGTGACCTCGTTTGAGTTAGCTGGGAATCCTTGACTTCATATTTTCTCCGGAAAATTAAGTTTAAGCTATTGCTTTGGAAAAAGTTTTACCCCCAAAAAATGTTTTGATGTGCCTCAATTAATTAAAATAGCATATTAAACTAAGAAAAATATACTACTTTTTTGAGCAAATGATTTTCGAACTTTAAATATTGTTTAATTTAAAGTTTTAAACTTGTTTTCGTAGATTTTCTCACCATGTAAAGTAAATGTGGGTTAGTTCCATCAAAAAGTCCACCACGAAGGCAAATTTCTCCCAACGCTTGATCCAGGAGTTCCCTTGTATTCCTTGTTTTTTATCGAAACATGGAGATAAATAAAAGTATGCCATTCATAAAATATTCATCCTCTAATTTAATCCAGGCAATATCGTTTAGTATAATTTAAATTATGATTTTAAAAGAAGAGGCATGGTTGCCTAATTTTTAAAGAAATCGCCAATTTGGCTATTTTTTTACTTCTGGATTGTTTTGTTATTGCTTACTTAGCATAGTTAAGTAATTCTTATCTCGAAAGTGTTGTCTTAGCTAGCGAAAGTTTTTAAGTGATAATATTTTGTGCATTGCAAAAATTGGAAAACAGTTTATTCATTACAAGGTAAAATTTATTTCAAATCTTATGTTGTTTTATATTTATTAAAGTATTTATTTTTTAAAATTGAATTAATATTCTTGGTAATACGATACATAGAGTACAACGCCCTGTGCTGTAGAAATCACTATGAATAGTGCTTGGAGCAAGGCTAGAATATGTAGAAAATACGTGAAAAAATTGCGGAAGGAAATGCAGGAAATTCCTAATTTTTAGTGATTTTTTCCTATTTAACGAAAAAAATCCCAAAAATGTCCTTCTGTGTTACAAATTATTATGCTTTAAAATTTTACCTATTAAGACCTTCGAAAAAAATTAAACAGTTAATTCCTTGTCCTCACCAAAGTAAAATCATGGCTATGAAATTATTAAGCGGGTATAAAAAAGTGGGGTTGTTTTGAGAAAACGATGAATTGCGAAAGAAAAGGTTATTTTCGAATTCAGGAAGTTATTTTACATAGGAATAAGAAAGAATAGCGTCGTAGCTGGTTTTCACGCTAAGCAGTGTTATTGGATTAAGCTAAAAAAGTTTTTTTTTTAAAGCTAAATAAAATTCCCATTTTATTAGATAATGCCAGAAGTATAAGCATATGACAAGTCAAATTTTTTAAAAGAACATTTTTATTATAGCAGAAATTGTTATTGATGGATTTATAGCGTGTATATAGTGCTGAGCGTATTCTGAGCAAAAATAAATTTTGACAGTTTTCGTTAGTTCTTTTTCAGTAAAAAGCACCTGCTCTGAGCAATTATCTTTGATAGAGTTTGTTTGAGAAACTGAAGAATTTTTCGTTATTAATTTTATGAAGGAAAAAAATCGTTAATTTCATGTTTTTACGTTTTGAAAATGCGTTAACGATTTTTATGTTTAAAAGAATAGGTAGAAAAAAAAGTCAAAGTTATTTAAGGTTTGTATCTATAAAAAACAATTATTTTCTTTATATGAATATTTTAACATAAATATGAAATTAGTTGTTCGCAATTGCAGGATGAAAATTGTTAATTATAGAAATTTCTTAAAAAAATGGTTAAATAAAAAATTTATTTAACTGTTATTTTACCATATTCAAACAAAACAGTCAAATAACAATAAATAATATTTTATTCAAACTATTCGATTGAGAAAACCGTTTATAAACTGCTTTAACCTTATATCGTTAAGCAAACAGTATATTATCGTACCAACTAGGCCCACCTAATAAAGTCAATTAGTTCCTTATAGCTGGGTACACATTGAAACCAAGAGGGCTACTCTATCAATCTCATGACTGACAAAACAGAAGTTAGAGTCCAGTGTTTACTGCATTCCCTTCACCACATTAAAAGATTCCAGTATCCGAATTTATGACCCTGGATTATTAGAATATGATACTTTCATTCACGTATAGATGGCAGCACCATGAGACTGCTTTACACAAAAAAATATATAATATTTCCTATTTCTTACGGTCGGGGAAACAACCAAATAAGCTAATTAAACTACATTACGCAGATCATTTGCAAAAACACAACTCAGCCACAACCAAACTTCAAAGTCTATTAGCAAACAAAAAGCCTAGCTACAATGTCTAGTTAAATTTCTGTGGTAAGGTTTTGAAACTATGCTAGTTTTAAGTGGTTAAAAAATCCTTATAACCGAGAGGGCAAATCTGGCAGTTTCACGAGCAATAGAATGGGTGTATGAATCCCAGCGTTGACACCATAATATTTCCTCAATTTCTTTCAACACATGAAGAGTTTACAGTGTCTTGCACTCCCCAATTTGGGTCCTGCACTCTCCAATCCCTATTACCTAACGAAAAGCCCAGCTCCTATATCCAGTTAAATTTCTTTTTTACAGTTTTGAAACCATGCTAGTTGCAAATGGTTAAAAAAGAACGTACAGTTTAGCACTCATGGTCTTACAACCATACTAGTTGTAAACGGTTTCAAAACCGTAATGTTAAAAAATGTTCATTACCGTAAACTTAACGGTTAATCGGAGGAGCAGTATGTTACCTGTTATTTTACCGTAATTTCAAAATGAAATTTCTAACATTGCAGTTAATATAGTATTTTCTAGTCACTGTTAAAAAAGGCTTTCTTAATTTTTTTTGTTGAAAAAAACTATTTCTTTAAATAACTGTTTTTTTAAATAACTGCTAAGTTTTATATGCTGCGTTGAAAATGCAAACAATTATAGACTAAACAATACTAAAACCAAAAAAAAAAACATTAAAATTGATTGAACTCAATATTAATTTCCTCTATAATTTGTTAACAGCCCTTTAAAAATCCCTCAGACTCCACAAACTACCTTAATCTAGCCAGCCCATGTCTAAAAATCTTCCCCTCCCTCTAGGGGGTGATAGCATCCATGCTGGGAACCTATCATCTAGCCCCATTAATGACTTCAACTATAAAAGGAGATGTTAAATTTATAATGACATGAAACTCAAGTACGTAAAGAGAATTACACAAACAGGAAACCAATACATTAACTCATTATCTAAACGAAACGACGATGTTAACTAAACATGGTAAGACTATTAGTCTGTTAATGCATTCAATTTTCACTGGTCGACCTATTGCTATATTAATGACTTCTAATTTCTACTGACAGTTCCATAAATGTTCCTTGCAGTGTAAGTTTTATTTAACTTACACGTTATAAGTGCGAGCTTAAAATGATTTCAATTTACTTGACATAATTTCAAAATAATTTGCAGGCAAGATTTAAGGTATGGTTTGGATATCTAAACGCCTAATCAAAAGGGAATTCATTAACCATTTGTAAATGGAATTTGAGTACAAGAATATGGTTTTGCTATATTAATTTGAATATAGTGTAAACACTTGTCGTGATGTTGTTGTGATGATGATGTTATTAATAAAATATTAATAACATCATTAACTGTTAAATATGCTATATTATTCTATAAATTACAACTTTAAAATAAAAATGGTTTCTTTCTTCAAATATTAAAATTTATCTAACTTATGAAATACAGTGAATAAAAAACAAAGATCTAATCAGAAAATGAATTCAATTTACAAAAGCAAAAAAGAGACAAAGAAGTTAATAAACTATTAAAACATTAAATTAAAATGGAAAAGAGCCTAAAGCAGCTGAAACCAAATTTGCTTTATTTAATTTAGAAATTCAAACGAACATTAAATCTGTAGAAATTAAAATATATATGTGTGTTTGTAAGACAGCTCTTCCTCAGGGGACACACTGTCTACAAGCACACAGGAGCCTTTCTGTTGTCAGTGGAGAAACCAAAACTGACAGTGCCCCGAGGCCCCATACTGAATAGTCAAAAAAGAAAATCATTACTATAATTGAAAAGCAGTGAAAATAATGAACAGGAAGCACTACTTAAAAATACATAAAGTGAGACTTAAAAATGAAACGCCTCCTTATAAATTAAAGTATAAAAATAAATATAGTAACAGTTACAGTTAGATAAATCACATCAAAATAAAATAAAATTTAAATTGCCGAATTAGTAAGAAAATATTGAAACCAAGTGCTGACACCTGTTTGAAAATCCTAAACAACGAAACAAAAATATTCAATGAGTAAAAAATTCTTCAAGTGCTGACACCTGCTTAAGAAAAAGAAATCGTTAATTTTCACGGCATAGGCCTATTTATGCGGGCTTCAATATCGCCCAAACTATTTTAATGTATTTTAAATATTTTGAATTAAAACATCAAAATTATAGTAATTAAAAGGAAAATTATTATTCTTTAAAGCAATCCTGAAATTCCCAATAGCTGATAGAAAATCTTTTTTATTATCACAAATAAATTTAAATCTAAGAATTTGACCAAAAATAATATTCTTTAAAATCTTTAAGTAAAGGTTGGAATTAAAATGTGTTAAACTAATTACTCTAAATTTAAAATCCCTTCTATATATATTTTTATATTTTGTTTTATAAGGAGGCGTTTCATTTTTAAGTCTCACTTTATGTACTTTTAAGTAGTGTTTCCTGTTCATTATTTTCAGTGCTTTTCAATTATGGTAAGGATTTTCTTTTTTGTCTATTCATTATGGGGTCTCTGCGGCACTGTCAGTTTTGGTTTTTTTACTGACAGCAGAAAGGCTCCTGTGTGTTTGGAGACAGTGTGTCCACTGAAGAAGAGCTGTCTTACTAACACACACATATATATTTTAATTTCTACAGATTTAATGTTTGTGTGAATTTTTAAACAAAAAACTAAGATATCATCCCCTATAACTTCTGATCTGATTATCAGATTTTCTCCCAATATTAATGAGCCAAAAGTTTGACCTTAAATATGCTAATTGATTAAAGATTATTATCCATTAAATTACGGAATTAAACACAATTTAAATAACGATTCTGACGCGTTCAGTTTGTTATATATATATAAAAAAAAATTTCTTGGTATATAAATTACGACGATAAAAAATAACTTCTTTCTTTATTCCTTTAATCTTTTTTAAATTTTGAAGTACACTGTAAAAAATTACGGTTAAGAAAACCAGCACTCAGGATGGCGGTACTTTTTCCCGTAAAATTCATTTATACCAGAACATGTTACGGAACAAAACTTTTGATATGCTGTAATTTTCACAGTAATACTCTTAATTACCGTAAAACCAATGAATCACCCTAATTAAATGAATATTACTGTAAAAATCACGATATAATATTCGCGGTAAAAATTAATTTTACGGTAAAATGAATTTCACGGATGATGCTTTGTATCGTAAATTGATACGGAATTTGCTATTATTAAATAAAATTAAAATAACGGACTATTGTTAAATAAAATAATAAATTTTTTTATATAATTATGAAAGTATTTTATATTTTTCAGTTTTAATTTTATGCAAAAATGTATGTAAATTTTTTTTGATTCACTTAAAAAGTTCGAAATATATATCGAAATACACAAAAGGTGGTTCCAAACCTTCGACTGTCGTTGAAAAAAAAAGTATGTTTATGCAGAGAAAGTACATTTTTGAGTCTGATTTCTTAATATAAAATATAGTCTGCACTAATAATTAGCATATTTCAAGTAAAGCCCTCAAACCATTAAGATGAATTTTTTAGTACGTGCAAATCCAATCATTAGTACTATACTACATATACTATTCTGTAATGTATATATAGTATAAATATACTATAGATAAATTAGTTATATACTATTCATACAGGGAGAAAAAAATTCTGATAAAATAAACATATAGTATGGTAATGAAATTTCTGGTATAAAATCCATAATTCCAGTTAATGGAAAGAAGTATACGGTATTTAAGTTATTCATGTTTTGAGTTTTCCGCTCATATGGTAACGGTTTACCGAAAATTCTGATTTTTAAGTTCTTATTACCACACATTTAGTAAATAATACAAAACTGAAAAGTTAACAGAGTAAATGATTTTTATCCCATGCTCTAATGCTTAAGATAAAATTTCTAAAAAATTACAACATTAATCAAATTTCAACACATATCATATTTTATTGTTATTTTTATTAAAATCATTACCAAAGCGCTTCGACAAACATTACCGAGTTTTTTTGTATACCTATAGCTCCAAAAACACCGTAAGTTTTTCCAGATTCTGGTGGTTTTGACCATACTATTTTTTTGGGCCGGAATAGCCTGGTTGATAGGATACTGGACCCATGTCCAAGGAATCGTGGGTTCAATCCTCGCCGATCGAAGACTCCCCTTTCAGTAAATGGTAACTAATGCACGTTAAATCTGTCAAGTCACAAAGTCTACCAATAACAAAACATACCTCTGGGGGTACAGAATCAGGAGTTTCCTTGTCTTCTGGATTGGTTCAAAATTACAAGGCTACGGAGTTGAGCATTACTAGTCGTAAACCCAAAACTGGGTTGACTGTTCAACGACGGTTATAAAAAAAATACCCTTTTTCTCAATTTTTTTATTTTGCACATTCTACATTAAAGACAGGGAAAACGATGCACCGAAAATATACTCTTCGAATACTGGTCAAAAACTTGCTCCCTAACTCCACAATAAATAAACATTCACATTAGAAATATTTAAAATTTATCATAATTTTAATGCATGGGGAATATGTGAGTTTGATGAATGCGAATTAATGTTTAGATGACATGCATATTCTATGGCTATTTATTAATAAATTAGACTTGACGCTTTAAAGGAAACATTACTGTTAACAATGATAAATTCATGGAAAGAGGTAGTTAGCTCAAAACTATTAACACTAACTATTCCAGGTTCAGCCGAAAATTTATTGTTATGGATTTCTATTGTAAGTAGAATTCGCAATGAATCAAAGGCATAATGAAATCAAATAAAGTGCTATGAAGCTTACTTCAACAATTTCGAGTTTGTGATTTAAAGATTTATGATAGCGAGTTCAACAGATAAATTCAGGCTAGGCTATATTAATCATAAATATTATTTAAATTCCTTATCGCGAGTATTTTTACGACCTTACTAAAGATTATAATATTAAAACGTGGAAAGAAAGACAGAAAATTATCGAAATGTGACGCATCATTATTAAATAAGACGTGTTTGAAAACATCAAAAATGCATGATTTTCCGACAAAGCTGACAGAAAACGAAAAGCAATTATCTGAATTAGTTTTAAATTTCATCAGACAATCAAACAGGTTTTGGATGCTTTCATTCTGTCTTCCTTCATATTAGTTTGATAGATTTTAATAGTGCTTCCGTTTACTCCTCATTCAAATATTAATTTGGAGTCACGTTGGCTCAGTGCTTAAGACAATAAACTGTCATTAAGAATAACTGTGGTTCGATCCCCAGTAACGGCTTGACACCCACTCAGCATCAGATCGATGGGTATCAGCTTGCCTGGGGAGAAAAGGTAATTAGAGCGCATTACTGACCATATTGCCAGAATCATACTGTTAGTCACGAAATCGTAGAGCCTTAACCACTGTGACCCCCAGGCCTACATCGGGCTGTTGCGGAAATGCCTTACCTCACTAAATATTAATTTGTGATCCATATTATTCCTAATATTATTTGTCTTCATTTTAACAAGGATTTGAATTTATATACAGTTGGACCTCTATTTAACGAAGTCATTAAATCCCGATAATAAGTTCGTTTTATGGAAAATTCGTTAAATAGAAAATCGCCTTTTAAAATACTTAAACAACACAAAACAGGTTTTAAATTCATAAATAGCAATTAATGCACCTTTATCTTGTAAACTAGTATCTACTATTTATTTATAAATCTTAAGGGGTCACAGTACCCAAAAAATGACCAAAAAATCGAAAAAGTTTTTATTGTTTATAATAAAACTTAAATTATTTCAAATGCACTGAAAAAAAATCATCTCTCTCTCTGCATTTTTAAAAAAGTTATGAATGATTTTAGATTGTCCTAATACCGAAACTTGCTCAGCAGACAAACTTTAAAGTGCTTTTTCTCATAGGTGGTAATTTTGAGTTTTAATTTTAATCAAATCCCTAAGGAATTTTTTTCTATTTAAGATAAAGTTTTGAAGTAAACTTTTTTATCTTAAGCATAATACACTTGGTTAAACTGTGCATGGAATAAGCATTTTATGAGATATTACAATTTTTACAGCATTTTATATATACCTAACAGGAATTTTTAACCTTTTTTTGCCACTTTTTTACAAAAGAATCTATAAAAATTATTTTAATAGTTATTTAAAAAAAAATGAATGCACAAAATTGTTAAGATGAATATTGTTATCACTAAGAAAAAAACATTTTTTGAAAATACGTAAGAATAAATAAGCCTTAGGGATTTAAAAATTTTGAATTTTTTGAATTTTAAGAAATTAAACAGTTTAATTGTTTTTTGAAGATAAATTATTGATTATAAGTTAAATGAGCATGTAAAGCATCCACAAAATGAATGATAATACCTTTATTTAAAAAAATTGCTGCAAGGGTACTTTGACCCCTTAACCATAAAAGAAATCTGCATGGAAAGCAAAAATAGAGCAAAACATTATCCAGCATTATACTATCATGCTACAAACATTTTCGACTAAAAATTTATATTTATGTATAAAATTATAGCTGTATTTATTATAAAATTAATTTTAAACATACTACAAGCGTTCCATATACATTACCACATGCGTTAAGTAAGTTTAATTGCTGCTGATAAAATACGTTAATTTTGTCTGAGTTTTTCGTTTGAAATGCAAACAAAAAGGGAAAGGATTTTGCTGCTTTGTCTAAAAGTTAAGTGGGTTTGAAAATCATTTCAAGGTCATTTCCCCCATAAAATGCGTTAATAAATTTGAAATGTTCTGAATTATTTTGGGAAACTGTTTGAAATATTTTGAAACTTTTTAAAAGTGATTCTCAAATAAAAGTTCGTTAAACAGAAAATTCACTTCGTTATTTGGAAGTTATTTTGCGAAGGAATTTTCGCGAAAAAAATCGCAAAATAGAGAAATTCGCAAAATGGAAGTTCGTTAAATAGAAGTTCGACTGCATATATATATATATATATATATATATATATATATATATATATATATATATATATATATATATATATATATATATATATATATATATATATATATATATATATATATATATATATATATATATATATATATATATATATATATATATATATATATATATATATATATATATATATATATATATATATATATATATATATATATATATATATATATATATATATATATATATATATATATATATATATATATATATATATATATATATATATATATATATATATATATATATATATATATCTGTAATCAATAAACTTAATTATAGAAACAAACTTATTTAAGACATATTTAATACAACGTGTAGCTAAACATTAAATTTTGGTAATTTCCTAAATAATTTTTCTTTGCGAAAACAAATTATAATAACTTTTTGCTTGGATGTTTTTTTCCTGTGATGAAATGTCTTATAAATGCACGGAGAACGATTGACCTTATTTTCCAAGGTCTTGAGTTCCTCTTATGCTATATATTTATGACATCTATAGATTTTTTTCAAACTCACTCATCTTTGAAGTCACGAATATGCTTCACAAAACCTGTAAATATTTAAAAAGATATATTCCCCATTTATATCAAAATTTCACATAAAATAAGTGTCAAGAAAAGGAGAATTTGTAATTCGAGGAAATATCCATAAACTTACAAGATAAACATTTCTCCTTTCAAGAGGCATCAATATGTTGACAGGTATAAGATTAATCACTGGTTTATTCAAAATTGTTCAAAGATATTGGGAAAACAGGAAATTTTCTTCATTTAATAGAAAAATCAGAAAACCTATTATTTTTACTTGTTTTTATGAAAATGTCTGGATGATTGATTAATGCTATTTCATTAATGTGTGTGGACACGACAGAGAGTAAAATATGAGACATTCTGGAACAATTATTTGTTAAAAAAGATCTTTAGTTCTATTCAGTTCATTTTTTTTAAAATTTTGGCATTTGCAACAGAAATAAAAATTTATATCACCAGGAAATTAAATAGAGTAGTAGTTAAATTTTGCATTTTGAATTAATTAATAATTTTTAATGTCCTTTTATTAAAGACATTTAAACTCGACCAAGAAAAAATACATAGAATTATGAAATAAATAATTATACCATTTGGACTTACTTCAATTCAATGAACTTTTTTTTAAATAATAAATTTACAAAAATTGCTGATTTATGTTACTAGGAAATTGAATATTGCAGTCCTAATTATTGAAAAATTTGAATGTTCCTTCACTATGTAGTGTTTAGCACGATAAAGAATAAAGCATTAATTAAAAATTTAAATGCCTCTTCATTAATGATTGTTAGTCATGATAAAGAATAAAATCTAAGACATTCTAGAATAAATGTTTATAAAACACTGTCATACTTCCCTTTCCTTTGAATTTTTTTAAAATATACCATCTTCAAAAGAGATAACAAATTTATACTACTTGGAAGTAAAATATTGTATTAGTTAAATCAAATATTGCAGTTTTAATTAATTAGTAATTTTGGATATCCTTTCATTTATAAAACTTACACATAGTCAAAAATAAAATATAAAACATTTTGGAGCATTTATTTGTTAAAGAAGATCTTTATTTCCTTTTAAATCATTTTTTTAATTTTTAATTTTCAAAAGAAATAATAATTTGTGTCACCAAGAAGTTAAGTAGAACAGTAGTTAAATTAAATATTGCAGGTTTAATTAATTAACAAATTTCAATTTTATTTCTTTAATGAGAGTTAAGCCTGATCATGAATAAAACATGAAGCTATGGAATAATTATTTATAACGAATGATCTTACTTAAATTCTAAAGAATTTTTTGTAAATAGTATATCTTTAACAAAAATTGCTAATTTATGTAACTAGAAAATTAAATATTGCAGTTCTGATTGATGAAAAATTTTAGTGCTCTTTCATTAATGAGTAGGGACATGATAAGAAATAAAATATCAATTAAAAAAATTAGGTGCCTTTTCAATAATGAGTGTTGGTCATGATAAAGAATAAAATATTAAACACTCTAGAACAGTGTTTCTTAGCCTTTTTCGTATAACGGACCCCTTTTAAAAATTTTTAAGAGGTCACAGACCACTCCCCTGAGAAAAAAATAATTGTAAAAAACATCAATTATTAGAAAAAATTAAATTTTATTACTTTAATAGTATGCGAAATTTTAAAAATTAAAATTATTAATATGAAGGTTGTTACTGCTTTTCCTTAATTAATAAATTGAATTGAGGAATGGTTTTCGACAAAGCAACGCGTATATCATATTCAACATTCAATCGATTTCAATGTTCTGTTTTTATTGTCACAAGTGTGGATAATCCCGCTTAGAAATATCAAATAATATTAAATGAAATAATGATTAAATAATATTTGACATGGATATTAGAGGGCTGTGTGAAGTCCTCGCTGAATTAGTGGTATCTCGATCATGGGGTGACTTGCCGCTCACAAATCACCTAGTTTCAAATATGTATGTATTTTCACCTTTTAGAAAAAGAAGATCACTGTTATTTAAATATTATTGATCTAAACGTTTTAAAAATTAGAAGTATTCTGCGGAAACCCCAAAAATATGACCCATGGACCCCTAAGGGGTCCATGAACCATAGGTTAAGAAACCCTGCTCTAGAATAATTGTTTATGAAACACTGTCATACTTCCATTTCCTATAAATTTCTTTTTTAAAAATATTCCAACTCCAAAAAAAAGGAATTTTGACTACTTGTATACAGTTTTAATTGATTAACAATTTTTAACGCCTCTTCATTTAAGTGTGTTAAACATGATCAAGAATAAAATATGAGGCATTGTGAAATAAATATTTTTAACAAGTGATCGTACTTCAATACTATTGAAATTTGTTTTTAAATCATACATCTTCAACAAAAATTGCTAGTTTGTGTTACTGGAAAGTTATATATTGCAGTCATAATTATTGAAAAATTTAAAAACTCCTTCATTAATATGTGTTAGACATAATAAAGAGTACAATATCAATTTAAAAAAATTAAATGCTTCTTCAATAATAAGTGTTAGTCATGATAATGAATAAAATATTAAACAAAAAATTTATATGCTCTTTTACTTATAAGTGTTGCATGATAAAAAATGAAATTTTAATTAAAAAAATAAATGTTTTTTCAATAATGAGTGTTAGTTATGATAACGAATAAAACATTATTTAAAATATTTAAATGCTTCTTCACTAATGATTATAAGACATGATAAAGAATAAAATATTAATTAAAATATTAAATGCTTCTTCAAAAATGAGTGTTAGTCATGATAAAGAATAAAATATATTAGACATTCCAGATCAATTCTTTATAAAGTGCTGGCCTAGTTCCCTCTGATCTGAAGTTTTTTTGAAGAAATATTCTACTTTTAAAAGAAATAACAAATTTATACTACTTGGAAGTAAAATATTAGTTAAATTAACTGCACTAGTTAAATCAACTGCAGTTTTTAATTAATAAATTTTGATGCCCTTCATTAATAAGAGTAGCATAGTTAAGAATAAAATATGAAACATTTTTATATATTTTTTTTTATAAAAAGAGATCATACTTCTAATCCTTTGAAATGATTTTGATATTTAATGTTCATAGTTTTAAAGTTTAGTTTTAGTTTACAAAATACTTAAACATTAAAGACATAAATAATAATTTTTTTCAGTGGAAAATATCTTTTCTAAAGCATTACTTAGAAGTTTTTTGCGAAAGTAAATTTTTTTTTATGCAAACAATTTAAACAACAAAGCAGAAAGTATAATAATAAATTAACATATTGTGTAGAAACTTATTTGTTTTTTGTTTTATTCGAGTTATGTACTTAATGCATGTTATGTTGTCAATGGTCAAGGTTTAGCTTAGGATCTTAGCGAACCAGGTTGAAAAGTTGATCCATTTTATCACGGCTGATAAATATCTTATTTTGTTTGAAAAATATACATCAAGCAATGGATTTTATTTTGTATTTTAATCAGATCAGTTTTGTAAATTCCGTTCGTGTTTAAAGACCAAACCTCTGATAAAATGTACATATAATACTTAATATTATTTAACAATAATACTACAACTAAAACTCTTAGTACCACTAATAATAAAAAGGTTAATATCATTATTTAATTATTGCAAACTAATTATAGAACTCAAAACCTTAATGAATTTTTAAAGTCTGAGAACCAATTTGTGAAATTAAAAGTAAATTTTCGATCCGAAAGAATTTTTTGAAATGACTTGTTCCAGGCAGAACAAGCTTTTATTGTTTAATTATTAGTAGATACTCTAACTACATATTTAATAACTAAAATCTTTACTGATATAACTAAAATTAACTAAAACATTCTACTGAGAAAGAGATAGAACTAGGAACACAGTTTATAAAGATTTAACGAAATTTCCTAAACTTGGTAAGAAAGTAAAGAGAGAAAAAAAAATGTAACGTGGCTATTAACCAATCTTGAATTTTGGAAGCCTCTAAATTTTAGCGAGCTGGGTGGCCACCCTGTTCACTTAACCCCAAGCAAGCCCCTGTTAATAGTTTAAGTTATGAATGTACTTAAAATTAATGAATGATTTAATTTATTTATGTTTTTAATTTAATACATTAAAATAATAATGTAGTAATATTATTGTTATTAATTTTAAATTTAAAATTATTTGCTTAATTTATATAATTAAGAGAGTTTTTTAATAATCAATATTATTTTATTGTTTTTATGTAAGTTTAATGATAACAGAAAATTTGATAAGTTTTAAATTAATTTTTTCATTATTTAGAAAAATTGTTAGAGCTGTTTTTTTTTTCAATTTATTTCTTTGCTCATTTTTTTAATTACTAAGTTTTTTTACTAAGTTCTCTTACATCGTTTATTAATTAGTTATTTGAACCTATTCTTTTAAAAAGGCGTTTATGAACTTATTCGTATTTAACGCGTTATCGAAATAATTTTTTGAGTAAAAGTATCAACTGACAAAAACTGAAAAGAAATAGAGGGGAAAAATTGATGATACAGGTATTATTACAATCATTGAGGGCTAAGTAAAACCAGATGTTTGA
The DNA here is from genome assembly GCF_982258835.1 of Parasteatoda tepidariorum. NCBI lineage: Eukaryota > Metazoa > Arthropoda > Arachnida > Araneae > Theridiidae > Parasteatoda > Parasteatoda tepidariorum. The sequence goes on from NC_141766.1 coordinate 34,075,319, forward strand.
TAATATTCCTTGCCCTAAAAAATCAGGAAGAAAAAGAGATTTTTCTTTTTAATACTACTAATAACAAGAAAGTCTTCTTTTTTCCAAGTTGAGTTTGTTGCTATATTCTTGTTTGTCCTTCAATTAGCAATTCAGACAAGTTCTACTTCCGTCTTGTCCTTGGTTTCATAACCATTTTAAATTGCGATATTTTTTAATTATCTTATTTGAAGTAAGATCTTCTATTAAACTTAGTTATAAAAACGTTTAAATTGTATAACATTAAATTATTTAAATTAATTACATTTGTGTCTATCTGACATTTCGTAGTGGTGCATAAATGTATCAGTTTCCATTTCTTTTTTATTTAATAATAACAGTGTAAGTTAAGTTTTAATTAATTTATTTATTTTCTGCTGTTTAGCTTGTTGCCATTTTAGCTTTAATAACATCAATTGGGTTCAAGGTACTAATTTTATCTTCAAAAAATTACAGATCGTAAAATTTTAACTTATTTAAAATTGAGTTTTTACTTGATGAGTGGAGCAAATTCCATTTTTTCTTCATATCTTCAAAAACGAAAAAAACAGTGTTTTAAGGGCTTTAATTTTTTATTTATACTTTCATTATCGTGTAAAACTACGCACGATTGTTTTTAAATAATATTAATCAGAATTTAAGGTTCTTCTAAATGTTGCTACACCGAGAAAAAAAATTCTGGTAAAATAACCGTGCTCTATAGTAATGATATTTCTGATTAAAAAAAACATAATTCTAGTTAGTAAAACCGAAATATACGGTATTTAAACCACTCATGTGGTAATATTTTCTTTCATATGGTAATGGTTTACCGGAAATTCTGGTTTTCAAAATTCTGGTTTCTGATTGAAACATATTTAGTAAAAAAAACTGAAAAGGAAATTTAACCGAATAATTGGTTTTATGCAATGCTCCAAGGTGTCATGATAGAATTACCAAATTTTACCACATTCACCAAATTTTATCACATGTAATAGAACCATATTTTATTGATATTTTAACAAAATCATTGCCAAATCGTTTCAGTAAATATTACGGAGTTTTTTGGTGTTTTCATGGAACCAGAAACACGATGAATTTTAGTAGGTAAACTGGTAGTTTTGATCATACTTGTTTTCAGTGTACCAAATGCTTTCATATTAAATTACTTTAAACTCTTCAAGTTAGTATCTGTACCGATCATAAACTTGTTAGTCGTGCATAAGTGTTTCAGTCTTTTTTTTTCATGTAACAGTTTAGAAGTTTTATAAAGCTATAATTGAGTCCTTTAATAAGATTTACTGATTTTGTTTGTTAATTTCAAAACTATTAGGCCGATAAAAAGGAAAACAGAAATTCAATGCATTAACTAATAAATGGTTCTTTAATACAGATCACGTTTTTGGTACATCCAATAACAATATTATCGTAGAAAACATTGTACAAATCCTGCAATACAAAATCATAAGTGCACTGTAAAAAATTCCGGATCAAATAACGGTATAAAGTATCGGCACTTTGGGTGTATCATCCGTAATCACGATTTTACGGCAAAATCCATTTTTACCGTAAAATATTATAGTAATAATTTTTACAGTAATACTTATTTAATTCGAGTGATTTAGTGATTTTACGGTAATGATTGTTGAAAAAATTACCGTCTATAAAATTTTTTCTTTCGAAACATGTTCCGGTAAAAATGGATTTTACTGTAAAATGTATCGGCTCCCAGAGTGCGGTACTTTTTAACCCCTTAACGATCGGTTAATTTTCAAGAAAACGGTCATAAAAGTGCCTATTTTTTGGCTTTTGTATTTGTATTACGAATTTGATTAGTACTGCAACTAGTTTAAAATAAACTAACTATCTACAATTACCTTAAAAATATCCTGGTACTGGCATCAGGTATGTAAAATGAGAAATAAAATGTTTTCCGGGAAAAAGAAATGAATTAGTTTTATTCTTATTGGCGCGTTACCACTGAACACTCCAGCCCGTCAATATCACGGGAGCGAGGAACAGCTGGCAAAATCTCACCCCGTCATTTTCACGGGAGCGAGAAGGAAGGGGTTAACGCAATTTGATCCAGAATTTTTTGCTGTGTATGTAAATCAAATGTATTGTAAATAGACTTGTATTGTAAATATGTGTTACCTAAATGTATTGTGAATAGAAAAAGGTCGCAATCTCGTATTATTATTCACTAAAGAAAACATTTTAGCATTCCATACAATAAAAACCAACTGTTTTTGTTTATAATTTCCAAGAATCAAACAAGAGCGAAGAAATGGGAGAAAAAATTTCAGCACGGAAAAAAAAATTCGAATGTTCACAGTAAAATTGCAATATAACACGTTATATATATTTTAATACTTCCAAAACATTATTGTAAACATTATTGCATTATTGTAAACATTATTGTCACTGCAAAACATAATTGTAAGAATCTTGCGATGCAATAAACATAAGTATTCTATATTTAATGTTCACTACCAATCAAATGCGCAGGATATTTTCCAGATCAGGAAGTGGCTTCTAATTGGCCATGTAGTAGTTGTGAAGTGATCTGTCGGTAGCTAGAACATTGATTTGAAACATCGAAAAAGACAACAATGACCAAGGACGGAAACTCAGAACTCATTACCTAAAGTGGTGGGAAAGAAGGCCTTTGACCTCAAACTCGGTGAATTATTTAAGCTGAGGTAATTGGAAAGGGTAACACAACATTCAATAAAATAACGTTGACAAGGGTAATATGGGGTATTTTTTTAAAAATGATTTGTGATCTTTTTTCAACCAAGAATAGGCCTATTTTCTTCTAAAATACAGCAATTTTGCGAATGATATATTTTTATGGAAGCTGTTGTTTCATGTATACCAACTGAGATGCTTTATTTAGTTTTTTCATTCTTGTTTTTAGGGCAAGGAATAATAGGCTTTTTTTTCTATTTTTCAAAATTTTTAAAGAAATGCAAATACTGTTTTTCCCCGGAATTATTAATTCGGAGATGTTTTTTTTTCCTAAAATTCGACGCTCTATAGCTTTTTTTTTTAAAGATTCACGCTTCAATGCAGAGCGTGTATCCAAATTTTAAAGATTGATATTTATTTTAAAAAATGTGTCGAAAAAAATAGGCTTCGACGTATAAATATGCGAAATGTCCTTTGTAATATTAAAATTTAGTCTTATTTCGTCACACAAATAAGATGTTCTACTTTCATTGTTTTAAGAAGTTACAGCTCAAATGTAAAGTAGGCGACAATATTTTAAAGATTGACATTTATAAAAAATATTTTTGTCTGAAGAAATAGGCTTCGTGGTCTAAATATGCAAGATGAATTCTAATTATATTTTATAGTATCAAAATTTAGTCCTATAAAATACGGCATTCTACACAGAGAAAAAAAATTCTGTACTGTAATGTATGGTTATGACATTTCTGATTAAAAAAAACAACAACATAATTCTGGTTAATAAAACCAAAATATACTGTATTTAAACCATTAGTTTGGGGTAATTTTTCTGTTCAAATTGTAACGGTTTCGGAAAATTCTGGTTTTCAAATTTATAGTTTTTTTACCAAACTTGAAGTTAGAAATACAAAACTTAAAAGTAAATTTAACTAAATAAATAATTTTTATACTATTCTCTAAAGTATCATGATAAAATTAACAAATTTTACCACATTTACCAAATTATATCACATATAATGAAGCCCTATTTATTGTTAATTTTACCATAGTTTTTACCAAGCGACTTCAGTAAAATTTTCGAGCTTTTTGGTGCTCCCATAGAACCAGAAACACGGCAAATTTTACCAACAACAAACACGGTAGATTTACACGGCAAATTTTAAATTTTACAGTAGTTTTTACCATTTTTTTCTCACTGCATGAGATGATAATATTAAATATAAAGTTTTTCAAAATATAAATATTAAAATCTGATTCAATTAGTAAAATTTTCTTTAAAAACTAAATTAAATATTTTTTGTGTAAATACAACAGAATATAAACATAAAAGTTACGTAATTAATAGGTTGACTTTTATACTATTGAAATATTATCCCACCTAATTAAGAATATGAAACAAAATTAATTAAAACAGCGGTGACTAGAAAAGATCAGCGTCAGCTGTGTTGAGGATAAATACCCGTAAACCCCATGGAATGGAATGAGGGTAATTGTTTTTAGGGCCTCACACTCTATTTAGGCGAAAGTGGTTCTAAATGAAATCTGTTACTTTATTATGAGAAACTTCTTCTTTATGATTCCGCAAATGGCTTCCACTATTATCCAATATATCCAAGTGGCTAATTTTTATCCCCTGCTTATTCCTTAGGTGTAACATTATCCCTAAAAAAGATATTGTGACGCTTTTTGATAAGTAAATCAGTGGCCCCACCTCACAATTTCTAATCCAGATAAATTTAGTACACAAGTATTTATGTTCGCTAGAATAGGAATGATAGAATTAAAGTAAGGCTACCGGAATGATTTGGAACAACAGTTCCTGAGAATATGTATCTTGATAATATGCTCAAGAACTGCCATGATATTATGTTCCTTTTTAATATGTTCCTATGTGTCTTTATAATAAACTTGAGCACATTTCACTACAAAAATATTACCCGAAACACTTTTCCCGAAATTAAAAAATCGAAAAACAGCATTTCCCCGGAATTAACCGAAGGAAATAAATTATTAAAATGTGGTTTTGATTTGTAAAACTTAAATTTAAATTACAAATTTGTTTTTGTTTATAATTCTTTAGAAAGTTTTGCTTAATTTTTATTTTAAAATATTGAAATAAGCGTTTAAAAGTGTAAAAATATGCTTTTCGTCTGATTTCTTAAAAAAAAGAAAGAAAACAATTCTAAAATAGGAATGATAGAATTAAAGTAAGGCTACCGGAATGATCAGGAACAACAGTTCCTGAGAATATGTATCTTGATAATATGCTCAAGAACTATGCTATGATATTATGTTCCTTTATAATATGTTCCTATATGCTATTATAATAAACTTGAGCACATTACAATACAAAAATATTCTTTGTTTTTTTCTGAATTTCTCTGTATGTTTAACGGCTTAAAGTCCTTTTGTTATCAGAACGGGTATTCTCCGTTTTTTATCCTGATCTTAAACGGATTAAAACCGTCAATTGAAATTCTAATTTTTGCCATACAGTTTTGAGTTCTGTAGTTTAAATTTTCCTTTGCTCAAATCATTTTAGAATTACCTGAATGATCAGGATAAATTTTTCCTGAGAATATGTATCCTGATAATATGCTCAGGAACTATGCTATGGTAGTATGTACAGTAAAAAGTGCCAGGCAATTTTTACCGTAACTTGATTTGGACTTCATTTCGGTGTGACTTTTTAACCATTATTTCAATATTTTTCTTCAAAAAAGTATTAAATTCAAATTTTGAAATGATTTCAAATAAAGAAATTAAATCTCTGCGATACAACAAACATAATCACACTGTACAGAATCATGGTTAAAATTACGTTATGAAGTACCGGTGCTTCGGGATCCGTAAAATCCAATTTACAGTAAAAATTTATTTTTACAGTAAAATGCAAATATAATTTTTAGAGAAATGTTTATTTTATTAGAGTGATTCAGTGATTTTATGGTAATTAGTTATGCAAAAATTACGGTATAACAGATATTTTGTTCCGCAACATGCACCGGTAAAAATGGACTCAACAATAAAAAGTGCCGGCAATTTTTACCGTAACTTGATTTGGACTTTTTTTCAGTGTTACTTTTTCACCATTATTTCAATATTTTTTTTGAAAAAGTATTAAATTCAAATTTTAAAATGATTTCGAATAAAAAAAATGAGAGATGTGGTTTCACGACTTGAAACAGCTTTTTTAAGTATCATTTATTTCCACCCGATTATTCTATGGAAATGCCATTTTTCGATTTATTAATTTCAGTTAAAGCCTTTTCTTTTTTCTGAAGAATTGTTTTCAATAAATCACTGAAGATGAACGGCGATTCACTTTAAAATTCAAAAGTAATTACGCTTAACCAAGAACATCTATCAATTTTTTTTGCCATGAATGCGAAAGTGGAGGCTCATATTTAAGGACATAAAAGTAGAATTACAGTGAATTTAGCTCTTTGCACCGAATCACGATTATTGATTATCCTTACATGAGTGAGTTTATATTTTATAAGTGAAAAATGATTTCCGGTTTTCGAAAAATAAAATAAAATACAGCGGAAATTCTTTTCGGAGCAAACAAGGAAAATAACAATTACGTTTATCAAAAGTAATTGACTTTATGATCAATAAAGTCACGAAGTTTTATCTATATCTGTTGAAAACTTATAAATGCGGCAATCGAAAAATGTATTCAATAAATATGATATATTTAACTTTAAGATGCTTTTATTTGAAATTTTTTTAAATATGCTTAATATAAAATAAGCATTGCGTAAATTTACTTTTTAACCTATGCATACATATAGTATGCATTATCTATATCTGTTGTAAACTAATAAATGCGGCAATCGAAAAAAGTATTCAATAACTATGATATATTTAATCCTAAAATGTTTTCATTTGAAAATTTTTTAGACATCTTTAATATAAAATAAGCATTGTGTAAATTTATTTTCCAACCTATGCAAACATATAGTATGCATTATCTAAAATAAATTACCACTATCTAATTTGAGCATTGCCTAATTTATCCAAACTTTACCTAAATATTAACTTATGGAATAAAATTAAACTTATTAAAAATAATTGATTGGATGATTACTAAATTAATGAGGTTTCATTTATATCTGAATGCTGCATTTTCGGTAATGGAAAAAGCTGTTTTTAATGCAATGATATAACATAAGTTGAATTTTTATTAGAAACCATTAAAAATATATTTATCCTAACTGAATCATTTTCCAATTTTATTTCCTAGCCTAAGAAAATTTCTAAGTTACTTAACTATTACCTTTTGTTACCTAAGACCAATCTTTACATCTAAGAACATGTCAAATCAAACTTTGCAAATATATTATCTTGTTTTGTTGCAAATATATATTTTGTTTTGTCTTGTTGCAAATCAAACTTTGTAAATATTTTATATTTGTCATTATCTTGCCAAAGATCTTTGAAGATTGACAACCAATTTAAAAACTGAAAACTAAATAGATTGAGAAGTAATGAATGAGGAATTTTCTGAAAAGAAGAAATATATTTGAAAACTATAACATAGCATAAGATATTTTTATTGGAAAATAGAAAAATTTTTAATTGAATCATTATCTAATTTTATTTCCTATCTTATGAATTACATAAATAACTTACAAGTTGAATTTTTATTAGAAAATATTAAAAATCCTATTTGAATCATTATCTAATTTTATTTCTTATCCTATGAATTACATAAGTAACGTATAAGTTTAATTTTTATTAGAAAATATTAAAAATCCTATTTGAATCATTATCTAATTTTATTTCATATTCTCTGAATTACTTAAGTAACGTAACATTATCTAAGTTACCTAAGACCAACTTATATAATGAGTCATTATCTAACCTGAGCATTCCTTAACTTATGAGGATTGACAAAAATACATTTCTATTCCGTTTAAGAAATGCCGGAACAAAAACTGATAAAATATAATATATATGAGAACCTTTTTCGATTTAGTTGGAATGACAGACATTCTTCTCTAAATTTGTTTTCTAACTATTGTCTTAAAAACTAAATTTCATTTAAAATGTAAGAAATATTAAACAGGATTTAAAAAAAAATGCATTCTAATTGATTTTTGACTAACTATCTAAATATTAGAAAGAGCATATCAGTTTTAAATTGAATGATACCTAGTAATGCAAGTGTAACTTTCATATTGTTATTGTCACACAATTTTATAATAATAATATTTTTATAATAAGATAAACAAAGAAAATAACTGATTTAAACACATATAAAAATGAGTGAATGTCATGTTTATTGCACAGACAATAACTGATTTTTTTTTTAAAAATAAATATCGGTTTTAAAACTGCATTAGGAAATATTATTATTATTATTTTGAACTTTGCAAATATTTAGAACAGTGTCATATTTATAATTATTCCTTTAAAAATTTTTGCGATATAAATAATTAAGTATGCAGTGAAGTGTTAATATAGTAACACAAAATAACTAGCCTAAAATTAGCTTTAAATTTTTTTGCGATGTAAATGATTTTTAAGTATGCAGTGAAGTGTTACTATAGTAATATAAAATATTTAGCTTAAATTTAACATTAAAATTTCTTTCGATTTAAATAATTTTTACGTATGCAGTGAAATGTTAAGATAGTAACACGAAATAATTAGCTAAAAATTAGCTTTACAATTTTTTGCGATATAAATAATTTTTACATATGCAGTGAGGTATTAATATAGTAACATAAAATAATTAGTTTTAAAATTTTTTGCTATATAAATAATTTTTAAGTATGTAGTCAGGTGTTAATATAGTAACATAAAATAATTAGCTTTAAAAGTTTTTGTGATATAAATAATTTTTACATATGCAGTGACGTGTTAATATAGTAACATAAAATATTTGTAACGAATAATATACTATAATAGTAATAGTTTTAGCTTGCTGAATCTGATATTTGATTAATGCACATTTATTATGTATCTGATATCTGATTAATAACCATTTATCATGTTTTCATTAAAAATTTTAATCACAATTTTCTTAATAAATTGCATCCAACAATGAGATAATGAATAAAAGCAGAGTCAAAACTACCAGAATATGATGAAATTAACCATTTTTCTGGCCTTCATGGGAACACTTAAAAGCTGGGTAATTCTTACCGAAGCATATTGGTAATGATTCTTGTAAAATTAACAGTAAAATATGGTTTATAATACGTAATAAAATTTGGTAAATGTGGTAAAAATTGGTAATTTTATCACGAGAACATAGAGCAAGGTGCAAAAACTATTTATTCGCCGAAATTTACTTTCCAGTTTTGTATTTTTCACTAAATGTGTGTTAATAGGAGCTATGTTGTTGTTTCTAATGCTACTTGCCAATACAGCAAGCCTGCTTGGTCAAACCAAGCGTATTTAAGGAATAGGGTGTATTTCTTGTTTTTCAGAGGTGCCATAAACACTTCAGCCGTACACACGTCACAAGCCGCATATACGGCGGAACCTATCATACATCCATTTATTCATCGATAGATCATAATTTTGACCCGAACCATAGAACAATCAATCTCAATTTAGTACCCCCAGAGATATGATTTGCAATGGTAACATAGAGGACTTTGTCACCCTACAGATTAACGGGCACCAGTCACCATTTACTACTCTGGGAGTCTTCGGTAGGAGGGGATGAAACTCCTGATCTTTTGAACAAGGGCCCAGCACCCTACCAACCAGGCTACACCAGTCAATAAGAGCTATAATTTTGAAAACCGGAATTTCCCGTAAACCGTTACCATATGAGTAGAAAAGTTAAAAAACCGAATATTTTGGTTTTATTAACCACATTTTAAAATTTTTTTTTACCAGAAATGTCATTACCATACAGCATGGTAATTTTACCAGAAATGTTTTCTCCGTGAAGTTTGAACTAAATCTCCTCCGACATTTCCAAGAAAAAAAACTTTTTGGAAAACATAGCTTTTATATATTTTTTTTTTCACAATTAAAGTTTCTCCTTTTGTAAAATATATGTCAAATTTGCGAAGTGGTTAAATTATAAATATATACTGAAACATATTGATAATAGTATCGAATGTTACTATGGTTAATAACCCAAACGACATTTTCTCTTCAATTTTATGATCTAATATTCCTCGAAAAAGATACTTATATCTTTTATGGCATAATATTTTGTTCTCTTTTTATTTTCTTCTTCTTTATCCTCTTCTTTAATACTTCGTAAAACTTACATGGCAAACTTCCAGACATTATTCTTGGCCTTCAATTGAGAGAGTTCGAAAAAATTTTCTTTTTCTGTCGACGCCCGTAAAGGTGATAGAAAAGCCAAAATCGATTGAGAGTCGTTGAGTATAATGAAGGAATATTCAAATAAATCCTTATAATATTTTAATGCGAGATCTGTAGGAAAATATTTCACAGCAATTCGAACATTTGCAAATAACTTTGGCTGAAAAAGAATGGGGCTTACAATTCTTGTTGCATTTAAAAAATTATTAGAATAAATTTTTCATTAAATTTCCTTGTATGCAAATAAAAAGTTTTGACATGTTCTGTTTATATTAAAAAAAATAAACTTAAATCCAAAATCAGTATCTTCTTAATTTAGAAGGTTATTTTTTCAAACTATAGACTATAGGCTATACATTTCACAACAAATCGCACATTTGAAAATAAATTTGGGTAAAGAAAGATTGAGTTTACAACTCCTGTTGTCCTCAAAATATTATATTCTTGTATGAAATAAACTTTTTTTAAAATTTCCTGGTATTCATATAAGAATATATGTCATATCCTGTCCATATTTAAAAAAAAAACAACATATGCTTAAATCCAAGGTTTATATCTTCGTAATCTAAAAGGTTGTTTTCAAACTATAAACTATATATTTCACAGCAAATTGCGCATTTACAAATAATTTTTGGTAACGAAAAATGAATTTTGCAGTTCATGTTGCACTCAGAAAGTTATTTTCTTACACTAAATACTTCTTTCATTAAATTTCCTGGAATGTATATAAGAAATTATGTCATATCCTGCTCATATTTTAAAAGAAATATTTTTAAATCCAAGATCAGTATTCTTAATTTACGAGGTTCTGTTTTAAAGGGAAAAAAACAGGAACTATGAATTAAATATTTCACAGCAAATCGAAGATTTGCGTGTAATTTTGGGTAAAGAAGAATGAATCTTACAATTCTAGTTGTATTCAAAAAGTTATTTTCTTGTATAATAGAATCTTTCACTAAATTTCCTGGAATGCATATAAGAAATATGTCATATCCTGTTCATATTTAAAAAAAATATATTTAAATCCAAGATCGGTATCTTTTTAATTTAGGAAGGCTTTTTTTTTAAAAAAAACTATAGACTATATATTTCACAGCAAATCACACATTTGCAAATAACTTTGGTTTAAGAAGAATGGAGCTTACCACTCCTGTAGCACTAAAACAGTCTTATATAAAATATTTAAAAATAAATATATAAAATATTTAAAAATAAATATATAAAATAGTCTTATATAAAATATTTAAAAATAAATATATAAAATATTCTTATATAAAATAAATTTTTCATTAAATTTCTTCTTATGCATATAAGAAATTATATGACTAGACTAGAAGTGCCGAATATAAAGTTGTCGAAGTGTTACGAGTGTTACGAGATTTGAGAGAAATTTAATTTAAACTAAGAACACTATTATGAAGGATAATTTGAAACAATTGGAGCTTAACCGAAATTTTGAGCTGATAAATACACTGTTAGAAGATTTCGAGCATGTTGAACTATAATCTCGTTTAAATTTGTTACACTTTGAACATCGTGCTAAGTTGACTCGTTATCGTAAGTCATTAAAAATGTTTTCGCCATGCTATTGTTTAATTTAACACCTTATTAAGATGCAGCGAATATGCACTGTTTAAGTTAAAATCATTTTGGATCAATGTTGAATTAGTTTATCTAAAATTGTAGGTTCGAAACTTTTTATGGTTTCATAGGTTCGAAACTTATTATGGCTTTTCAAGGCAAAGATATTTTGGTTGAATATTTATTTTTTATATTTCTGAATTTGTAGGTTCAAAACTCATTATGGTTTCGTAAGTTCGAAACGTATTATAGCTTTTCAAGGTGAAGATATTTTGGTTCAACGTTAAACTAATTTTTCTGAAATTATAAGTTCGAAACCTATTATGGTATAGTATTGAACAAATTTTTCTAAAATTGTTGGTTCAAAACCATAATCCTTAAGCTATTAATCCCTTATGGACTGCTTCGGTTACCTTTCTGTAAATTTTTACATGGGGAACTTTTTATGTAACTTTTATGGGGAAATTTTTATGAAACTTTTATGAACTTTCATTGAGAACTTTTTATGCAACTTTTATGAACTTTCATGGGGAACTTTTTATGTGACTTTTATGAACTTTTATGGAGAATTTTTATGAACTTTTTATTCTCTACAAACTTCAAATTTGGCAGAATCTTTAAATTTGTCACGTATTTTAAAGCTGCAAAAATAAACAGTGAAAGATCACAGAAAAAAATATGCTCAAAGCTACCAGAATATGGTAAAATGTTTCGCGTTTCTGGCTCTTTGGGAATACCAAAAAGTTTGGTAATGATTTCGGTGAAATTAACAATAAAATATGGTTTTATAATTTGCGATAAAATCTGGTAATATAATCATGATATTTGAGACCATGACTTAAAAAACATTTATTTGGTTAAATTTACTTTTCAGTTTTGTATTTTTTACTAAATGTGAGGTATTAAGAACTATAATTTTGAAAACCAGACTTTCCAGTATACCATTACCAAATGAACAGAAAAATTACCAAATGATTTATTTAAATACCGTAAATTTTGATTTTAATAACCAGAATTATGATATTTTTTACCAGAAATGGCATAACCATACAGCATGGTAATTTTACCAAATTATTTTTCTCCGTGAAGTGCATATCTTCCATATGTGGGTTTTAAATAGTTTTATAAAAGCGATATATGTATGCATTATTTTCAATATACTTTTGGCATTTTTTGTAACCAAATTGCAATTTGTTTTTTAGAATGGTGACAGTATTCCGAAAAACCGTCCAAAATTTCAGGAAACCAACGGTGTGGATGTTGGTGTGGTCATACCTGAAAAAGGAGCCACTCAAATAAAAGTAAGACATTATTTTTTGACATAAAAAAAGAGAAAAGAAGCTTGCAATATGTGCATGTTTTTTGTTTACACCATTCCAATTAATTGTGATATTAAGTAATAAAAATTATCAACAGTGTAATATTATTGCAAATTTAACGGTGCTCGTAAAATGCTGCTTAGTTTTCACTATGCACTAAAAAAAAGGATGCTCATTTATCACGAAACTTTCTTCGTTTTTGCCGAAACCGTTTCCTAGTACATGCTCCGAGCAAACATTTTGTCTACGTGACGAAATAACTATCTTCGACGAGACGAATTTAATCAAAATTAAGGAAATATTTAGTAATTATATTTTTTTCTTCCAAAAAATTTCGTATAGCCTATTGTATTAAACTTTTCCAATGGTCACTTTAACATGGGCACCATATAAATGTAACATCACAACAAGAACAGGTAGAACAGAGAGATAAATTACACCCATGTCCGAAACGGGATTCGATTCCAGATCTTCTTATTACGAGATCAACTCCTTGCCTACTATATAGGCTTGTCAGATGAATTCGCCGCTTTATTTTCGATTGTCTAGTTCATATTCTAGTTTCGTCATTCTAGTTAACAATCTCCCAGAAAGCACTACGATCAGGTTTCGAATTGAGGAAACAATTTCGGCATATATTTGAGAGTTCGGGTTTCGTTACAAACCACATGATTTCGCGATGAATTGTTTCTCAGAATTAACGAACTGCTGCTCAACGACTGCTGAACCGTCAAAAGTGAGAGTTTTATTTCTAAGAGTGGGGTGTTATAAGATAACAGTTGAACATGCGCTTCATTTAAATTGAATGATATAATTTAAAAAAAAATCCGTGTCAGTCACTTAGAAAGAGCTGACCATTTGCAGGATATAAAATTTTGAAACAAAATTTTAGTCTAAAAAAGTCAAAAGATTTGTGGTCATCATTGAGGCACGTCTGCAATAAGGCTTTATGTTTTCAAAATTTAAAGTGACTGATAAAAATCCATGTGTGATAAAAATTACCATAATTTTAGTGGTTTATATCATTGACAAAAATAAATAGAATATTTTTTATATCCCAGCTCTGAAAAAGTTTATTAACTTTTATTAAGTGAGAAGGGAGTGATTTTGATTTGTCATTTTTGATTGATTTTGTAAAAAAAAAAAGAAATTTCATTTATGAATAACTGTTTCTCTTAGATTTAAATAACTGCATATAAGAATAAATTTGAAAAATTATTGGTTGGAAGTGAATTGTGTTTGGAAGATTTTACTTTAAGCGTAGAAAAAGACATTTCAAACTGTATTTCCTAACCATAAATTATTAAAATGCTAAATATAATAATTTTCATTCATTTTTACCAAAAGAAATACAAAAAAGAAAAATTATTAAAAATATGTTTAATAAAAATTCTGAGTCAAAAGTTAAGCAATGCTGTACTGAATATGAATTTTCTATTTCTTTAAAATCTGTTTTACACAGTTCTAATATCAAATAAAGACTTACTAGGTAGTGATTACCAATTGAAAATATTATTCATATAATTTCAAATTTATTGCCCTCTAAGCATCAAATTTATTGCCCTCTAAATTTTCAACCCACTAAGCGTCAATTCCGTTTTTTCCCAATATTGTTATCTTTATCAAAAACTCGATTTTCTCTATATTCTTCAATGAGAAAGTAAAGCATAACAAGAATTTATGTGCAATTTTGGCAGGGTTCAAAGTATGGAAAGTTTATTAAAACCAAATTAGACGTCACTAGAACAAACTAGACGTCACTCGAAAAAAATCAGTTGTCAATAGAAACAATTAGACGTCACTTGAAGAAATTAGACTTAATTAAAACAAGGTGGACGTCATTAGAAAATAGACGTCAGAATAAATTAGACATCATGAAAACAAATTGAAATATGGTAATCATTTTATCAAATATTTGCCAAAAACCAATTAGTTTCAGTTGAAAAATTCGCCATAGAGAAGATTTTGTTATACAGAGGTTAATTATTTTTGAAGTTGTTTACGTAAATATTACAAATTTTTAATGAACTTCAAATCTATATATTTATGACTTTTTATTGAAAATTACATTAATACTTGCTTAAATTTATTAAAACTAATAATTCTTATTGCAGAATTAAAATGCTCGGATGTGAAGGCAGTTCTGTAATTTAGAGAATAATATGTATAAATACAAACTAATGTTTATTTTACTTAAAAAATAAGTAATTTTACATTGCTTTGAATTTCGTAATGTTAAATTTTTATAAAAAAAAATTCACTTTTTAAGAAGAGGTCAAAAATAAAGTCTGGCACCGTTTAATCTGTTTGGAAACCTCTATTAATGGTTTCAAATGATCGGAGCATTTCATCGCATAGTAGTCTATGATGTATCTTCAATTCTTAGTCGGAATCACTGTCAGCTCAGTTTCTTGGACTTCATCGCTGCCCCTTACACCTTTGAAAATCTCTTCATTTGTAAGATGTGAAGCAATCAACAATTCTTCGTAAACATCTGTTATTTTTTCCATTTTTATGTGCCAACGTATTCCATGATTCCAACTTTCAACTTCAACTTTTTATAAAAATAACAAAAACTAAAAATAAAAACGCCAGAAAATTCTCGAAAAGGATTAAAATTAAAAAGGCTATGATCTGAAAAATTCGTTATATGGAGACTACCACTTCGTCGTATGGAGAATAATTTGAACATTATCGAACGTTCCCATTAAAAATTAATCTCGTTATAGCGAGAAATATGCTGAAAGAATACTTCGTTGTAGGGATACCTTACTGTATTTGATTTGATTGCTGCCTCACAAAAAAACTACTTATTTTAAAAGATATTTTCTAAAATGAATTTTGGATATATTTAATACTATCTTAAGTTACCAGAAAACACATATAATGGATTTATTGGATGATTTTATTTTAAAGCATCGCTTGTTCAACAAACTATATAAATATTTTATATTACTTTTAATTTAATGATTTAAATAATCAGAAAATTTTTAACATTCTTTTATATGTTGACTACTTATATGTTCTTTCATATGTTGATTATATTTTTAATACTTTACCAGATTGCGAAAAAGCACATCATAGCTAAGGTATTAGATAATTCAACAACAATAATAAAAAAATAAAAAAAAATAAAAAAAAAAAAAAAAAAAAAAAAACTGAAGGTAAAAGAACTTTTTTCTGTGAAGGGTTGTTGCGAGTTCTTTAACCCCTTAACGATCGGTTAATTTTCAAGAAAACGGTCATAAAAGTGCCTATTTTTTTGGCTTTTGTATTTGTATTACGTATTTGATTAGTATTGCAACTAGTTTAAAATAAACTAACTCTCTACAATTACATTAAAAATATCCTGGTACTGCCATCAGGTGTGTAAAATGAGAAATAAAATGTTTTCGGGGCAAAAGAAATGACTTAGTTTCATTCTTATTGGCGCGTTACTACTGAACACTCCAGCCCGTCAATATCACGGGAGCGAGAAGGAAGGGGTTAAAACCATATATATATATATATATATATATATATATATATATATATATATATATATATATATATATATATATATATATATATATATATATATATATATATATATATATATATATATATATATATATATATATATATATATATATATATATATATATATATATATATATATATATATATATATATTGTATGTATGGAAAAACTGTCGTCTGAGATTTGTGAATATTTTGTTATGCTTAATTATTCCTTATGTTTACTCCTTGCATTATTGTATTATCTTGCATTCATATATACGCTAGGAATAACCGATTTCTCATAGCGTTTCTCTTTTAGAATCTAGCATCTCTTTTCTAAATATCCTTTCTAAAGATAAATTGAGCTTTTTGAAAATATGTAAAACTTTACTTCAATATTTACACGTATTGTTTAAAAATGAAAATGGAAAACTCTTTCTTTCGATTTTCGTTTCTAAAATTATGATTACGTAGTGGTTCTAATATTTCGAGAATTTTTAAAAATTTTCTTCCTACGATAAATTCCAAAGCTTGTTAATATAGCATTGCAGTACATACGGAAATTTGGAATGCACATTATGTTCGAAATCTACATCCATTTATTACAGATTATTTTGCAAGATTGTTTCAGAAAAATTGCACTTAAATTGCTTTTTTATATTGATAAACTATTATAAAACAGCAATAGTTATTTTGCAAAAGATTATGTCGGTATTTTCAATCGAAAATATGACTGCAGACATTCGCCGATATTTTAATGTTAGATGGCAACTGCTTTAAGGTATCAATCTTATAGTTTTTTTTATAAACTATCAGAATAATATTTTTTCTTTAGTTATGTTACTACATTTACTTGTAATGAGTATCCTTTGTTTCAAAATAATGGAACAGTAGGAAGAGATATAAGAAATTATATTCAGCATCAATTTATCTTATTGTGTTGGCAGCAGTTGGAAAAAGAAGATTTTTCTAGGACAATCAAATTCAGCGAAAGCAGCCAACAACTGTAAGGGAAAATAGTATTAAGATAAAAGTAATATTTCAATGCTAAATCTCTGATGTTATGTCAAATCGTCGAGAAATGGTAGTTCGTGATTTTTTTTCCACATCATACACTTCCGCATTAAAGGAGATATAAGTAAAGCATTTTCTTTTGCCGCTTTTCACATTCTTTTTCTTTCCTTTATTTATGTTTATTTTTCTTTCTTTTAATAAAAATTCCACTTCAGTAGCTTCGGCAGACGATTTTGATAAGATTTGGAATCTTCAGACTTTGATAAAATATTTGTGCTTGAAGAAGACAGTGACATATTTCTTAGCTGATATTGGAATTATTGAATGCAATAAATTCGTTCTACTTAGTTATTTTATCTATAGCGTAAAAATTCACAGCGAAGAATCTATCACACTTTTAGCTTTAAAAGCATAACTCGTCATGAAGGAATAAATTAAAATTTAACTTAAATTATCTCTTTGATATAAGCCTGAAATTAATATTTTAGTAAAAAAATTTTGTTACAAATATGTTTGCGAAATGCAAAAAAAAAAAATTGCTGCATAGTTGCCACAATATTTTGTTGTTGACGTAAGCTGACATTTTCTTTTATAGTGAAAACACACTGAGAAAAAAATAGGGTAAAAACTACCAGAATATGATAAATTTTATAGTGCCTTTGGCTCTATGGGAAAACCAGCATTTGTCTCTACCATTAAGATATTTTTACAGCCACTATGCTTTGCAATTGTAAATAAACTTAAACTCATTTTAATATGAATAAAAATATGAAGAGTTTAAATTTATGAATAAACAATTATTTACTTATTTATTTTTTTGAATAACACAATTTAAAAAAATGTATAAATATGTTGAGTTAACCATTGTTTTGATTTTTTCAGCCTATTGAAATAAGTGTTGAAACTCTACAAAAGTATTTAGATTTAGAAAAAGAAATCCAACGTTTTGAAAAACGTCGTATTTTAGACAACTATCAATTGAAGACAAATCAGCTTGAACAACTTGAAAAAAACGTACAAGTGCTAGAGGACCAGAAAAACATCCAAGCTCAAAGTTTGTAAGTAAATAAACAGCTTCATATATATATATAAAATAATATATATATATATACATATATATATATATGCACCGAAGAGTCATTACAATATGACCACCCTCCATCTCTAACAATGGGCTCGCCCAGGTTTTCATGGTTTCTCGCCCAGGAACAATGTTTTCAAGGGGCACATTAGGACCCATAATCCTCATAGAACAAGACGTCTGTAAGCTACTTGAACATAGTTGTAGACTAGGTTCACCCATTCATGGCAACAGTTTTTCTTGCGGGGAATGGTGTTTAAAAACAGGATAATGCACCATGTCATAAGAGTCAAATCGTCATGGATTGATTCGAGGAACATTACTTACAAACTTAATAAACAGAAAAAACTTAATAACAAACTTAATAAACATCTGGTACCAAGTGTTCAAGGTACCAGATACCTCAGACTACCTATCAGCACCTTGCGGAATCAATGCCACGGCGGGTGCTAGCAGTTTTGAGGGCTAAAGGTGTTCCTACATATTATTAGCTGGATGGTCATAATGCAATGGCTCTTCGGTGTATATATATATATATATATATATATATATATATATATATATATATATATATATATATATATATATATATATATATATATTGCTTTTTTTTTCTTCTTTTTTTTAAATTAGTTGTATAGAGGCAATTTTTTATTTTTTTGTTGTTTGAAGAAAACTTATTTTTATGGACATTCAAGAATATTTAAAGGAATATTTCTCTTTGAAGATTTACATTCGCGGATCTTCAAAAATAATAGCATAAACTTATATTTTAAACTTTTCATTTACGTTTGAAATAGTAATCGAAAAAATAAATTCAAAAAAATCATTGCAATCAGGAAAGAGTAATTTACTGAAATACGAACTTTTTTAAAACTATTATTCTTTCGTTCTTTCGTAGGAAGAATTATTCCGTAAGAATTTTAAAAAAGAAAAAGAAAGTGAAAGAAAAACCCAAAAGATCATTCATTTTAAAGTGAACAAGATTTAAGGCTAAAAGGATGAAATCAAATCAGTGTTCCGCTCTTCGAAAATACTCTCCCTTTAGGGTTTAACTTAGATCAATTGATTGCAGACACGTGAACTCCATTTAGAGCGCAAATTATGTTTTCAACTGTTACTCATTTATCATAACATGTAGATATCATAGAATATTATCTAGAATGACTGAGTAAAAGAGGATAGTATAGATGTAATTCTAGACAAAATAGTCTGTAATTCTATGCAAAATAATCTAATTTGTTTATTCCTCGTAGCATTACCTTATAAGAAGAGGGTATTGAATCGTATCAAAAGCATTTCTCGATTTTTAAAATTTACATCCCATGTTTTATTTCAGTTTATAGACGGCGTTGAACAGCTCACGCAATTTAAGTTTGGGACTTTCAATGCTGAACTTCGTTGGATGCACTCCGTGAACTCTTGGATGAAGCATGATGGCAAACTCACCTTTGTGGATTATTTTTTGAGAAAACTCACTAACATTGGCGTTACATGTAGACGAAAACCACGAAAACAATTAATGGTTAGTCCAGCTGCAAAGGGGTTCTAACCCATAATCCGTCTACCATTTGCAATACTTTACTTCACCATTGTGTTCGCTGCAAGCTGAGAGCATCAGATAAAGAGACTTTAAATGAATTGTATCTATTTCTACGAATCTCAAATAGCAATCTCTAAGTTTTTTGTATGAGTAATTATAAGAGATGTTCAAGATGTTCTCGATAAGATTTAACAAACTAAATTTAATGAGCACAATAAGTTGCATATTGCTAAATAATCCTTAATTCGAGAGATTTTGAAGCACCTATTTTATTTAAAAGGCTTCAGAAGGAGTAAATAACATTAACCTCTTCAATGCTGAAAATCAAGCGTTGTTTAAAAATTCCATGGATAAAATTCTTTATAATTCAATATTTTAAACTGAATCAATAACAAGATCCTTATAATTTCAAACCCAACTGAATAGGAAAAAAAGCCATCGACTTGAAGTTCAGCTTTGATGTTATATGTTATTTCCATCAAATGATAAGAATTGCAATTATTTCTATTATTCTCTAGTCAAATCTAAGTTGAAGGAGAAAGTATAAAATAAGCTCATGATGTGCTCAATAACATTTATTTGTCTAAATTACATGAGCACAATAAATTGCATATTGATAAATAATCTTTAAATAGAAAACTTTACAGTATCTATTGTAATAAAAAAAGCTTCAGGTGAATTAAATCATATTATCCACCTCAAAGCGGAAAATCAAAAGTTGTTTAAACTTTCCTTAGATAAAATTCTTTTTTAATTTCCACTGAAACTGTTATAATTCAATATTTTATACTTAATTAATATCAAGATTCTTATATTTTCTATTTCAACTGAATAGAAAAGTAACCATCGCCTTGAAGTTTAACTTTGATATTTAATGTTATTTCCATTAAATGACAAGATTTGTAATTATTTCTATTTTTCTCTAGTCAAATCTAAGCTAAAGGAGATACTCTGAAATAAGTTCATGATGTGCTCAATAATATTTATGAAATGGAATTTCATGAGCACAATAAATTGCATATTGATAAATAATCTTTAAATAGAAAAACTTTACAGTATCTATTTTAATAAAAAAAGCTTCAGGTGAATTAAATCATATTATCCACCTCAAAGCGGAAAATCAAAAGTTGTTTAAACTTTCCTTAGATAAAATTCCTTTTAATTTCCGCTGAAACTGTTATAATTCAATATTTTATACTTAATTAATATCAAGATTCTTCTATTTTCAAATTCAACTGAATAGAAAAGTAATCATCGCATTGAAGTTTAACTTTGATATTTAATGTTATTTCCATTAAATGACAAGATTTGTAATTATTTCTATTTTTCTCTAGTCAAATCTAAGTTAAAGGAGATACTCTGAAATAAGTTCATGATGTGCTTAACAATATTTATGAAACGGAATTTCATGAGCACAATAAATTGTATATTGATATATAATCTTTAAATAGAAAAAACTTTACAGTATCTATTTTAATAAAAAAAGCTTCAGGTGAATTAAATCATATTATCCACCTCAAAGCGGAAAATCAAAAGTTGTTTAAACTTTCCTTAGATAAAATTCTTTTTAATTTCCGCTGAAACTGTTATAATTCAATATTTTATACTTAATTAATATCAAGATCCTTCTAATTTCAAACCCAACTGAATAGAAAAAAAAACACCGCCTTGAAGTTTAGCTTTGATATTTAATGTTATTTCCATTAAATGATAAGATTTGCAATTATTTCTATTTGTCTCTAATCAAATCTAAGTTGAAGGAGAAACTATAAAATAAGTTCATAATGTGCTCAGTAATATTTATGTAACTAAATTTCATGAGCACAATAAATTACATATTGATAAATAATCTTTAAATAAAAAAACTTTATAGTACCTATTTTAATAAAAAAGCCTCAGACGGATTAAATCATATTATCCACCTCAAAGTGGAAAATCAAACGCTGTTTAAACTTTCCTTAGATAAAATTATTTTCAATTTCCACTAAAACTGTTATAATTCAATATTTTAAACTGTGTCAACATCAAGATTCTTCTAATTTCAAACCCAACAGAAAGGAAAAAAAAGTCATTGACTTGAAGTTTAACTTTGATATTATATATCATTTCCATCAAATGATAAGATTTGCAATTATTTCTATTTTTCTCTAATCAAATCTAAGTTGAAGGCGAAACTATACAATAAGTTCATAATGTGCTCAATAATATTTATGTAACTAAATTTGATGAGCGCAATAAATTGCATATTGCTGAATAATCTTTAAATTGAAAGACTTCACAGTACCTACTTTAATTAAAACGCTTCAGAATGAGTAAATCACATTATCCACTTCAAAGCTGAAAATCAAACGTTGTTCAAATTTCCCTTTGATAAAATCCATTTAATTAGTTCTAAAACTTCTATAATTCAATACATTAAATTCAATCATTATCAAGAGTAATTGAATGACTTGTCTGGAATTTAATTTGAAGCTCACATCTGTCTATTAAGTGAACTCAAAGATAATGAGCAAATTTTAAAAGAACCCTCAAGCTACAAATACTTCCGACGTGGCATTTGAAAGTCAAATAATTAATTCAAAAATGAAATGGAAATTTGGAAAGTTCTTTCAAAACAGACTGTTAGAATGCCCTAAAGCAAGTGAAAGTCGATGCAAAGAATAGGGATGTATATCCATAAATAAAATTAAAGAAATCGATAGAAGTTTTTTTTTTAATCTTCTCTTAAGGGCTTGTTTTTCAATTAAACTTTTTCACGCATTATTTTTTTTGTATGTATTCTATTTTTTATTTGGTGTTTGATCTGAGTGAAAAAATACATTTAATTAAAGTAATTAAAGATAATTTTAACATGTTTGACTTTTTAATTAACGGAAAATAAGAATAATGCAACGAATAATCTTTTTTCTTCATTTTAATTAATCTGATAACATTTAAATCCATCTAGCATTTAGGAATATAGAATACCGATGAAGATTTTGCCAGTTAATTTTTATATTGTTCGAGATGCCTCCGGTTAAGAATTATTATTTTGCATTTTAATTCCGACTAGGAATTATTTCATTAAATATTGTTTCATATTGTTTCATTAAGTAGTATTTACTTTATTTCAATAAAAGTTATTTGATTATCTATTTCATTAATTATCATTTCCTATTAGTAAATTAAATATTATTTCATGATATTTAATTATGTTTCATTCTGGGTAGGAAATATTTCATAAAATATTATTTCATTAAGTAGTATTTCGTTTATTTCAATAAAATTCTTCATCACCATATTAATTAATTAAACATGATTTAATACTATTTCAGTGCATTTTATTGAGATTAGAAACTATTTTATTAAATATTATTTCACATTGTTTTATTTATTTCAATAAAAAATATTTGATTATATATTTCATTAATTATCATTTCCTATTATTAAATTAAATATTATATCATGATATTTAATTATGTTTTATTCAGGGTAGGAAATATTTCATTACACATTATTTCTTAATATTTCGTTAAGTAGAATTTCGTTTATTTCAATAAAAATTACTTTATTATCTAGTTCATTAATTATCATTATTTATTATTAATTAAATGTGATTTAATGTTTTTTCAGTACATTTTATTGTGGTTAGAAACTATTTTATTAAATGTTATTTTCTTTATTTCAATAAAAATTATGTCCGTACCTATTTTATTAATTATTATTTCCTATTAGTTAATTAAATATTATTTCATGTTACTTAAGTATATTTTATCCCAGGCTAAAAATATTTCATTACATATTTTTTCAGGTTATTTTGTCTGTAGTATATCGTTTTTTACAATAAAAATTACTACATTATCTAGCTCTTAAATCATTATTGCATATTAATTATTTAAACCTGATTCAACGTTATTTATACACATAATATTCTGGATAGAAATTATTTATTTTAATATAAATTCATATTATTTTATTAAGTAGTATTTCCATTATTTCAGTAAAATTTTTTTCAATAAAATTGATTTCACTAATCATCATTTTCTATTAGTTATTTAAATATTATTTCATATTATTTCTTTAAATAGTATTTCCTCCATAAAAAACATTTCATTATACAATGCAATGCAATGAGCTTAATAATTAGCTAGATAATTCCAGCTAAATAATTATCATTGCATATTAATTAAATAAATATAATTTAATGTTACTTCATTACATTTTATTTTGATTATAAATTATCTCCATAAATGTCATTGTAGTATTTACTTTATTTCAAAAAATAATATTTCATTATTTATTTCATTAATAATCTTTTCATATAAATTAGTTAAACAGTATCTTATGTCATTCGTTATATTTTATTATTTAGAAATTATTTCATTAAATATTATTTCATATTATTTCATTAAGTAGTACTTCGTTTATTTCAATAAAATTATTTCGTTACCTATTTCATTAATTATCGTTTCATATTAATTAGTTAAACATTATTGAATTTTATTTCATTCCGGATGGGAATTATTTTATTAAATATACTTTTATTTACTTTTACTTTTAGGACAATCTTCTCAAATATGCATTTATTCGAAGCATCGTAAAATATTTTTTTTCTATATTTTTGAAGGTACCGACTAAATGCACGTTTGAAAATTTTTTTATACACGTTATAAGAAAAAAATTGAATACACAAAAAATAGTATTGTAAAAAAAAGAAGATAAAAATAGGAAACATTGAGTAGATTCTGTGTTAACTAATCACGAATACAATAAGCTGTAAAAATTACAGAATATCAGATTTTTTGTTCCTTAGCATGTTCAGGTAAAATGGATTTTACAGTAAAAAATACCGGTGGTCGGTACTTTTTACTGTAATTTGATCAGGAATTTTTTAAAGAGTATGCAATTTTGATCCTGATGATGTGCCCTAATTCCCCTAGATTTCCTCCCTGCAACATTTTTGCGATCCAATGTTATATACAACGTTCATAAGCAAGAGCATTTGGCCGGGATAGCCTGGTTGGTAGGGCGCTGGACTCATGTTCGTAAGAACAGGTGTTCAAATACAGCCGGTCGAAGACCTCCCGTGTAGTAAATGGTGACTGGTGCGCGTTAAAACCTGCCAGGTCACAAAGTCCTCCATGTTCCCATAACAAATTGAAGCTCTGAGGGTACTGGATTGGAGATTGGTCGTTCTCTGGTCAAAATTATGATCTGTGGATGAATAGATGCATGATTGTGCCCGCATTATAAGCGGCTTGTGACGCATCATATTCTTATTATGAAGTCATATTCTTGGAGCCACTGGAAAACAAGAGCAATCGCACCCCATTGCTTAATGACCTAACAAAACAGACAAGAACATTTTGCCATACAATGTAACTTAAATAAAAGATGGAGCATGTTGAGAAAAACCGATTGCAGATTTTAAATCAGTGATCCTAAAGAGTCTAAGATCTGTAAAAAAATCTCATGCAACAGAAAACAAAAAAACGAATTTTTTCACCTGCGACAACTAATACAATTCATCTTGGTACAATTAATATATATCTATTGCATCTCTATGCACTCATATTTTAATACATAGCTTCACGTCTTTTTGTCTATTTCAAATGTTTTTAAGATTATTAACATAATTGAAATGAAAATAATAAAATAAAATAAAAATGATAGAGTGACAAGAAAAGTTAAGAAGATTTGTATAATCTATATCTAAAGGAGTTACATTAATGCTCACATAAATTCGAAATAACAATGGTTTGTATGCTTAATTATGTTTTTATTAATTTGTTTCGCTTTTTATTGTTATATTTTATTACACGGAGAAAAGAAATTCTGGCAAAATTATCGAGCTGTATGGTAATGATATTTCTAGTATAAAAAACAACATAATTCTGGTTAATAAAACCAAAATATACGGTATTTAAACTATTCATTTGGTAACTTCCATTTGTAGGGTAATGGCTTACAGGAAATCCTGGTTTTCAAAATTATAGTTCATTTTACTACACATTTGGTGAACAAAAACTGAAATGAAAATTTAACCGAATAAATGGTCTTATGCGATGCTTTAAAGTGTCATGATAATTTTACCAAATTTTATCACAGGTAATCAAACCATATTTTATTGTTACTTTAACAAAATCATTACCAAATCGTTTCGGTAAATATTATCGAGTTTTTCAGTGTTTTTAATAGAACCAGAAACATGATAAATTTTACCATATTCTGGTAGTTTTAATCATGCTTTTTTCAGTGCACCTAATGCTTTATATTAATTTACTTTAAATTCTGTAAGCTAGCTAAATTGTGTCACAGATCATAAAACCATATTTTATTGTTAATTTTACCAAAATCTTAACTAAAGTTTTTGGTAATAATTACTGAGCCTTTTGGTTTCACCTCTAAAGTCAGAAACATGGTAAACTTTACCATATTTCGCTAGTGTTATCCTTACTTTTTTCTTATTGTGCTGGTAGATTCCTTTATAAGAATTTTATGAATATTTTTAAGAAGAGTATAATATGTTTGGTAAACACTGAAAAAAAATGTTTTTGATTGTTCAATGACTTAATAGTTTCAATTGTATTTTATTACAGGCATCAGTTACAAGCAGCTATTGACACTACAAATGGAACACAATCATTAAAAAAATTTCTATTTGAGAAAAGTCAAAATGGTAAAACCTTAAACGAAGATGAAGAAGAATATGTGGATCTTCTGAATCGTCAGGTATATTTTCTTAATTTCGATCACTAAATTCAAGAATTTAGCTGGAATTACATTTTTGCTGTAAAAAGAACATCACTGTATTTAAGGTTTCCCTTAACGTTATAAACTTATTAACTTCCTTAATTATGTCTTATTTTTACTTTTTTTGAAAATTAATTTCCTAAGTTTATACTCACATAATTAGAGCTTGGAATTTATGGCACAATGCCATCAGCATCAAACAATGCATTTTACGTACTTTTTTTAAAACCTTTGTTTTCTCACTGGAATAAGCACCTAAATATTTCACCTTTATTGTAGTTTATTTTTTGGAACTAAATATGATTATGATACTTTTAAATTTAGAATAGCTTAGTTCAATTTCAATTGTAAAAAGTTAAACAAAGTAACAATTTCGAGGAATATAAATTCTAATATATTTCCTTTAGATCTCCATTGGACCACATAGGGAATTTTTCGTCTTAAGCGGGTAAACTTTAATTATCAGATGAAGAAGTATTGAAATAAGTGTTCATTGTTAAATAACTTCTTGAAATAATAAAAAGAAACATCACATCACTGTTAGACAATTAGAACTGCAAAAATGGTTAGCAATTTTTTGAATTGTTATTTTACCATTTTCAACCAAAACAGGGAAATAACCATAAAAAAGCTGACATACAAACTGTTAAGTGTGAGGAAAAAACTTAGATTGATTTTTTTTCTAATACGGTTAAACCACCAGAACTCTATCCGCGCCACCTGGGCCCATTTTATAAATCCGTTATGTTCCTTGCAGCTGGGTACATACTGTCGCTGAGAGGGTTAATCGGCCAATCACATGGCTGGATGAACATGGGTTCAAATTTCAGTGTTGATACTACAATATTCTTTCAGTCCTTCATTGCATGAAAAGTTTCCATTGTTCTGCACTCATCAATCGGTGTCTTTGGACTCTTAGAATACGAAATTATTCATGCATAAATGAAACAGTACCCACGGAGCTCTAGTGTTAGTTTAAGTTTCATTTTTATGTTTCAGAAACTATGCTAGTTGTATATGGTTACAAAACCGTATAGTTTTATATCCATGGTTTTTAAACCATACCAATTGTAAATGATTTCAAAACCATAAAGTTAAAAATGTGTTCCCAACCATCAATTTTATGGTTAATCATAAGAACAGACTGTTGTCGGTCATTTTACCGTAATTTTGGAATGAAAATTCTAACAGTAATATAGGCGGAAAAGAGGCGTTTTACTGTGCATTTTGGCAACAACTTTTGCTTTACTTTTAGCCTTTAGTTTCTCCCTTACTGTTGTTTGACATTTCTATATTGAGCCTGGTTTAAGGAGAATGCTTTCTTATTGGGCAAGTTAATTTATATGCAAGTTAAGCGAAAACATGATTCTTCACAAGTTTCTCATTAAAGCCAAGTATGACGTAATCAATGGATGTTTATATTTTTTCCATTCCTGGAATCAGCTCTAGTTTCTCAAGACAAAAATCAGATTAGAAACCCTTATAAAGAGAATAATTCCACTGAAAAATAAGGTAGGGTCAAAACTACCAGAATATGGTAAAATTTGTCTTGTTTCTGCCTTCATGGGAAAAGGATAGTAAGTTTTGCTGAAGCGCTTTGGTAATGGTTAAAGCATGGCATAAAATCCATTTATTCATTTAAGCTTACTTTTCAGTTTTATATTCACTACTAAATGGGGTAATAAAAACTATAATTTTGAAAACCAAAATTTCCAGTGAACTGTTACCATATGAACGGGAAAATTACTAAATGAATAGTTTTTTTATAAATGAAATAAATAGTTTTTTTAGAAGTATAATTTGGTTTCTAATACTAGAATTATGCTTCTTTTTTTCTTACCTGAAATATTATCATCATGTAGGAGATTTTTCCATAAATTTTTTTCTCCATGAAAAAAAATTTAATCTTTAACAACAAAATAGAAGATATCAAAATACAATTTATAGTCAGTTACCTTGACAAATTAACCCCTAAACATAGAAACAAAATTCATTTTATTAGCAAATATTTAAATTAATGAAATTAAGCTTATCATAGAACTTGAATGACCGCAGTGTTGTCATTCAAATGACCAAGTAATTCATTCAAGTGATTGAATGACCACAGTGTGGCGAAAGGGTGCAGAAAAACCGAAGTAAATACTGTCAGTAAACTTCGAAGTAGTATCAAATAAAAAAAAAATTAACTCTTAAAGTAATGTAAATAATTTAATTTTTATGACCTTTTCTAGGGAGAATTGCTTAAAAACTCCTTCAAATTAAATTTTTCTTATTAAGTTTGCTCAAATGTAAAAAAAAAAAATGATTTCAATAAACACTGAATATCTAACAGTATGCAGTTTTTTTTTAAAGTTAATTTTGTTGCATAAGTATTATATTTTGAAGAAAAAAAGGAAGAAAACAAGACAGAATAATGCTTT
Organism: Parasteatoda tepidariorum; assembly: GCF_982258835.1. Lineage (NCBI taxonomy): Eukaryota > Metazoa > Arthropoda > Arachnida > Araneae > Theridiidae > Parasteatoda > Parasteatoda tepidariorum. The sequence goes on from NC_141766.1 coordinate 34,104,502, forward strand.
TAAATTTCAACTGTGAAACCAAATATAATGTTCATCATGTAAAATATATTAATTTCATTTACTTATTTAATAAAAGAAAGTTTTCAAATTCAATTTAGAAGAAGTTCTCAGATGGCGTTATCCAAATTGCAAATAAGAGTAAAGGAAACGAGATATATCAAATTCCAAAAAATCTTTTCTTTCATTTCTATTTAAATTGTGCGTTTTTCTCATTCTTTAAGCACGAATTTATTTATTGTTTACTGAGAAAACTAGTTTAATATCTTTTGAACTAAAAAAAGAAAGACAATTCTTTGCATTATGCGAAAGAGAATTCGAAGAAGACGTCTCAAATGCTTAAACAGTTCTGATGAAATAAATTGATTTCATTTGAAATTTTAATTAAAGGTTGTATTAAGTTACAAACTGGGCCTCAATATTTATTGCTTTCATGCAAGTTATTTATAGTCGCATAGCTACAATAATTCTTCATATTTATTTCAAATTCATATTATTTATAAAGTTGATATTTAATTTCAAAAACTTTTGAAGTTTATCTTTATATTCTTTATTACTAAATAAAACATCTCCCGTAATCAACATAATGTTTTTGATAACATTTCGATGAAGTAAATAGAAAAGTTGGATTATTTTATTTAAAGTACAAAATTTTAACTCTTGTTTTCAGTAAAGACTTGAAAAGCCTTTTCTTTTAATTTAATTCAGAGCAAAATAATTGAATTATACAATATGAAACTAAATTTAAATAAAGACAAAATAACTAAAGTAGTTGTTCGTAAGGGGACGTAAATTAAATTTTGTTCCATTAGTTGATTTTATTTCAGCCGCTTTCTCTCTCTCTCAACTAACTATGTTAAGTTCTTTACTAGTTACATCAAAATAAATAATAGTTCTCGATTTGTGAAGACGTAGTAGTGTACAAGTTGTAGTGTTTTTTTCTTAAAATGTTTATTAAATATCTACTAATATATACAAATCTAATAATATATATCGACTAAAATATATAAATCTACTTATATATCTACTAATATACTATTATCTAATTTCTATTATATAAAAATTACTATATTGAAATTATTCTATAGCAATTATCATATAATTGTTATTGTGCAACAGTTATTATATAACTGTTATTACATAATTGATTTTATATACTAATCATTCACCAATTAATGATTAATTGTTATTAACATTTAAATGTTAATTTCCACATTTCTCTGTAATGTTTTGTTTAAAATGTTAATATGTTAACATTTTTAGTTTTTTTTTGTTTTGACATGGTAACTTAATCAGATAAGCACGTTAAATGTTAATTCTCACAATTCTCAAAAATCTTTTATGTGCTCGTATGCTGTTGTTGTTGTTTTTTGGCTTATCCTCCAAATGTTTGACGAAGTTAGACAGGGTCCATTAGACCGTTGACCCTAAGGAAATCGAGGACCAGAAGGGGGTATAAGTATATGTCCTCTCTTTAAAGTCTCAAACAGTCCAGAATGTGTTCGGGAGAAGCCTTCTCAGTTGCATTTTTTAAACGAGAGCTTGTATGTTCAGTTGCTTATTCCAATAGATATTACAAAGCACTAGTCAAGAATCAAAGTTAATCAAATTTTTAATAATTATTTTTAAGTAACATGTTTTATTACTAATATGCTAACATGCTTAATTTTATTTTGTTTTAACAGATTAACTTTAATCAGATAAGCATGTTAAATGTCAATTCTCACATTTCTCAACAATTTTTTTATGCTTTCGTATGTTCCATTGCTTACTCCAACAAATTTTTAAAAATTATTTTTAATTAGTATGTTTGAATATTAAAATGTTAACATATTATTTTTACTTTGTTTTGACAGGTTAATTTTAATCAGTTAAGAATGTTAAATGGCGATTCTCACATTTTTCAACTATCTCTTTTGTGCTCGTATGTCCCATTGCTTATTCCAATAGATATTGCAAAGCATTTCATTAGTCAAGAATCGTTTATCAAATTCGCAAAAGCTATTTTTAATTAGCATCTTTAACTGTTAATATGTTAGCATGTTTAGTTTAATTTTGTTTTGACAGGTTAACTTTAATAAGATAAGCATGTTAAATGTCAATTCTCATATTTTTCAACCATATATTATGTGCTCGTATGTTTCACTGCTTATTCTAATGGATGAAGCAAAGCATTTTCCTAGTCAAGAATGGAAGTTTATCAAATTTTTAATAAAAACTCTTAATTAATACATTTAAATGTTAATATGTTATCATGTTTAATTTTATTTTATTTTGACAGGTTAATTTTAATCAAATAAGCATGCTTCTAAGCGAAATAAGCATTTTCTGCTGAGAACATCGCAGGATAAAAAAGATGTTCAGTAATTACCACCTTTATTATCAATAATTTAGGACCTCGTCAAAAATTAAGATAATAAAAGTATTCATAATGCGAATTAAGGAAAAGACAAAAACTTTATTTGATTTAAAAAAAATCCCTCTTGAAGAACTTTCACGAATAGAAAGTGACATAAAACTCACTTTTTTGTCATCTCTTACATCAATTTAAACCCATTTCGGTGTAAACTTTTTTTAAAAATGACGGTTTATTTTTTATTGAACAGTAAAAAGTAATAGCACAAAAGTTTCATTATGAGCATTTGTTCAGCAAAAACAATCGAGTTACGTCTACATCAATATTTTAATTAATAAGAATATTTATATTTGGGTCAAATGTCAAAGCATAAATTCTTTATAAATTTAAAGTGATAGGTAACAGAAGAAAATACCTACTTTGTTCAAAAGTATATGCACTTCTACTTCATTTTGTAGAGGCTCTTTTTACATCATTGTGAAATAATAATAGGGTTCGAATGACATCTGGAACATATATATTTTATCCAATGAATTTAAAGAATGACAGAATCTTAAAAACATGTTTTATAAGCTTTTTAAAAAATAATGAGGTAACATTTGCTGTCCTTATTTAAGATATTTTTAATATTTTAAGGCTATAGCAGACAATACTGAAAATAAATTAAAGTACGGATCAAAATTTTTTTTTCTCAATTATTTTTAATGCTAATATAATTTTTCAATTTCGTCTAAAATAAGAAACATCAATTTTTTAAAGTCTAAAAATGTTTCAAAATTTCTAATTGAATATTTATGTTTTATTTTTGTATACTTAAGGAATAATATAAACTGCAGAAAACTCAAAATAATCTATGTATTTTGAAGGAATTTTAAAATAATGACCTAGACCCCCTTTATTTTTTTTACTATTTTCTGATAAAAAGGTTGATAGAATCAAACTTTCTTTCGTTTTTTTTCAGTTTGAGATTGAATTGAAATTTTTTTAGTTTTTCGCACATTTCTTTTTTTTTCTTTCAAGAACAGACGTGTTTTATTTCCCCAAGCACCTGAATTATTCAATAAGAAAACATTTCGGAAAGAATCGATTGGAACATTGTTTACTTTCAGGTAATCCCACTGCATTAAACCCTAAAACATTTATCGCAACCTCATGATTCTTCATCACTTTCAAAGAATACATGTGATACAATGTTTTTCTTTCCTATATATAAAAAAAAACCAGTAATGGTTTGAATATGACTTTCTAAATAATGTAGGTCATGATCTAAATGCAAAACTTGCACTGCACTCAATCTATTTCCTTAAGTTTATGCATAAATCATTTGTGAATTTTGATAGTTTATATTTTAATCTGGTTTAAGATCGATTCTTTTTTAAAATTTTCCACTCGATATTGTTTTAATGATTTAAAAACCTATACCGTAAACCGGGGCGAGTCTACCCATTTTTTCAGTTTGTCAACTTTCAAGTGATCAAACTTTTGTAAATATTAAAGAAAAAAGGCTTTTAATAGGTGTTTCGGAATCGCTATTTATCCCTCTTTAAAGCTGTAAAATCGATTTTAGAAAATATTAACAGTTACGCTGTTACTGTATATTTTTATAGAACTGCTGACAAATCTCTCGTATGGGGCGAGTCTACCCATTCTACTAAAATGAATGTTAACATTGTAAATAGTCAAATTTTACTATTAAATTGTTATTTCAGTTACTATATAGGATATTTATGAAGTAAAATTCTTAACTTTATTATATATTCCATTTTTTATTCATAAAATAACACAAATTGAGTATTTGATCGATTATCACATTTTGATCACAGTTTTGTTTTTATAATCATTAACATTATAAAATAACATTTTTTTCTGATTATTGTTGATAAAAATAAATTAAAATTAATATTGTTATTGTTTGGCTTTTATCCTTTGGATAGCTTTTTCCATCTCAGGTGGCCTTTTTTTGTAACATTTAAATCCATTTGTTTTGCGAATATAATTTCGAACCATCTGTAATAATAAATAATAATTTATTTAACTTGCATTAAATAAAAAAAATTATTTTGTAATATAAAAATTGAAAAAATAGGTAAAATAAACATATTTTATATTTACATTTATATTTAACCTATAAATTTTCTTATTAATGATAAATTTATCAATGCAGAATTAAAATAATATACTCAAATTCATTTAAAATGACTTAATTTTAATATAAACAAAGTTCTAAATTATATTATTATGCTTTATTAAAACTAAATACGAATGGGTAGACTCGCCCCGCGAATTCTGGCTTTTTGTTTACAACAGCAAAACTTACATTCTTTTTTTTTATATAAAATTAATGTAATCTTAGTCTTAGATAAGTTTATCACTTAACCAAAGTGAAAATAGTAATAATAATAATATACTTACGGAGCACCAACTAAAAGTTTGCTGATTTTCATAAAAATCGCTCAAAAGACGTTTGAACAGGTCGGTTAAAAAGACACCAAATAAATAAAAACGGATCAAACTACTGCAGCGCCATCTTCCTTAGAGTCTGAACTAAGTCCTCCGTCGGTAAAAAAACTTTTATTTGCAATTTAAAATAGTGAAAATTAAATAAAACTAAAATAGGTAGACTCGCCCCTGGATGGGTAGACTCGCCCCGGTTTACGGTAGTACTCCGTTAGAAATTACTTGCAGAAACTGGTTAAGCAACAATTTTTTTTGTTATATAATTATATTCTTTATTTCATTGTTATATAATTATATTCTTTAGTTCATTGTTACATAATTATATTCTTTATTTCATTGTTATATAATTATATTCCTTATTTCATTGTTATATAATTAAATTCTTTATTTCATTGTTATATAATTATATTCTTTACTTTATTGTTATATAATTATATTCTTTATTTCATTGTTATATAATTATATTCAATATTCAAAACAGTCAAAGAACTATTACAAAAGATAGTATTCAAGCTGTTAACTGCGAGAAAAATGGTTTATTGACTGTTTTCACCTAATACGGTTAAATAACCAGAGTTTTATCCAGTCCAACTAGGCCATAGCCAATGAGAATCGAGCACGCTTTTTTCGAAAACTAGAAGCTAAGCCATTAATAATGAATATGCTGGAAAGCATATTCATAATAATCTTATAGTAAGATGTGGTGAACACTTTATGAAGCCATTTGGTTCCTTCAAATCAATCTCATTACTTGCTGAACGTTGGTTCCAATCCCAGCGTTGATACCACTATATTTCATCTATTAGCTCAAAAATTGAAGAATTTCCAGTGTCCTTAATTGGAGACCCTGGATTATTGGAATACGAAACTTTCATTCCTATCAACTCTTATAGATGGCAACCCCACAGAGCTGCCTAACACTTAAAACTCCAGTATTTCCCATCTCTCACGGTAGATGATACTACTAAGAGATGTCACTAAACTAATTAAGCCACAGTCCAACGACAAGACACAACTCGACCACAACATAACTCTAATGTCCATGAAATGCCTAATATAAGTTTAACCATATATTGTTTTGGTTAGACTTCTTGGTAGAATTAATGAGTTTTATGTTTTTTTACCATTAAATATATATCAATTGTAGACAAAAATAAATCGATCTAAAAGTAACATGTTACCTAATATACCCCACGTATGTTGGCAGAGATTTTAGCTTGTCCCAGTTTCTAGCTACATTTTGCTTTGACAGTCCAATTTTCTCTTTGTGTAAGAAAAAATCGGATAACAATACAGATAGCAATTGAGAAAAATTAAAATCTCTTCATCAACAGCAGTGTGGTATATTACCATGCCAACCACAACCGTGAAAATTAATTAAGAAGTGGCAAATGTTTCTTACGGTTTGAAATTTTAAAGGTTTTAATTTCAACTTAATTTTATGGATTATGATGGCCAGTTTTAACATCTAAATAAATTCCTTTCAATTTAAAAAAAAACTAGTTTTAGGTAGAATGGAGTAAGAAAAAGGTTTTTTCCTTTCAATATTTTTCTATCGCTTAAATTTCTCCCGGTTGTGGACGTCATAATAGAACGAAGAATGCTCGTACGTTAGCCTGTTTGAATAGAAGAATTTTATTGAAACATACCCAGAGAATAAGGCGTGTTGTTTAGTTCATTCCAGTCTAGATTGAAATAGTTTATTTTGATTGGCCCTTTCAGACCATACTATAGAGAATTTTTAAAACAATTGTCTTATTTAATTTCCTATATTGCATATTTTAACACCTGCCGGCCAGGTGGCTGAGTGGTTAGCGTGCCTGACTGCAAAGCCAATGGCTGTGGGTTCGAATCCCTCTCAGGGCATGGGTGTTTCTCTCTGTTTGTTGTCCTCTGTTGTGTGTGATATGTGAATCTGACCCACCCTATAAATGGGTATCTGTAGCAGTGTGGCGTGGGTAATATTACTCGCCTCCGTGACTCTGGTCACATGATGCTCACCAGGCAATGCAAAATGAGCAACACTTCCGGCACCTTCTATAGCGAAGGACGATAAGTTAAGTGCCTGCCGTTAAAAAGGAAAGATATTGTAGCATGATTTTTTCAGGGGTGTTTTTTTATTTGCTTTTAAAAATATTTTTTTTCACAAAAAAAGAATATTCCTTACTTTAGAATTTTAGTTAGCGAAATAAAATTTTTCAAATTTCAAGCGAGGAAGCAATCCTAAATCCTGTTAAAATGTGAACCATAACAAGAAGAAATTGAGAGTCGATTCAGTATCTTTTGAAAAAAGTTTGCAGAAAATGATCCTTTTAACATGAACTGTGGTAAAATAAACTATTTTCATTAATTTTTCTCAACCACCTATACTTTGCTTCATAAATTTGAGATATATATTTGGTGTTCTTTGGAGATTATGCTAATAATAACATCCTTCATTTTAGGAAGTTAACGAAAGACAATTAGCAACTTCTTGCAAGCAAAGAGATCTTCTGAAAGAAGAGTTATCAGCTCTTGCAATCGATGGCGAATTGGTTCAAAAACTGTACGCTCAAAGAGATGAACTCCTAGGTAATATTTATTGGGGAAATTGACAATAGTTCTGATGTATTACACTATTCCAAATGAATTATATCTCTTAATGTGATAATATGAAATGATATTTTAATATAACCTCTTTGAAAATGTTTTTAATATGATCATATGAAATAATGATCATCATAACTACATAGAGATTACTCAATCAATTGATAGAAAACATCACTGTCAAGTAATTGAATTTGTGAACGCATTTTCTTTATTGTCATTGGTGTAACCAAGCATTTTGTTTGTTTCAATGATGGTGCAAAACAAAAAAAGTCCCACCAAGTAAAACTGAGCCGCTATGGCCTATCGGGTACAGCCACTGAGCTATCTTCATGACGGACTGGGGTTCGATTCTCAGAGTCGGCTTGAAGCCCACCCAGCTTCAGATCAATGAGTACCAACTTATCTTGGAAATAAAATAGTATTGTACTCAATTTTAACACCATTGCTCTAATCATGTTGTTAGTGATGAAATTGACAAACTTGAACTTCTTTGGGGACCTCCCTGACCCACAGTAAGCAGTTGCTTTAGTTTTTAATGAGCAAAACTGGGTGAGATAATGCTTGCAGATCTATTTTACCCACTTTTGGACTTATTACTATAGTGACTGCAACTTTGTTTAAAACGTTTGAACTTTTAAATACAGTATAAATATTTTTTCACAAAGGAGACTATCTGTCACAGCCACTGAGCTATCAACATGATAGATGAGGTTGATTCTCATATAGATGGGGTTCGATTCTCAGAGGTGGCTAGAAGCCCACCCAGCTTCAGATCAATGAGTACCAGCTTGTCTTGGAAGTAAAAGAATATCGTACGCAATCTTAATCACATTGCCCTAATCATGCTGTTAGTGACGAAATTGTCAAACTTTAACTTCCTCGGGGACTCCCCTGACCACATCAAGTTGCTTTAATTTTTAATAGGAAAGTTGGATGAGATGATGCTTGCAGATCTATTTTACCTGCTTTTGGACTTACTTTAGTGAATACAATTTTTGTTCAAAGTCTTTGAACTTTTAAATAAAGTATAAGCATTTTTTCACAAAGGAAGCTTTCGAAATAATTTATTGATTTTTGAACTCAAAGGTGTTTCACAATTTTCGTATTATTGCCTGATGGTAAACTGCAATAACATGTAGTTGGAGTATACATTTATTATATATACATTGAAAACATTTTGCGCTTATTACCTTCAAAGGACTGTGCATTAAAAAGTTTACTTCATATAGATAATCTGCATATAGATAATCTTCATATAGATAATCTGCATAATAAATCTGCATAAGATCTGCATACCTTCAAAGTTGCCCTTTTTTTAAATGATTGTTTTACCACATATATTTTATATATTTTACAATATAAAGTATTATTGAATTTTTTTATTTTTTCACACATGGAAAAAAACGCAGCTTTATCTATTATTACTACAACTCATCTATAATGCTAATGGTCTAAGTTTAAGAAAACCTATTGAATAGAATGGAATAAAATTTTGAAACCCATGTTATTTTTTTATGTAAATCTATGATATATTACAATAATATTTTACTTGGAATTGAAAATTTTATTTGATTCTGATTTCAATTGTACTTTTTTTGTTAGAAATGAAAGTTTAATTATAATAGGGCAATGAAATAAATAAAATCTCATTGTTTTAGTAGTTAAAACTAATTTTCAGCTGTTTCTAAATAAATATACATTATAGTTTTAGCAGTATTTATAACTTTTAGTATTATCATGCACTTTAGACACGTTATTTCGGCATATTTAAAAAAAAATTTAAATCAGCTATATAGTTACTGACATATTTGAAACTGAAAATTATTTATTTTTTTTCATTTCAATCTGTGCTTATTTAATGTATAAAAATTAAGAAGAATTAAACTATACTTTATATTCTAAATCATGTTTCGAAAAACAGCAAACTTTTTAAGCAAAAGGAAAATTTTAGAGAAATGCTATATATTAAAAATTATTTAAAGTGATCTCAATAGTTTTGTCAGGAGAATGGTTGAAAGTCTAGGTGTCTTAATTTTAATTCTTACGTTTCTTGTAAATGATTGAAACATTTTGTCTTACACGGAGAACAAAAGTATGTCAAAAACTTCTTACTCTATAATAACATCAAAATCCTCGGTAGTTTTTATGAAAGTGCTTTGATAATGATTACGGTAAAATTAACAATAAAATATGGTTTCATAATATGTGATAAAATTTGGTAATTGTATCATGATACCTCAGAGCATGGCATAAAACTCACTATTCGGTTGAATTTACTTTTCAGTTTTGCTTTTTTGCTAAATGTGTGGTAATATAATAACTATGAATTTGAAAACCAGAATTTCGGGTAAACCATTACCGCATGATCGAAAATAGTACCAAATGAATGGTTTAAATACAATATATTTTGATTTTATTACCAGAATTATAGTTTTTCCATACATCATAAATGTCATTAGCACACTGAGCTGCAATTTTACCAGGTTTTTTTTCTCCGCGTAAAAGTGCAAAAAGTGTATAGCAATTTTAAGTTCTTCATGTTGTAAAAGATTTTTTATCTCATTCTACATGTCACAATTCAAAATACTAGTCATAATTACTAAATATTCTTTAACATTCTTTTTGAAATTAAAATAATAATTTTATAAATAATATTGTTTTCCATTCAAGTATTGTTAAAAATAAATGTGTATTTTCAAAAATACTAGCTAAAAAGCGATTAAGTATAGAAATAATAACATTTTAGCCATTTTCGAGTTCCATAATGCTCTTGTGGAAGTAAATGTTTCTTTTTCATTGAATAAATTTAATTTCCATCCGTGATGTCTAAAGCATCAAAATCTGCATTATAAAAGAACGAGGAAGGCATTGAACTGTCGAGCCAACTATGATAATGATGATAAATAAAAGAAATAGTTCTTAAAGTGCTCCTCAAATTTCTTCTCTTATACTATCGTTTTATCAAGCATTTAAAACAACAAAGCGCACTAATATTAAAAATAACATTAAGTAAATACTTTTTCGTGCACAAGTTTCCTCAAAAATAAACAATAATGCCAGTTAAACATGTTTAGATAAATGAAGAACACTCACTTTTAATTTCCAGTGAAGTTTTCTTATTAGTAATTACTGTTATTAGAATTTTTCTCCAAATATTACTTCACAAATAATGCTTTTCATTGAAGTCTAAGGATTATTATAACGAAATTTTTCAAACTTTCCTTAGAAAGGGAAAAAAATGAAGTAAACAAGATTTGTATGTCTTTTACAGTTGGAAAAGTAAATTTTTTTAAATTCTATAGATTCAAAGCATTGTTTTTTGTTATCTGGAAGAATTGTTTCTGGTATAAAAACGCTAAGAACTTTTACGTATGTTTTCTAAAACTCTAAAAGTTTTTACTAAAAATAAATGAATACCTTGGTTTAGAGAAAAGTTTAGTTTCAAAGACAAATAAATCTACAGTTTCTTAAAATTATAGATCAGAAAGGGATATTAACAAAAACAAAAGTTTCATATATTTGGATTCGTAGTGCATCTGAGTTAGTAATAGAGTAAATACTAAGAAAGAGTTTCAAGAAATGTTTTATATTTCAAATTCTTATGCATTTATTTAACCTTTTTTGAGGAAAAAATAGTGAAATATTGTAAACATAGTATGAGAATAATTCTTTGAAAATAAACTTGCAAGAGGCTCCTTATTGTCGAGAAAAGTTGTTTATCCAATGTAGTAAAAAAATGAAAATATTCCTTAAGTCCTTTGAAAATTATATGTGAACCTAGGATAAATGGCCGCAGTTTTTTTTCAAATTGAAATAAAAATTCTAAGAATAGAGATACATAAAAATGCCTTCATATATATAGAATTCCAAGCATAACAGAGGGGAAATCACACAGGTATTTTTTCCTAAAAAAAGTATGCAATGTAATTTAATGGCATAAAATAATAAAAGAGCCTCCTAATTTAATTGCCAGGTAGTTAAAAGCATCCGTAACAGAGGGGACAAGGAAAATGCCACATTTTTGACATGCGCTGTTATTTTCGCTATGTTCTGTGATTTGGAACATCCTAATCATTTGTAATTTTTTTTAATTATCACATTTCAAGGTAAAATAAATTATTATAAGACCTTTTAAATTGCTTACACATTTTTATTAACTTCAAAAAATGCAATGTAACAGAGGGGAGATTTTGCAAATTTGACAAATAGTTACAGGGAAATATCATGCCATTTAATTAAACATTGCACCTTAAAGTAGCATATTGTTGCGCAATTTTTTGTTTTCGTATATATTTAATACATTTTTTATGATAAAATACCTGTGTGATTTCCCCTCTGTTACGCTTGGAATTCTACTACTGGTTTCAGTTGGAATGGAATTCAACATATTTTAAATTTTTAAATATATTTTGAGATAAAAATAAAGAAACACTGTAAGCATAACATTAAAAAAAATTTCGAAAAAAACTTAAAAGCATTTATCATTTTTTAATGTCGAGAAGAGTTGGCCATCCAATATAAGTACAGAAAAAATGGGAATAAATCATTTCAACTTTGAATAGCATTTTACAAACTGTAACGAACGATTCTTGTCATGTAAAGTAAGTAAATAGAATCCAATAAACAGAATTCAATCTAGGGGAGAGTGGGGTCAATTGTAACATTTTTTACTTAACTATTTTTAACTAACAAAAAAACCAATATATTATTAGTATTAATTGACAGACGAGCAAAGTAGACTATCCTCTACTGGAAAAAAAATATAAATACCTTATTTTAATGTTATTATATTAGTTATTAACAATTTTTGACAGTCGTGTACTTGTTACAATTGTCCCCACTTACGGGGTCAATTGTAACAGTTCATAAATTCAACTAAAACATGGTTAATTTGACATATTATCATAGTTGTGATATATTTTTTTATTGATCAAAATAGCAGTGATATTTTAGGAGCAAAAATAATAATGAGCAGAGACCAAAAGGGTTAAACTTTTAACTTTAAGGGGTTAAAAATTTTAATTTATGCTGTGAAAGGTGACAAATAAAATAATGCACATGCACCGTAATATAAATGATATAGGAAACCATTGGTGGTTCTTAAAGAGTTAAGTAATGGTTTGTAAACATAAGATTATTTATTTTCAGCTGCTAAAATCGTCCCTTTACTTATTGTTACAATCGTCCCCAAGACGCCATTTCAGCTTCATTTGTTAAAAACAATGCTAGTTAATTAACAAAACCAATTTTTTTTATTGAAATGTTAATTAAGGTGTCCACTTACATATTCGGTTAATAATTTTTATTTGCTTAAACAAAATTACTTTGTTGCAATATAATATTCTAATACCAAAAAAAGTACTTACGTAGCGTGAAAATATCTTTTGTGATGTAACTCTTTCAAAAGTACATAAAAAATGGTTGCCAGCAGGGTTGTACAAGTAGATTTATTAAATACACCTTGTGCGCCACCTAGGAACCAAATCTAGAGCCCGACACTCGAAATTTTTGCTCTGTTACAATCGTACCCTGTTACAATTGACCCCACTCTCCCCTACAGTTTTAATCCTAAACTTTCAAAAAAATTTACTACATTTTTATTAAAGATTTTCTTAGTTTGTACAGTGCGCAAAAAAAGGACCACACTGAATAACTTCTAATCTAATGATCAGAATTTCCCGTTTTAGGACTCAATCTTAATGGCTCTAGGGGGTGACCTCAAATATGCTAACTATTAAGCAGCAGACGATATTTCAAGTAAACTAAATGTGTTTCAATTATTTACATAAATATAGTTTAAGTACTATCGAATGAAAGATAGGAAACTTTTTCGTAAAAATTATTATAATCTTGAATTTAATTTCTAATGCGAGTCTGTGTTACTTTAAATGAATAAATGCGATTTGTAATTTTTAAAAGTTTATGTATTATTGTTCTTCTGATAATATATAATTATAAAATAATTAATGAGAGTAAATTTAAAATCAAGTCATAATGTCTCTAAAAATTCTATAATATGTAGAGATCATTTTCATTTCCATGTTCAGATAGTTTATAAATTATTTAAGTACAAAATTTTCATTTTCATGTTAAGTTGAAATTAAATTAATGTAAAAGCATATTTAAAATCTTGAGCTATTTTTTTTAATTATGTCAGAATGATTAAGGAAGGAAATTGAATATTTTTAATGATTTATTCTTAATATTAATTAATAGGTGAAAAATTCTTATGATAATATCTTGTAATACCTTAAATACTTTTAATCAAGACCGTAAATTAATTTTTAATCCTTTGTTTTAAACAAACAAAAAAAAATTTTTTTTGGGGGGGGGTTAGATGAAATATTCCAAATTTATTTTAAAGTTGTTAAATAAAAGCTAAATGTCAAAAAATAAACACATAAACGGCTTCATTATCTGAATTATAATTGATTTTGTAATATTAGAATAAAAAGAATTTCCTTTACTATAAAGGTAGTATGTACTGAAAACTACTTCTCGGAAAAACTACTGAGATTTACGACTAATAAGATTCACACTGAACTGCATTCATTTCTTTTCGGAACTTTTTATAGCGCTATGGAGATGTTTATACTATTCGAAAAAGCCTTGATGCTTATAAAAAGGAACCTAAAGCTGTAGGAGGTCAAATAATCAAATGTGTACCGCAGTTCCTTTGCATTAATGAATTATTCAGCAAAAATAACTAAATTTTATTCGTGAAAACATCTGATTTAATGCGCAATAAATGAAATTTAGTTAAATTCCTCTTCTATTAGTCATTTTTTATAGAAGAAATAGTATTTAATGGATGGTTTTAAAAGGTTTGATGAAAAGAAGTTAAATTGAAGAATTTAATTATTTTTCTTTGATTATTATACAATAGTTGTGTTCATCAATTATTAGTTATTCAATCTTAAGATAAATTCGGAAAATTATGCATTTTATTTTTGAAAATTAAAATTGAATTCATAGTTTTTGACATTGAAGAATTTTGTGCTTTTTCAGACAAACTGATGCAAAAATATTTTTTAACAAGCTAAGAGCACTAATTTTAATAAAATAGATTTTCATTTTTACTAAATGCAATTACAGATTATTTTTTAAGATTTAATGCCAAGAATTTGTTCATTATGTTTCTTATTCGCAAGATAATTTTTATTCGTGAAACTAATGGGTTTTATTTTTTAAGCACTGCTAAATGAGAACAACTTTATTTAATTATTACGCCTTTGTTATGAAGTATTCATGTTTTTGAATATAATTTTAGATTTACAATTTATAATATTTTTATCTTCTTTGACATAAAAAGTAGATTTTTAACTTTTCTTTAAAATTTTGATTTGCTCAGAACATGCACCTTCAACACTGAGAAAAGAAGTATGGTCAAAACTTCAAGAATATGTTAAAATTTACAATGCTTCTGACTCTATGGAAACACCAAAAACTCGGTAATTTTTACCAAAGTGCTTTGGTAATGTTTTTGGTAAAATTAGCAAAAAAATATGGTTTTATAATATGTGATAAATTTTGGTGACTGAAGTAATTTTATCATGATACCTAAGAGCATGGCATAATAACTATTTTTTCGGTAAAATTTATTTTTCAATTTTGCACTTTTTACTGAATGTGCGGTAATTAGAACTAAAATTTTCAAAACCAGAATTTCCGGTAAACCGTTACCATATAAACGGAAAAATTACGAAATGATTGTTTTTAACACCTTATATTTCGGTTTTATGAAATAGAATTACGTTTTTTGTAATTTATTTTCAACTGGAAATGTTATTAACATAAAATATGGTAATTTTACCAGTTCATGATACTTTTTTTTCTCCTTGCGCGCATGCATTTTTTAAACACTTCGAACTGCTTCATAATCACAATTTAATATATTTTCGTAAAATCCCAACAGGCTATTTTTTTTAAATTGCAACCTTAATTATTACTGCATTACATATTAATATATAACACAATGAATTATTGCATAAAATCTTATAATTGACAAACTATTAATTTATAATGAAAATTCCGCCAATATGTTGTGCATTCATGACTAATTTCTAATTATTCTAAATTTTCTAAGAATTCATAAGTCTTAAGCTTTCCTAGCTTAGAGAATTCCTCTACATTCCGTGACGTAAAGGCTTGGCGGGCGGCGAGAAGCTTTACGGAACATATTGATCGCCTAAAACCTTTCTAAATATGGTATACACTCCCTTATGTGAAAGCATATGAGAAATTTCGTAAAAGGAATGTTAATTAATGAATAAAAGGGGTAAAAACGCCATTTAAGTCAAATTATAATACAGGAGAGTATTTTCAGGTGAAGTGTTGCGAGTTTTTCTTGGATATTCTATTTTTATTCTGGGAAAGAGCGATTTTATTTTTGATAAAACTTCAATATGCTTAGATAGTGATATCTAATACTGTTTGTAGCAGTCAACTTAGATTTCATGATATGGCAGTTAGGTTGTTAACAGCTTTAAAATCAAAAATGTTCTGTATATATTTGTTCTGTATTCAGTATCGCAATCACTGTATACTATTGTCAGTTTCTGTTATAGTCATCGCTCTCCTCTGTTTTCTAATTATTATTAATAGCTGCTTTTCAGGAGCTCATTTGGTGGACATTTTAATACTTTTTTATAATTTTTTTGTTCAAAGGTGAACTTTGTTATTAATATCAAATCAATGGTTAGGTGTCAAAAGTACTAAAAGCATATACATATGATAAAAATTATTTATAAAACGTATTTTTAAAAATTTATTTTGTCACTGTCATTCTATACGGTAAGCACAGGTGTCACTAAAATCGAAGATGATGCAAATATGATATGAGGCGGGTTTATAAAATTCTGTGTAACCTACACTTACTGCATACTATTGTCAGTTTCTGTTTATAGGCATTGCTAACCTCAGCTTTCTAATTATTATTAATAGCTGCTTTTGAGGGGTTAATTCTTTAATTATTTTCAATAGTTTTTTTGTTCAAAGGAGAACTTAGATATTTATATCAAATCAATGTTAAGTGCCAAAATTTCTAAAAACATATACGATAAAAATTATTTATAAAATATATTTAAAACATTTTTTTGTTCTTGTCACTATATTTTATGAGTTATTATATTTTGGATATCCAATACTTATTTGTATTTCAGGAAAATCAGATTTTATGTTTGATAGAACTTCAATATTAATGAATTAAGGGGGTAAAACATCATTTCAGTCAAATTATAATGCACGAGATTATTTTCAAGAGAATAAATAGAAAGGTTTCGAGTTAATATTTTTTGTATATCCTATATCGATTTTTATTTCAGGAAAATCTAGTTTTTTTTTGTTGATGAAATTTGAATACAAATAGGTAGTGGTACCAAATATTACTTTTAACTTTCAAGATTTTCATGTTATGGTGGTTAGGTTGTTGATAGTCTTAAGATCAAAAATGTTCTTTGTTAATTTTGTTACAAGAATGTTTAGTTACAAGTTTGTTTTGTTACGATACTTGGAATATACTTTAATTTTCCTTTCAGGGAAATCCTATTTTAATTTTGATAAAACTTGAATATAAATTAGTTGTGAAACCCAAGATAGTTGGCAACTGTCAATTTAGATTTCACGTTATGGTGGTTAAGTTATTGATAACCTTTAAAAGTGAAATTGTTCTTTATTAATTTGTTCTTGCCTCGGTTATTTTCGAATTGAAAAAAGTACCAGAAAAAATATTCAATGACTATCTTTTTAAAATGAAAAAGCAGTTTAGCATTTATACTTAATGTGCTCTATATGGTATAAAGGAATTTTATTTTATGTTGGAATGATTTTTCAATTTGCTTTCAAGATAAACAAATATATTTCCTAGACGCTAATATGAAGAAAAAAATTGGATCTGAATGGATAATGATGCCTAAGGCAAATTGTAATTCCGTATAAAAGTATCGTGTTAAATTTTAAGCAAGGTTGCTTAAATTACTGACAAATAAAAAATAATAAAGTTCTTCCTTTTATAATTTATCACCTGCCCCATTTTAAAAATGGCAAAACTAGGTTAAAATAAAACAGGGAATTTAAAAAAAACATTCTGCATTACCATTCAATTACTTCGCTTTTCATTTACCATTGCAAATAATATTTAACGAAAAAATTTTTTTTTTAATTAAACGGTTATTACCATACTGAGAAAAAAAGTATGGTCAAAACTGGGTATGGTAAAAAGAAGAGTATGGTAAAATTTAGAGTATTTTTTTGACCCTATGGGAACAGTTTTTACAGAAATGCTTTGATAACGATTTTGGTAAAATTAACAATAAATTGTTATTTTATAATATGTGTTCAAATCCTGTAACACCCCTGCCGTGTGTGGCCGAGCAATTTCTTGTTGAAAAATTGTTTTTGGGAGACCTGTAATACATGTTGACCTGTCACGAATGATGTCACGAATGTACCGCAGGGCTGTTATAGCACCGTGGATCAACATTAGGAAAAACTGTGCGTCTTATGCGAGGGCACCCTATATTATAACACAAACTGTAGAAGCTATTCTATGTACTACGTAGTACGTAGTACATAGAACCGCTATGTGCGCACTATGTACTACGTAGGCGAGATTTACACATTACTACCCTTCCCTGGCCTGCTGATTCATAGATTTGTCACCGAACTAGCATATCTAGGACGGGTAATTGGACAGTCTCATAATTTGGTCGATTTAGCGGTATTTTTACAGCAACTGTAAAAACAGCGTCAAACATGCAGCAGATCATCTAAGAGACTTGAATGACTCAATTCTTGACAGTATCGCATTTTGCATTTGCGCCAAGAGGATACTATTACTTCCATCCGTTTGTATTTCTTCAGTAATTAATGATTTTTTCAGCTCCGATTTTTTAAATAACTTATATCAATATTGTACTTGCGTATCTAGGCCGAGATAACCTGGTTGGCAGGGAGCTGGACTCACGTTCTTCGAAAACGGGAGTTCAAATCCAGCCGGTCGAAGACTCCCCGTATAGTAAATGGTGACTGGTGCATGTTAAATATGTCGGATCACAAAGTTATCCATGTTCCCATAACAAATCTATACATCTGGGGGTACTGAATTGGAGATTGATATATCTCTGGTTCAGGTCAAAATTACGATCTGTAGATGAATGAATGGATTCATGAATGGGACAGCCCTATAAACTGGTATGGCGTATGGGTGAGGTAGAAGTAGAATTCTTGGCAATAGATGGCGCCACTGGAAAACAAGAACAATTGCACCCCCTTTGCCTTAATGGCCGACAACAACAACAACTAGCGTTTGTAAAATTTCGCTTCACTCTGACAAATCTTTCGCTAATTTTTATGACAATTTTTAAGCTAATTTATGGCAATTCGCTAATTTTTAAGGCAATGTGTAAATATACATATTTTTTATTTTTATGTTTTGTTAATTTTTTTAGAAAATCGTAACTTATAAGATAATCAGAGCGGCTGAGTCAGCTGGAAATACATGTAAAATTGACAAAACTGCCCATAATTAAATATGAGAAAAATAAATTGTAAGTTATTTCTTTTTAATTAAAAACCACCTTCACATAGACAACCTCAAACATGTGTTTTGGAACATTTAAATATAACGGAATAAAAGCCTTTGCGATAACTTGACATTTTCTATTCAATACTCAGAAACGTCAAATGAATTTTTAGCTTAATTTCTCTTTAAGAAAATACGAGACACGACAACATTTCCGTGACATCTGAGAAATACTTGCTCGTGAATAATTTTGTAACTGCTGATTTCCACACCAAGGTTATATCAATAAAGTTTCGCGTTTAATGTTAGAGTGTATTTCAGTTTATTTCTTTCGGCATTAAATCCTTAAAGATTTTATTAATGAACATCAATGTCATAAAAAAACAAACTTCTGTATGCATGAGCCAATGTATTAGAAACCTAAAGGAAATTTTAACGGTTGTTATTTTTAGAACAAGGACGTCAAAATAAAGGTAAATAATAAAATTATGGCGATGAATGAAATACATTTTATTTGTTTATAGGAAAAATTTGTGCAGTAATAAAAAGATGTTTAATACTTACTGGATTTATTTTTTAATGGCTACCTTTTTTATTTATAATCTATTCACTTAGATATTTTGAAGTGGGGTTATTTAATACACTGTAAAATATTTTGTTGTATAGTTGCCACAGTTTTTCGTGCTAAGGTAAACTAAAACTTTTACAGTGCATGTAGATACATTTTTTTATTTACTTTTTCACGGATAAATTTTTATTTATTTATTTGTTGAATTTTTGTTTGTTTGTTTATTGTCAACACATATATTTTCATACGCATTAAATTCAATTTATGGCTTCATTGAAAAACGTATTGGTCTAAAAACATTTTTTTCTAATATAAGCACATTTTTAGTAATATATTTGCACAAATAATTTTAAATATTTTTTGCCAATTACTATACACCAAAATTTTATCCTAACACCATAGTGAGAGTTTTCAACATAGTTTACAATATGGTAAGAGTCCATATTATAAACATATTTTTTTCAATAAATAAGGAATTTATAATGTGGATTAAATTTATCCTATTAAAAATTTTGTTAAGACATTAATAAATTCTAAAATATCAAAAGGCAATATTTTCCTGCCTTTTTACCTACATATTTTTTTAAATAATTTTTTTAATCTATTTTCTTTCATTATTTTACTTGCAGTTTATCATGATTTTTTTTAAAAATTAACATCCAGTCGCTTTTTCAATATCAAAAGAAACTGCTTTTTCTTCAATACCTAAACAGTTTTGAGGTTATAACCGAAAGACTTTATATTTTTATTCATATAGATTTTATAATTATACTTCCCAGCGTATATATATATATATATATATATATATATATATATATATATATATATATATATATATATATATATATATATATATATATATATATATATATATATATATATATATATATATATATATATATATATATATATATATATATATATATATATATATATATATATATATATATATATATATATATATATATATATATATATATATATATATATATATATATATATATATATATATATATATATATATATATATATATATATATATATATATATCTTTTTTTAGAAATTACTTAATCGATAAGGCATAAAAATTAAAATCCCAGTGAAAGAATCTAGCTATCTGAGAATTTAGCCCAGCATGAGAAATAAAACTTCGCTGTTAATTTATTATTTTAATCCATATTTTTTCGAAATCGGAAAATAAATTTTTCATTGAACTCACAAAAAATAATTTTTTCAGTTTTTTTCTCCCTCTATTGTTCATCTATTTCTTTCATTAATTTTGGTTTTAAATATTGTTCTGCTTGTTGTTTTGATTATTTCATAGTAAATATTCAATACCAGTTGCCTTCAATGTTTGCTAAGTATGGTAATTTTTCTAAACAGCTGATCACTCAACTAATTGTCATGAATATTTAACTAACAATCTGCATAGTAGGGTAGAAATTCACCATATTTTACATATTTATTGGTACTTTTATCTCAACTCCAAACCATTAAAGCTATAAATTATAATAAATTATGCGAACAATACACTATCTACCATGTGAAAGTTATAAATGAGAGCATTAGTTATTCGGTTTACAGATTTGTTATTCCGTAAATTTTCACAAATTTTAATAACAATAAATGTACTTCATGCATAAAAGGAATTACTATCGGTTCATACTACGGCAATCTAGAAGCGGATAAATAATTATGTCCTAAGTGTTAAAAATAATCGATACATTTTAACTGAAAGCAAATGCAGTAGTGTTTTTTTTTAAATTTTACAGCTACGAAATTTACTAATTTTTTCAAAATCAATGTTAAAATTTGCATTACAACTTAACCATATAATTTTTCAATTTTTTTTAAAATGCTAAGAGAGTATAATGTTATTGTCTATGTCAAAAATATAGTGGAAAACTCAAAATTTTTCGTTTTGTTTTTGTAAGGAATGGGATGAAAAATGGTCCTATAGATTAAATAAATATCTATAATCCCATGAATATATCCTACAAGAAAAATAGGAAAATAAAATACTGTAGGAAAATATTCTATAGGAAAAATATCCGATAGGAAACGATTTTTTTTCTGTTACATGAGACACGTCACTGATTTCAAGTCTGCAATCGGTCTCTGTTTCCAAGCTGCAATTTTTTTTAAAATGACATTTTTAATCAATTTTTTGTTGAAATATACAAGTTTGAAAATCGTTATATATAACAGGGGGTCCGATTAACGTTGTGACAAACTTCTAGGGTATTTAGTTCATATCATCAGGATTAAAACTGCATAGGAATCCAGGCTCGGAAATGCCTCCCTTTAGATTTTAATGAAATTAGGTGTATTGGACAGGCACGATGGAATGCAAATGGATTCTCGATATTTCAAAATTGAAGGGAAGCTTAATTTTTTTTTACTCCCCTCCTAGCGGCGTATGACAACATTCTTTATTAAAACATAATAACGACATTTTAAAAATAAATAAGAAAAAGCGTAATAATTATAAGAAGAACTGAAAACATTAATATAACATAAATAATAACATAACATATTAATATAAGATAATTCATAATATAATGTAACATAATTCGTAACATAATATAACATAATTCATAGTATAATATAGCATAAATCATAATGTAATATAACATAATTTCAAATTCATATAAGCATAATTCATTAAAAATATGCTGAAATATATTAATATAACATTAAAATTTTAATATGAATATGATTAAATTGCCCCAAGTGTAGAGACAGTCTATAACATAACAGTTCAAAGTTGAACCAATATGTAGTATTTTGGGCCATAATAAGGAGAACAGTATCAGGCAAGTCAAAAGGTGATAATTTCAATTATTTTCGACAAAATAGAATTTTTTTCAATTGCGGAACAAACTATATCAATAAAATGGTTTAACTATACTCTTTACTACGGTTGTAGCAAATTTACGTGATACTATGCGCTGTTTAAAATTTTGGACCGTGTTAAACCACAACAGCGTTAAAATTCACTGCACATTTAATAAGGTGATCTATAGAACCTTACTATAGCGGTGAACGATAATTGCTTTAAATTTCATTGCAACTTTAATACGGTGCGAAATAGAACCTTATTATCCAAATGTTCATAATTGCTTTTAAATTTACTGTAACATAAAAAGGTGATCTATAGAACCTTATTAACCAGTTTAATCATAATAGCATTGAAAATAACTGTGACCTCAGTAAGGTGGTAAACTGAACCTTATAAAATGGTTGAAATATAATAGTAGTTAAACTCAGTGCAACCTTAATAGGGTGATCGGTGGAACCTTATTATCGCGTTGAATCATGCTAGCATTAATTTTCACTGCAACCTTCATAAGATGATAAATAGAACTTCCTTATCATGTTGAATCATAAAAACGAATAACGTTTAAATTCACTGCATCCTCAATAAGGTGATAAATTAAACCTTACTATCTTGTTTAACCATAATAGTGTTAAAACTCACTGCAATCTTAATTGAAAGATGAAAGGACCGTATTATTTCATTGAACCCTAGTAGCGGTAAATTCACAGCA
Source organism: Parasteatoda tepidariorum (assembly GCF_982258835.1). Classification (NCBI taxonomy): domain Eukaryota; kingdom Metazoa; phylum Arthropoda; class Arachnida; order Araneae; family Theridiidae; genus Parasteatoda; species Parasteatoda tepidariorum. Next base: position 34,127,541 of record NC_141766.1, read on the forward strand.
ACCTTAATAAGGTGATAAATAGAACCTTATCATCGTGCAATTAAGTCTTCCCTCAGCTTGATGCCATGAAATATTTTTTAGATAGCATATATGGTAGTCAGTATGACAGTGAGATAGGAAACACACTTGAGAAAGAATACGATTTTTTATATAGTCGTCCCTTATCTTGATTCCAAGATACTATGAATTAATTTCAACTGTTTTTTTTTCCTCGTGATCTCTTTCTCATTTCATTTCTCAGATCAACTTGTACCAATATTTTTAAAAATAAAATAAAGAGCTTCAAGTTTATTAAAACCATGAAATATTTTTTTCAGATAGCATATTTGGTGGTCAGTATGACAGTGAGAGAGAAAACAAACTTGAGAAAGAATACGATTTTTTATATAGTCTTCCTTTATCTTAGCAAGATACTATGAATTAACTTCAGTTGTTTTTTTCCTCATGATCTCTTTCTTATTTCATTTCTCAAATCAACTTGCACCAATATTTTTAAAAATAAAATAAAGAACTTCAAGTTTATAAAAACCATGAAATATTTTTTTCAGATAGCATATTTGGTGGTCAGTATGGCAGTGAGAGAGAAAACAGACTTGAGAAAGAATACGATTTATTACAGGAGAGAAAAAATCATATTGATCAAGCACATTTTAAATGGAAGCAAGCGGAAATAATGATAAAACAAGCTTGTGCTCAACTTGGATTGGCTGTTCAAAAATGGAAAGAGTTGTTGGAGATATCTGAAAAGTAAGTTAAAATATAAATATATACAAAATTATTGTTTCTTTTTTCTTCTTTCAAAATTTTAAGGAATTTTTGAGGCATATTTGAGGTGTCAAGGTTGATTTGAGGTTTATTCGAAGTTGATTTCAAAAACAATCTTAAAAGATCAACCTCCCAGGGTGTATACTCAAAGTATATCAAGTTGTTTTATTCACATTTGAGGTTGTTTTGAGGTTGATAGAAGTCTACTTTAGAGCAATAAGCTTAAGGTGATTGTTTTTGAGGTGTAAGGATTATTTTTCTTTTACACACTCTTTAAGAAAATAAATATATTTGAGGTGTGAATAATTTCCCCCAATCTAAACTAAAATTATTTCTGAGTTATATATACATATTTTTTTTTATTTAAACTATTGAAAACTCCTCATGCACCACAAAGTATAGCATGAGGCTTACAGAAGTAAGTAGAAAGAAAAAACAAGAAAATTTACAAATTTACATTAAAAACAAAATTCCACAAGGCAGGAAGACTTTTGATACTTTTAAGCAGTTATGATTAAATAGGAGGCCAAAAAATAGAAAGACGCCTCAAATCAGTCTTTAATTTCAATCGGGCACTCGCATATAAATTGCAATGAAGAAGAATGTGCTCAACATCTTCATCAGCATCGCCGCAAGCACAAATTCCACTGGCCTCCAGATGGAAACGAAATAAATATCTCTTAAAATTTCCATGGTTTGTTAACATTTGGGTTAATTTAAAATCAGTTGCAAAGAATTTACATTGCAAATGGTGAAAAATGGATGGAAAGAACCTTTTCGTCCAATATATTTGAGTGATTAGTCCCTGAGTTATATTTGAGGTTGATTTTGTAAGGCATAAATGAGATTAAAATTGAGGTTTATTGATGAATTTTTTTTTTGCTACAAAATGTAACCCCAAGTTTTATTTTTTTGCATCTGTCAACCTCAAAACAACCTCAAAAACATCTTGCTTCTTTGTGAGGGGTGGTCTCCATGAGAGAGAAAAGTAATTAAGTAATTTTGAGATACACTAGTAAGCGATTACATTTTACTAGAGAGATTTCTTTTATTTATTTTTTTTGCAGTTCAGTGTCTACAAAAATCGTTATTAATACAAATTGGTTGAATATTGCAAATTTCATCACTTTTATGAACAGTATATAGATTTAACAAATCATATTTTTGTATAAACAATTGTGTGACAAATAAGGATCTGTATGATTGGATCGATTTTTCAGGGGGACCGGAAAGTAATGCCGTTTCGTCGCATTAAATACTCGTTAGTTTTAAAAACCAATTCATTTTTTTCGATTCATTTCGATTCATTTTCGATCCGGCATTGAAAAGTTGTTGCTAACGAGGGGGAATACATTATTGATTAAAAATAAAATCTTGAATACAAACATCAAATGCACTGAAACGACATTACTTACCGGTCTAATAAAACAATCTATATCTTGGTGAATATACTGAACTAATTGAATGAATTTAAAACTTTTGTACCATCTGTACCTCTAATTTGTGGTATTTATTACAGTGATATGGAGCAAAGGTATTATCATGCTGCTGAGACAAGAAATAATTTAGTTGCTGCAAGTCAAAATCTACAGGGAGCTCATGGGTTTCTTACAAATATAACATTTCCGTATTGTGCAGAAGATGAAGTTGACACCCTAAATAAGGTATCTTTTGTTTTCAAATCAAATTTTATGGCTTTTTGCTTACCCTTTCTTTCTGCATTATAACGAAAGAATGACATTGTTGTTGATCTTTATTAAAAATAACGGGATGTCGACCAGATAAGGATTAGCCAGCTTAATTCGCGAGTTTGAATGTTGGAAAACAGCACTGCGAGATTTTAAAAGTAGGATTTTTTTATACATTTCTGCTGAATGCAAAATCGATTACATTTACGAAAATTTACAAGCTAAAAATCAAATAAATGACAAAGATATATTGTATTGAAGTACAGATGAGTTCGAGTCTTCAGTAACTTCATGCAGTGGTTTATTCAATAATAATAATAATATTGGTAGTAGTAGTAGTCATGGTTGTAGTAGTCGTAGTTACAGTATTCATAGTTGTAGTAGTAGAAGCAGTTTCAAACTTTATAATTTCCGAAAATTTCAAATAGTTTATTAATAAATTTAACCTCTTGCAAATAGCATATATACTTCAAGTTCACAACTAATGTATTTCAAGTTCGAGATTTTGATTCTTTGTTAAAATTTTGTGAAATTAGCCCTAATTCTTTATGCATAACAAAAAAAACTTGTTTACTCTTTTTTGAAACAAAAAATACTCACATAATGATGCTTCTTTTAACGAAAAAAAATCTTTCGTGTAACATAATATCAACATTATTAAATTTTGAAATTAATTGGGAGGAAGCTAAGGAAGTTATCGACTCCATGTATCATATTATCCTTCGGTTTCAAATATTTTCAACGTATTTAAAGTGAATTAAAGACTCTAGAATGATGTAAAAATAAATATTTGGATTTTTGTTATCATTAAATGATAAATAAATTTATTCTGAAAAAAAAAAGCTTTCTTAAAGTGTCAATGCACAGTTTAACAGTGATAGTTATTTTTTGATTATGTAATTTTGATTATTCAAACTTCATTTAACTTATCTCAAACTTATGCGTGGTTCATTAATTTCAAAGTGAGTTTCCAAGTTTCATGTTTGTTTTAATATTATATTTTAGTATGATAAATATTGCAATAAAAATTTCTTTCTGTAAAATACTCTACTTTCCAGTTGTTAGATTATATCACAAAAAAATAACTTGCCTTTTCTGCTTTTAAAATTTATATTTTTCAACAAACTATCCCATTAGTATTTGAAGAAAGTTTTATGTTGTACAAATAAATCATTAGATACAAAGTTTCTATTGAGAATTTTCTGACTCTAGTTAGCGGAATAATTCTACAAAAAGAAACTTATTGCACTATAATAAATCTTAGGTAAAGGGAATCTTTTTCAAAAGTTCGCGAACTTTATTCTATTTTTTTAAACTTTTGTACAATTAAATGAACTTACCTTAGAAAACTAGAGAAAAATTTTAAATTAATCTTCAGACAAACTGTTTCTGAAAATCCCTTTCAGCATTTAAGAAAAAAGCAGTTTCTTTTGTAAATGGTTATTATTATTGCTATTATTATTATTGCTATTATTATTATTATTATTATTATATATATATATATATATATATATATATATATATATATATATATATATATATATATATATATATATATATATATATATATATATATATATATATATATATATATATATGCATATATATATATATATATATATATATATATATATATATATATATATATATATATATATATATATATATATATATATATATATATATATATATATATATATATATATATATATATATATATATATATATATATATATATATATATATATATGCATATATATATATATATATATATATATATATATATATATATATATATATATATATATATATATATATATATATATATATATATATATATATATATATATATATATATATTTAGATATTTATAATATATTTTAGATATATATATATTTAGATTAATTTCACTTTTTCGCAATCTATGTTCTTATTTTATAATAGCACAGGAAAAACAATAAAATTTAAATGCAATAATTATTATTTATTTAAAATTGGATAACAGCTAGAAAAAGATTTTTAAAAAAAATTCTGCTTAGAAAAAGGTAAATCGGTTCAACAAAACCGGAAAATCTTTTTGGTTCAAAGTTTGGACATATTCTACTGACTTGATTTATTTAAATTAAATAATACAAATTATATTTCAACACCCTAGAACGAAACAAGCTTCTAAATAATAAAATAAACACTTTATGATACTACACTGTTAACCCCTTCATTGTTGCTCCCGTGAAAATGACAGGGTGAGGTTTCGCCCTCTATTTCTCGCTCCCGTGAAATTTCCGGGATGGAGTGTTCAGTAGAAACGCGCCAGTAAGAAGAACAAGAATAAAACTAATTCATTTTCTTTTGCCCGGAAAATATTTTATTTCTCATTTTACTCACCAGATGACAGTATCAGGATATTTTTAAGGTAATTGTAGATAGTTAGTTTATTTTAAACTAGATGTCAGCACTAATCAAATACGTGTATTAGACAAAATAGGCACTTTTACGACAGTTTTCTTGAAAATAAACCAATCGTTAAGGGGTAATAGAAAAAATGCTCGCTGGTTTTTCGGAATTTCTCCAGATATTAAACGGTTTAGTGACAGTTAAAAACAGAGAAAAACCGTTTTGTTGACAAAACGGTTTTGCTGTATTTTTCGCCCTAATCACAAACGGATTAAAAGAGTCAGCTGTTCAAGTTCTAGTTTTGCCATGCAGATTTGCATTCCGTTATATAACTTTATCTTCTCTCCAATTATTTTACGATTACATTCTGTACTTGCTCTCGTTTTTCAGAAATTATTTTTTGGCTTTGTACATCATATAAATAAAATTGCGATTTGACGATATTATCAAATTGATATAATATTGAAGTGAAACTCTCATTATCACTATTTCTCCATAATAAAGCAGCAATGATTGGTCGATACAAATCCTGCTGACGTGAAATATTCCCGTCTGGTGCGAGTACAGATTTAATTTTCAACATTCACGGAAAAAACTTGTTCCCATATAGGAAAAGTCTGTTGAGACAACAGATTTATTTTTGTTGGCAAAACTCGTTTTGTTGCTGTAAAAAGCCAGTCTTATTACGGATGATAATCGCATCAGTCTGATTATCGTTGAGGCAACAGATTTACTTTGTAAAATTAATGGTTTTGCAGTACCAACCCTGCTGCTGGTCAAAAACTGCAAAACTTATGGGATTTCTATTACCCCTTAACGATTGGTTTATTTTCAAGAAAACTGTCGTAAAAGTGCCTATTTTGCCTAATACACGTATTTGATTAGTGCTGACATCTAGTTTAAAATAAACTAACTATCTACAATTACCTTAAAAATATCCTGATACTGCCATCTGGTGAGTAAAATGAGAAATAAAATATTTTCCGGGCAAAAGAAAATGAATTAGTTTTATTCTTGTTCTTCTTACTGGCGCGTTTCTACTGAACACTCCATCCCGGAAATTTCACGGGAGCGAGAAATAGAGGGCGAAACCTCACCCTGTCATTTTCACGGGAGCAACAATGAAGGGGTTAACAGTGTAGTATCATAAAGTGTTTATTTTATTATTTAGAAGCTTGTTTCGTTCTAGGGTGTTGAAATATAATTTTTATTATTTAATTTAAATAAATCAAGTCAGTAGAATATGTCCAAACTTTGAACCAAAAAGATTTTCCGGTTTTGTTGAACCGATTTACCTTTTTCTAAACAGAATTTTTTTTAAAAGTCTTTTTCTAGCTGTTATCCAATTTTAAATAAATAATAATTATTGCATTTAAATTTTATTGTTTTTCCTGTGCTATTATAAAATAAGAACATAGATTGCGAAAAAGTGAAATTAATCTAAAATCAATAAATTGTTCCCAGACTACCAAAATTATTTTATATTGTTTCTACGCCCTGTGATAGTTCGAACCAAGTATGAAAGATGTTACAGGTAGGATCTGATTTTAAAATTCAGAAATTGTAATTACACAACTGCCAAGGGGTACCACAAATCGTAATCTTGTACCAAACGTTACATCCCTTCATTGTATACAAAAGGCTTTTGAGTCTCATATAATATAAGAGATTTATTGTCCTGCGCCGAGTTTCAGGCCAAATGATGTATTAGGCACTGTTTTATGGACATGGCTTACCATTGCTTATTAGTTCCATACATTATGTTAAAATCATTCTGAATTATTAAAATGATAAGGCATCATTATATGATTAGAACACGTAACTACCTAGTAATCACGATAGAAATACGCAATTATCCAATAAATATGATTAGAATAACTATTTTATTATGTGTTATGTTTTTAAACTGCTGTTGCGCGTTTCTTAATGTGCATAATAAACTTCGTTTGCTTTCAGTAGTTTCTGATTGTAAAAATTAGCTTGTTACAATATAATTTGCTTTTCTTAATAAGAATTAGGCATAAAAAGTTGGTTTATCTTAATTAAGCTTGTTTATTTCAGTATTATTGGGCGTTAAAACTTGTTAGATAATTCTCATTTAACTTTTAATCTAAACGCGTTTAACATAGCAAGAGAAAACCAGCGCCTAAAATTACATGCTTAATTAAAGTACTTTAAAAATATTTAATTTGTTGCTAGTTGAACGAAAAATTCTATAATTTCGTTGCGAGAGCTCGTAAAAATCTTTTAAGTAGCACAAGTGGTTTCACGCAACTTTTGCTGGTTAATTCTGTACTGTAAAAACTATGCTGAATATCTCGCCAAATATGATGCTAACCAACACAAAAAATTGTATGAAGAAACATTATTTTTCAGGTTAACACCAAATTGAGTTTTCTTACACATTTTGAACAATTTAAAGGGCATAATCGAAATCTAAACACTTTTAATTGAATAAGCTTACACTAAAAGCACGCCCATTTACACCAAACGAGAATCATTTTCACTTCCGAAAATGCCAATATTGGCAAGCTTTGAATATTTCTTGTAGATTGTTACATTTAAATGCAAGCTGCAGCGAGTTAGTGGAAGTTTTCGACATTGCGATACAGAAATCGAAATAAAAGGTTGCCGTTAAACTATCTGTGTAGGTTTTTAGTTATGTAATATGGATAATTATAGTTTAATTTTTAAATCTCTGTGAAATTTAATAATTTATTTTATCATGTATAACTTCTATCCGTTTCTGCTCTGTTAAGCCTAGTTAGAATTAATGTCAAGATTCTCACTGTGTACGTGTATTTTTGATTTACAAACTAATTTTATTTTAAGAATTAATGTACGAATTCAAAGTTAATTATTCTTATTTTATTTGAATCTTAAAAATAACTTAACTGACTTTTAAGTGTATTTTATCTTACTTTTATTACGAATTTTAGTGCTACTGAATGCAAAAGAAGAAAAAAAATGGTTACGGTTACTTTACACTTAGTACTGTATAAGAGCATTCTAGGACACACTTTGGTGCAAAGTAGTTGCTACCATATTTGATGTTAAGATCATACAGGGAACGTTACTTTTAAAAGGTAACAAATAAAACTACTAGTACAAAACAAAAAGCAACCATTTTAAAGTACTCTTCGATGAAATCACAATTTCAAGATAACCTTAATTTTCCTTTAAAAAAATTCAAGAAAAAGTATTGTTTTAAGTTTAAAGTGCATTAAATTTTAATTTAAATTTATAAAACTTTAAAATGCAGGAAAATGTTACAAAATTAATTTAAATAGTAAATGTTGAAAACATTCAGGAAACCAAACCAGAAATGAAAATTCAATGTCTGCATATAAAAAGGAGTTTCAAATTACGTTAATTTTAAAACTGCCAAATCTTTGGAAATTTTGTTTTTTCTTTAACATATGTAGTGACTTTTGCAGAAAACGTTATTATTAAGTGTTTAAATGAGCCGTCCTCTCCCTTTCAAGAAATAGCAATCCTCAAAAAGTTTGGTCAAAGAAGTAAACTGGAATATAAAATGCATTTAATTTATAAATTAAAAAAATATATTTTAAAAATTTCGAAAAAAAATTCTTTTTTGAAGGAAATTTTTTAAAATATTTCAGAAGAAAGTAAAGATTTCTTTTGATATTATCGTTACAATTACTTGTACTTTTTTCATTTAAAAGTAACGGAAAAACAAGTAAAAGTATTAAATTATAAAAATAATGAAGTACAAGCAAAAGTACGAACTTTCTACTTTTGCATTCATTACAAGTAACGAAAGTAAAAGTATTGCCATGTTTGATTGAGACATACTAACATTTTTTACTAAGTATTCTACAAAGAATTTTAGGATCATCATTAACTTAATATGTAATTTTAAGATCAGTATTTAATATATATGCATTAAAAGAATCGACTTTTGGTGCTTTAATCACCCATCTATTTGAAATGCTATTGATGTATATGAAAGATAAAGTAATTTGTGTTTTATTTATATTATGTTACATTTAAACTCATACACATTATTACACAAGTAATAGTCTTAGTGCTATAATATTTATAGTATATACATCTAATTTTAAATAATTAATGCAATATTTATAATATTAAGAAATGAACGTAGTTACGAAGGATTTGTAATTTAATACTGGTGTCTAAGTTAATCTTACAGTTTATGTCGTTAGTTTAAGTGGGAAATAGTTGGATTCGAAAAACACTTTCCTACATTATTAGAATTTTCATTCTTAAATTTACACAAGTAATAGTCTTAGTGCTATAATATTTGTAGTATATGCATCTAATTTTAAATAATTAATGTAATATTTATAATATTAAAAAATGAAAGTAGTTACGAAGGATTTGTAATTTAATACTGGTGCCTAAGTTAATCTTACAGTTTATGTCGTTAGTTTAAGTGTGAAATAGTTGAATTCGAAAAACACTTTCCTATATTATTAGAATTTTTATTCCTAAATTTACACAAGTAATAGCCTTAGCGCTATAATATTTGTAGTATGTACATCTAATTTTAAATAATTAATGTGATATTTATAATATTAAAAAATGAATGTAGTTACGAATGATTGTAATTTGATACTGGTGTTTAAGTTAATCTTACAGTTTGCGTTGTTAGTTAAAGTGTGAAATAGTTGGATTCGAAAAACACTTTCCTATATAATTAGAATTTTAATTATTAAACTACGGTAAAGTAACCGGCAGCTGTCCACCCTATTACAGGAAAAATTACGGAAAATACCATATTTTACCTTTACGATTTTGAAACCGTTTAGAACCAGTATGTATAAAAAATCATGAATACAAAATTACACTGTTTTTTAACATTTAGCATGGTTTCTAAACCTTACAAAAGAAATTTAACTTGACATTGGAGCCAGGCTTTTTGTTAGGTAATATGCAATTGATTTTGGTTGTGGTTGAGTTATCTTTTTCAAATGAACCGTGGAATGGGGCTTAATTAATTTATCTGGTTATTTAACTTATCGTAAGATATGGGAAATACCAAACTTCTTGTGTTAAGCAGCTTCATGGTGCTGTCATCTACGTTTGAATGAGACTGTAGTATTCTAATAATCCAGGATCACAAATTGGGTTTCACAGATTTGACCTCTCGGCTATAATATGTACCAAACTGCTAGGAACTAATAGCTTCTTTATGTGTTGGTTTGATAAAATTCTGGTTGCTTAACCGTATTAGGAGGTAGCAGTTAATAAACGGTTTTCCTACAGTTAACAGTTTGAATATACCATCTTATTTATGATCATTTGACTGCTTTCTTAACCATGGTAAAATAACACTTAAATAAATTGTTATTTATCCATTTTTCCAAGAAATTTTTTACTGTGTAGAATATTTAAACTAAGTCCAGACTAAAATAAATTAAATAGAAAATGGTGTCTTTACATTTTCTGACACACGAATGCTCTTAGAAGATTCAAGCATTCCATTTCACAAAGTGGAAAACCATTAGTCAGATTAATTTAGTAATTTTCTTGTGAGACATATTGGTAAATTTCTACGAAAATTTTCTTTTATGCGTCCAATTCTTTGCTACTTACGAAAGAATAACTTATTTACACTGCACAAAAGTTTGGATAAGCGAATAAGTAGACGATAAGATAAGCGATAAGTTGAATACGATAAGAGCAATTTTATCTTGATTTCAGGTGAAAAGTATAATCCTTACTAATTTTTACAGTGCTATATCTGTTTGCTTTGGTATCATTACCATAATTGTTGGATTTTTTCATTTTATTATTACTTAGCCTGAGTCCTGATATTTCACAGGAGTCCTGATACTAAAAGTTACAGTCTGATATTTCGCAGTCTCAAATATAGTTTGCAAGTTAGCGAATTCTGTCAGTCAATTTTATAAAGTTCAAAATCTTATATGCTTTATATTTTCTTATTAATATAAGATTCCTAAATTTCATCATATTCAACACCTACTCATATTGCAAATTTACACACGCATTTTTTCTAATATCTCATCGATTTTTAAATCATATTATTCGATTAGAAAATAAGTTTTATGCAAATCTCTTTCTTTCTTCACTGAAACATTTTTCAATATTCTTCTTTTTTTGTGCCTGTTTCTGAACTCCACGAAGAAAACGTAATAATTTAGTTTCATAATCTCATCAGTTTAGTAAAGCATGCATGGATTTCTTTCCAAAGAATGTAATAAACTTCGTTATATTCTTGAATGAAAAACTTTTCAAATAGATATGCAATCATCCTATTTTTTTCCAATAACGACACGGAGAATTAACAGGGTGAAAAGGATATTTATTAATTATGTTTTTTTAAGGCAGAGCTATAAAAACATCACAAATATTTTAATAAATTACAATTTTAATATAGTTAAGAATTAAACGTAAAAAGATTGTCTTAGCTATTCTTTGTAAGTTTTGCTATGAATAAATAAAATGAAAGGTCCAAGACAGAAAACTTACATTTATTTCGCTATATATATATATATATATATATATATATATATATATATATATATATATATATATATATATATATATATATATATATATATATATATATATTCTAAAATACTTTCTTAATGATCTCAATAGTTTTGGTTTAAAGATATCAAATAGATTCTCTTCACCTTTAGGTATGCTGACAGAATGGAAATGGGGAGTTTATTATTACTTTAAAAGCTTTATTTTCAATAATAAGGATAATTTAAATAAGAATAACAATTCAACACATTTTTCTTAATATTTAAAATTTAGAACTATCACATGTGAGTCTAATACTTATTTAACTAAACCTGGCAACATTTTCTCTAACTACTTAAATAAGATTATTAACTATATTACTAAAGAAGGTTTCTCTTGGATTATCACTAATAATCAACAGATTTTAGATTTCATTTTGAACATAATAAAATTAATTCTATTGCGACTTTTGATTTCCAGGATCTTTTCAATGGCATTCCCGTTTCTAAACTAAAAGATGTCCTTTTGAATTATTACCATGATTTTAAAAATATCCTTTGTTGCGATTTTGATTGTTGGGAAATTCTGATTAATTTTTGTCTTTATAGTAATTATCTTTACAATGGAAGGGATATTTTTCTTCAAATTAATGGAATACCACAGGGGTCTAATTATTCATCTCTCTTAGCTAACTTATTTTTGCATTATTATGAAAAAAATTATACTCTTAGTATTAAATTTGTTTTTAGATATATTGATGACTTAATTATCTTTAATTTCCAAGATTTTACTGTTTTATTGAGTGATATATACCCTGAGGAAGGAATTAATCTTACTTCGTAATCATGATGATAATATTAATTTCAATTTTTTGGATTTGGGTATTATGAAAGTTGAAAATATCTGCTTTGTTGATTTATACGATAAAAGAAATGATTTTAATTTTAATATTAATAAACTAGTTACTTGGAATTCTAATGTTTCTAGGAGCATCTATTTCAATACCACTTTTAATGAAATGAACACAATTAAAAGAATATGTAGTAATATTTATTTATCCAGAAAACAAATCGTTAAACTCTTTCAAAATCTGATAAAAAACAATGGATACCCAACTAATGTAATAAAATTTTATATAAAATCATTGAATTAATCGTATATTTTTGTGGATATAATTACTAAAAAAAATTTTTTTGTTAATTTTTATGATTTTCCCATGTGCAAATCCATTGCAGGTGAATCCATTGCCAAAATTATTTACTAAATAATTACTTTGCTAATTTATATAATTTTTCCATGTGCAAATCCATTTCGGGCAAATCCGTGGTTAGAATTATTTACTAATAATGCCTTTACTAAATAATTTCCTTTGTTAATCCATACAGTTTTTCCATGTGCAAATCCATTTCGGGCAAATCCGTGGATAAAATTGTTTGCTAAAAATTTCTTCATTAATTTATACAATTTTCCATGTGCAAATCCATTTCGGGCAAATCCGTGGCTAAAATTATCTACTAAAATTTTTTCTTTGTTAATTTTTAAATGTGCAAATCCATTTCGGGCAAATCCGTGTTAAAATTATCTATTAAAAAATTTTTTTCTTTGATAATTTAAATAATTTTTCTCTGTGCTAATCCATATCGTGCAAATCTGCGGCTAAAATTATTTGCAAAACAAGCAATTTATGTTTCTCTTTTCAATTTTATATTTTTTCTTAAATAAGCATCTATCTTCTAAACCTATTTATGATCAATTTTTAAAATTATCCAGTATAATATTACCTTGCGCACATCCATTTCGGACCCATCCTTGGTAACTAACAAATCAAAACGCAGAATAACAAATCACTTCAGCAGTGCAGTAAGAACGACACTTTAAAACCCTCTTGTTACACTCAATTTGCGCTTTTGTTTTCATATTTTGTAATCTGGCAATCTTTCTGCGAAAATATTTTTAAATCATTCTTGAAAAATATCCGTCCATGTAAGTTGATCTGATTTTGCTACTCGCTTTATAGTCCCCCTTTTTTAATGTTTTTTCTTTTTATTTTATTTTATTATCTGTTTTTACATGTTATTTTTACTTATTTTTACTTTTTGTGATCTATTTTATTTGCTGTTATTTTTATAAAAAAATTTTTTTGAGTGCTCCTCACACTATTGTATTAATATATTTTGCTTTGGCTTTATTGATACAATATCAGAAAGCACTCTGTTTTGCGGATATAATCGTGTGGGATGAAGAAAAGATTATATTTTTTTCCGATTTTTTAATTAACCTTTCATTTTTTTTCTTTTTTTTTTAATAAACTGTTGTTTGTTATGTGTCTACTTATTATTCCCCCCCCCCTTTTTTTTCATATGTCTATAATTTTTCTTTGTTTTATTCTTCATTTTGAACTTATATATTTATATATATATATATATATATATTACATTTATTTCGCTATATATATATATATATATATATATATATATATATATATATATAACATTTATATATAGATATATATATAGAGGGGTAAAGCCGGATACCTCGATTTTGGCCAAATGAGTTCGGATATCTAGAAAACAAACTCTAAATTTCTTTCTGCTAGACAAAATAAGGACTCAAAAATCTTCAGGGCAATGGAGAAAGAATATAACTACATCCAAAGTTGAAAAAAGGTTTTACGGGCCTCAGGACAAAATTGATTGCGGGTTCCTTTACAAAGCATAAAAAATCCAATATTTATATTTTGTCGAATTTTTGAAGATCACTACAAATAAATTGCAGTTCTTACAAAGATATAAAGAAACTCTCTGCCATTTTCTTTGACCTTAAAAATAACAATAATAATTTGAAAATAATATTAATAATAAAAATTTTGATTGGGCCCTCAGCAGTTCGCGGTCCCGGTGCAATTGTCCCTCTACCTTCCCTCCCCACTTGAGAACGGCCTTCATTACACCAAATGAAAGTTACATGAATAGTTTTCTTTAATTTTCATATAAAAGGGAAATGTCTGCTATTTTTTTACTGAAGTTCTAGTATTTCCAAACACCCCATAGTTAAGATGTGTACCCGATTTTACCCCACTAATGGGTTAAAACCAGGTGGTATGACTTTTTCTGAATTAAAAAAAAATCATAGATAAAATTAGAAGGACATACATGACTTTTCGAGAATGATATGTTAACATGATATGTCAACTAAACAATGCACACAAATAATAAAATAATATAAAAATGAAATAATATAAAAAAAGAACACTATAAATGGGAAAAAACCAACAGTCTTCCTAAAGACACATCTATGGTATAATTTAATGCAATATTTCTGAATAAAGAATAATTATCCTAAGATAAAAATTATTCTTAATATGTGTCTCTCTCTCTCTCTCTATTATATATATATATATATATATATATATATATATATATATATATATATATATATATATATATATATATATATATATATATATATATATATATATATATATATATTCATATAAAAAAAAGTGCATTGGAAAACAATAAATGGAAGTTGAGTTGGGATTATAATATTGAAATTAGAGTAGCGAACCAGAACCTTTTATGATCGAAGCATTGGGTTTATTAAAAAATAACATTAATTTTCTAATGCAAAAATCTTGATTAAAAATGAAAAAAAAATTCTTCTAGCTTTAAATCTACTTATATTAAATTCCATAACTGTTTCACTCCTTTAACCATAAAAAAATGTGTTTTTCCACTCTTATGTAAATTGATCCGCTTAATTTTTTGTATTAGAGTGAAAATTAAATTTTTAACTTCCCATTATCAGGCGATTACAATCACAAAAGTTTTATCTATTTTTGCATATAAAAAATTCAACTTTGAAAGATCCATTTATTTTAATTTTTTATTTTCTTATACCCCTATCTGTTTGGATAAAAAAATATTTTTGTATAAGCCTCGTGTTACATTTTGAGAAGCAAAAATCTTTTTTGTGTATCCTTTTATTTATTTAATTATATATTAGCCAGCAGCATGTTGATCAACCATGTATCTGTTCGTAATTTGCATAATTTTTTCAAAAAAAAGTAAAATGCAACACATTATTTTTTCTCAACGATGAAATATCAGGATTTTCCATTTTATTAAATAGCATTAATAATACAGGCTATATGTTAGGGAAAAGTGAACAAAGCTCTTAATCTCTAGTCTAAAAAATATTTAAATAAGAAATAGTTAGAAAAATTGATTGTTATGTAGGAAGTTAGTTATTTGTTATTTTAATGAGATGTAAAAAACCCTTTAAAAGGCGATAAAGTCCTCTTTATTACGAATTTTTCATATGAATTCAGAGATTCTGAAGAGCTGTTTTGGAGATTATGATACACGTTCCATTCGATTCTCTCATTTAATTGCAATAAATTCCTTTGAGAATTTCAAGAATAAAAGAAAAGCCAGATTCTCGAAATTATACAAAGAGAAGAAATCAATATCAGGAAGCATATATTTTTCTTTGTCTAAATTACTAGAGTCCAATCTCACTAAATTGAAATATAGAAATATTTTTAATGCTTGTTCATTTTCAATTCTTCTGAACAAGAATACTAAATTTACATTTCTTAGCCTTATTAATATATATATATTATATATATTATATATATAATATATATATATATATATATATATATATATATATATATATATATATATATATATATATATATATATATATATATATATATATATATATATATATATATATATATATATATATATATATATATATCATATTCAAACAAAACAGTCAAATAACCATAAATAAGATGGTATTCGAAATATTAATTGCAAGAAAAGCTGTTTATTATCTGCTTTCACCTAATAAGATTAAACAACCAGAATTTTATCTCACCACCATATGAAACCACTTAATTCCGTGCAGCTGAGTTCATAGTATAACCAAAAAGGCAAATCTGTCATTTTCACGATCGACAGAACGGGGGTTCGAGTTTTAGCGTTGAAACCACAATATTTCTTTCATTCCCTTCCAAACGTGATGAATTTCCAGTACCACTCACAAATGCACTCACAAATTTGTAACACAGGACCATTTGAATCCGATGCTTTCCTCTTACGATAGGTAAAACAATCAGAAAAGCTAATTAAACCACATTTTACGGTTTATTTAATAAAACACAACTCTACCACAACCTAACTCCAATGCTCATCACCTAACAAAAAGTCCAGCTCCCGTGTCCAGTTAACGGTTTCTTTCATTTTAAAGCCATGCTAGTTATGTATATAAATGCAATTTATTTTAGGCAAACAAATTCTGTTTTACTATATAACATGCAAATTTATTTTGTTTTTGTCTTTAAAGTAAAACGATATATTTGTCTACTATTAAAATTGCATTCGATAAAAGTATGTGGAGAGAGTAGTTATAAACAATGTCAACCTTCATCTATGGAACGGTACCCCACCGTAGAATCGAATAAACATATGTCTTATATACTAGTGAATTGGAATTATATGTTTGTAGTGATAGATACACTACAGTACTCCCCCACCAGAATTATATCTGTGATAGAATTCGATGAACGGATAAAACTAGTTGATTCATTGCTGTTTTGTGAGAAGCTGGGAGAGCTGTATTAAGATCACCGTACTTTTCGAGTGCTGATCGTGAGATCTGTATTAAGTTAACGATCGTGGTCGCTCCTGTATTGCCTTTAGCAGTCGAGTGTATACTTGCCGACTTTATGTGTGATCGAGACTGAGTAGCAACAGCTCGAGGAGGAGGATAATGTCGCAGTCACAAGTAGCAATTTAACTGTTCAATGTGGATAATCCATCAAACAAGGGGTGTTCAAATCGAAGAGGGAGTTTCTGTCAAAGTAGGCATGTGCACATCACGTCCAGAGGTCATCAATGTAGAGATAGTAGTTATCGACATTGTCAACCTTCATCTTTGAAATTTATTTATTGTTTATTTTGCAATATCTATTTATTTCATATTATTGTAGAATTTATTTATTGTATATTATTGTATATTTTGCAGTAATTGTAGGCAAAAAGTTTTGACAGAGTAAAATAATATTCATAAATTTTATTACATATTAGATTTCTTCAATATTTTTCGTCTGATTTTTCAACAATTTGTTTTTTATCTCCTAACTTTTATGAACATTTCCATATTTGAATTTTGCTCCATAAAAAAATAAATAAAATAAAGATATATCTTTCAATTAATAGTCAAATATTCTTGATATTTTGCAATATTTGTTAGTTTATAATTGTCGTCCTAAAGATAAAAGAGGTATTTTTTAACAACAAATTATTAATATTTTATAGTATTTGTAGAGAAATAATTATCGTATGTCACTAAAATACGAAATTTTTAATTAATAACTAAGCATTCTTAGCAATTCTCCAAATTTATTAGTTTATCATGGTAGTTATAAGGATAAGAAACTCTAATTATATGACTAAGCAAGCAACTAAGTTGCCAACTTATAATTTTTGTTATTAAGAAGAATTTGAATAATAACTACAAATTCGCAATAGTTTTGATCTATTTGTTAGTTTATAATTATCGTCATTAAGATAAGAAGGTTTTAGTTAATAAAAAGACATTCACAATATTTTATTATATATCTGAGTTTATAATCATCGATATTAAAATGCGATACCTTTAATTAATAACAAGACATTCTCAACTTTTTATTGTATTTCTGTGTTTATAACTGTTATTATTAAGCTAAAAAAATTTATTTAGAAATAAATTATTTTTAAATAAAAAACTTTTGTTTAAAAATAAATTATTTTTAATATTTTGATATTTATGTTGGTGTACTGTTGTGGTCATTAAAATAAGAAGCTTTTAATTTACTTGAAGACACTCACAATATTTAATTATGTTTCTGAGTTGATAATTATCGTCATTAAGTTAAAAAACTTTGAATTAATAACAAAACATTCACAATTTACGTAACAAAATTATTGTCTTTTTGAAATTATAACTAGCTAAGGCAAAAAACTTTTAATTTTTCATTTTTAATATTTTAATATTTTTGTTAGTGTACAATTGTAGTCATAACAATAATAAACTTTTGATAAAATAGTTTTGATTTTTTTTATAGTTTATACTTGTAGTCATTGAGAGGAAACTTTTAGTTAATGTAGTTAGCTGTTAATTTAGTTAGCTGTTTTCTATAAGGCGAAAAACTTTTAATTAATCATTTTTAATATTTTAATATTTTTGTTAGTGCTTAATTGTGGTCATTAAAATAATAAACTTTTAATTAATAGAGAAACGATTATATTAGTTCATGAAACTCGTAAGTTAAGAATGGTCGCCATTACAAATAAAACGATCAAAGACACCAACTTTCAGTTTTTTTAAGAATTTATAAGAACAGATTTATTGAAAAAGATCAGAATGCTTATGAAGGAATAATACGCTTTCATAACCTAGTTGGATCAACTCCAAATCTTTTTTTTATTATTAGGTTTCTTTTTTCTTCGAAAGACCAGATGATCGTAAAATTCTAAATTTATGGGAAACCTTTCTTTCATAATCTATATTCAGCATATCTTGTCGTATTTATGAAAAATGCGTTCGTGAATTGCGCCTCGTGCGGACTAAACTTACAATAGGTTAATATTCTAGAATTCTCTGTTGTAAGAAATGTTCTAATAAACACATTCTAGAAACATTTCCTGTATTTTTTCCTGTACTCACAGAGTACTGTCCTCACGACGGAAGTGCGTCGTAAAATATTTGATTGAGAATTTTATCGTTTTTCTATTTCTGGAATTTTTTTCCCAAAGGTCAACTATAAAAGTTCATAGTTTGTTGTTTATATACCATGTTTATATTCCTATTTTATCCAAATTGTCATTTGATTTCAAAAGAAGATAAACCTTAAACCTGATAAAAATTATTTTACTTTATACTTCTTAATATCAGGTGAGTGCAGTAGCTCGTGCTTGGTTTAAATAAATTTTCCCTTAACAAGTACTTATTCATGAACATTGTATTTTCAATTACTATTTTCAATTATATACAATTTTTCCAACATTTTTATTGTGTGCGGAATGTGAAGTTTTACTTAAAAAAACTGAGTGGAATATTTAAATTTATGCTGCAAACTGATTTTTTTTTAAATTTAAATTATTTTACTTAGAACAGAATTTTCAGAAATCTGAATTGAAAACATCTCATGAATATGAAAGATTTCTTTTAGTACGTTTTATGTTATTGTAGTGTCAATTGAGCGAAACGTGGAGTAAAAATAAGCCTTTTTTGCATGTATTTTAACACACGGGGAAATAAAATTATAGTAGTGACATGTATGATAAAGAAAACACTTAATAGGTTAACAAAGAAAAATAAGAAAGTACGAGCAAAAGAATAATCACTCGTTGCTATGAATGGAGCTTGATTGCGCTAATGCCTGCACCATCCCATTATATAAAAAAAATGGCTTTAATACCAGATAAAAAAATAATGAAAACTGGGTTTTGAACAAAAAGAAAGCTACCATGGTCTTATATTGATATTGATTATACAACTTACCTCTTAGAATTTGTTATAGAGGTCGAATTTTGAAACTACACTGTAAAAAATTTCGGATCAAATTACGGTATGAAACACTGGCACTTTAGTTGCATCATCCGTAAAGTATTTTTTTATTGTAAAATATTATACTGTAGTTTTCACATTAATATTTATTTAATTTGAGTGATTCAGTGATCATACTGCAATTATTACTGTAAAAATTATGGTAAATGAGATTTTTTGTTCCTTAACGTGTTCTGTTAAAAATGTTAGCCGTAACTTTTTACCCTACTTTTTACAGTGTATATTTTACTGTAATATTTACCTAAGAGGAGGCATATAAAATTATTATAATTCATTAAAATAACACGCACTGGCATTAAAATTTATACTGGCACTTTAGGTGCATCCTCCGCAAAATCCTTTTTTACCGTAAAATATTATACTGTAATGTTTACATTAATATTTTTTTTTAATTTGAGTGATTCAGTGATCTTACTGAAAGTATTACAGTAAAAAATATGGCAAATCGGATTTTTTGTTCCGTAACGTGTTCCGGTAAAAATGTTAGCCGTAACTTTTCACCGTAATTTTTACAGCGTATATTTTGTTGTGATAATTACCTAAAGAAGGAGGCAAATAAATTTATTACAATGCATTAAAATGACACGCAAGTTAGAAAATAGTTTTGTCAAAAATTTAAGTGTTGACGTTTCGTCAAAAATCAAGTGATTTTATACCTAAAAAAATTAATTAAATTTCTGAATAGTCAGAAGTAAGGGATATATTTTGAAGAGTGTGTTTAATAAATTAAAGATAAAATATCATAAAGCTGATGACTAACTTACGAGTTTGCTTAAATCAAGATAATAAAAAGCAGCACGTAAATTTTTATTTAATTTTAAATTATTTTTGCTTCAGTGAAAGCTGTTTTGAAAGAATGCATTTACCTTAAATTTGAAAACACTGCTGCACTTTAAAAAAAAATTACTTCATTACTTGTTAAAATAGTGTGCGAAATTTACATTATACAGGAAAAATTGTATTTGAAAACAAAACTTTTTGGCAGAAATACTCTAATTATCTTATTTTTTCGAAAAAGCATTGTTTTGACATTTAGTTCAGAAGAATGTTAGACATTGTTTTAACGCACGAAAGCTCATTTGTTATACTAAATCATATTTCAAGAATAAATAATTTATTTCTGTTTTAAGTATAAAAAATGCATAGAATGGGTAGTTACAATTAATTATTTAGTATTGCTTACCGTTGCTACAAATTCTTTTGAATTTGTAATATACAGTCGCGGACACAAAACATTCCCAATTTGAATCTAACTTTTAAAGCAGCATTTCTGTAAAAAAATATATATAAATGAATATTTTATTTAATTCTATACATTAGAAAAACACTGACCAAATTTGCTAAGATTCAAAAATCATATTTATGTTTATATTATGGAAATTTTTATTATATATATTAACTAACAATATTTTTTTTGCTGATGATGATTTTCATACTTTGCTTTCAAATTAACTATGTCAAGTTAGTTTTACTCCAGTTTTTTAGACTTGGTCATTAATCATGTCAAACTAACAGTAATTTATTATTCTCAAGAACTCTTTCAAGCAATTAATACAGTGTTAAAGTGCAAATTGTAATTATCAGTGTTTACTACCGCAAGTATATTGATTACTATGTAATAATTTCCTGCTATGTTAGCATCACCTTCTGGTATATACAATAGCTGAAATTTTGCATTAAAATTTTTTTTTGAACCTGGCATTATCTGTTTTTTATTTAAAATCATCAATGTTAATTTAATACATTATTTTATGTACACCAATTTGAAGCACCTAATTTTTTTTGATTGTTTAATTAATAGCATATATTCTTACTTTCACTTAATTGTTAAAATGCTTCATTAAGGTGTTCCGTAATGATCGCTCTTATTATATATTTTAGGTTATTATGAAAACTAAAGTAAGAGAATTTACACATTAATAATCTCAAAATAATATCCAAGCGAGGAAAATACAGAAGTGCTACCTGTCTGCTTACAAGTGAGAGTGATGGGAATAAAAGCATCAAAAACAATATATGTATATATATATATATATATATATATATATATATATATATATATATATATATATATATATATATATATATATATATATATATATATATATATATATATATATATATATATATATATATTAAAAAAATTATATATGTATATATGAAGAATATACACATAAAGAATAATTTTTATCTTAGGATAATTGTTCTTTATTCAGAAATATAGCATTAAATTATATCAACAGATGTGTCTTGAGGAAGACTTTCGGTTTTTCCCATAAGAAGTTTTCTTTTTTTATATTATTTTATTTTTATATTATTTCATTATTTGTGTTTATATATATAATTATATATTAAACATGTTAAAAAAGCAATAGCTCTAGTTGATAAAAGCAAAATATATTGTGTAGTAGCAGCTTATAGAAAACTTCGGCTTTCAAAATTATAGTCCTATTACCAAACATTTCGTAAAAAATACAAAATTCAAAGGAAAAGTTTAACCGAATAAATGGTTTTTATGCAATTCTCTATGATATCATGATAAAATTCCCAAATTTTATTACCTTTTCTAAATTTTATCACATAATACTAAATGATATTTGTTAATTTCACCAAAATCAATATTAAAGCACTTCTATAAAAACTATCGATTGTTTTGGTGTTCCCATAGAGTCAGAAAAAACGTGACTCAAAAGTAAATTTAATCGAATATATAGTTTTTATGCCATTCTCTATGATATCATGATAAAATAACCAAGTTTTATCACATTATATAAAATTAAATTTTATCATTAACCTCACCAAAATCATTAATAAATCTCTTCGACAGTCGAGTTTCATGGTGTTCCCATAGAGCCAGAAACTAGGTAAATTTTACCATATCCATATTCTGGTAGTTTTGATATGCTTTTTTGCTCAGTATCTATATATATATATTTATTATGCATTCAAGCAAAACATTATAAATAATAAAAGGTCTTGTAATTCATCATCTAATATCAATCATACGTATCTTTTAACGAAAAAACAATAATATGAGAACAAACAATAATAATATAAGAACGCAATGGTTTTTTTCTGAAATAAAAAACCTAAAATTATTTATTCCATAGTCAATGCAAAACCTAATTCCATCCAGGCTCGTCCCGCAGTGAACTGATCATTAAGACACGGTTCCCAACAGATCACCGAAGTCAAGCATCACTGGCTGCGGTCAGTATGCGGGTGGGTGACCACTTGGATCAGGCTGCATGAGGACCGAGGGTGTGCGGTATTGGTCCTCGTTAAACTGTTCTACCGCAAAGTGCTTGACTTCGCGTGCTGTTCGCTGGGTTACCGGAGCAGAGGTGTCATTTCCTCTGCAGAGGATCCAAATTGTAATGGCTTGTCTTCGGATCATCCTCAGGGATGTTTCCCAGACAGTCGCCAATAGCCCATTGTGCAGCTCTAGTGTTTCTTTAATTAACTACAACTACAACAACAACCATCTAGGTTCCCAGACACTCTCACGTGATATAATTTGGATAAAATTTGATTTTGTATTGACTTTTGTTTCGTGAACTAAAATACTTTCATTTCGTTCTCATTACATTTTGTACTATTAAACAAGATTTATTAAAAGTGAGACCTAAATCGTGGGGGTCATCAACCACAAAGATATGTTTTCTTTCGAATGTTTTCTTTCCTTATTTCATCATATTTTGGTTTCCGAACGATTATTGTAAGATATTTATCATTTGTTATTAAATTTTGTCTTAGGATGCGAAAGAAAATTTGTGGAAAATCACTGATCGTTTTGAGCTATATTTTAAAAAGTACAAAAACTACTCGGAAAATTGCTTGAAACTTTTTAAGTTTCTAAGATATTCATAAAATCAAACGTTTTTCATTAGTTGTCAAATACGTTTTACTACAAAACTACAAAAAAAAAAAAAACTACTTTAAATGTTTTCTGCTCTTGCGCATTATAAAAGAACCATCTTAAATGCTTTTAACTTGTGCAGTTTTTGACAAATTGGTTCAAAACTTTCAATCAATAATTTTACTATAAAATAAATTGCTTTGAAAAGTTTGGCAAAGTTACTGCAAAAAAACCTAAGCCAAAAGAATTATTTTTTTACATAAATGTACATATCTCTTTTAATATTTACGAAATTCCATGCAGTAATTATAAATAACAACCAAAGTAATTGATACATGTTACAAATTTATTGCTTGATTTCCTGGCATGTTGTGGTGTTCAAAAATACTTATTTTCTTTCGTACTTTATTATCGGTCTTCCAAACCTTTGAAAGCTTTCTTAATCTAATTGTTCATCCAACTGTTAATTGTCATTGAAAGCTTTCTAAATCTTATTGTTAGGTAAGATAAATTGCATCTAAACATGTCTAAAGTTAGAAAATAATCCTTTAAGTGTTTTTAGAGAATTCTAAAAAGAAAAAATAAATAAAAAAACTTAAAGTGTCTCTTCCATTATTGCAGGGTAGTGTGTGTGGTGTATATATATATATATATATATATATATATATATATATATATATATATAGAGAGAGAGAGAGAGAGAGAGAGAGAGATACTATATATATATATGGATAGATAGATATAGATAAAGATAGATAGATAAGTAAAAAATATATAGAATACATGAAAAAAATTACAGAATAAAGAAAAGAGAATCTCTTTTCATTATTCTGTAATTTTTTCCATGTTATCTCTATATTTCGAACTAATTTTATGAGTTCGATATACTTGAAGCTTATGCGCAGGAAATAAACTTATTAATTTAAATTTATTAATTATAAAACTTATTAATTATGATACTTATTAATTATAAAATTTATTAATTACAATTTCTTTTTATTGCGATTAATATAGTTTTATTTGCATATTGTATTTAGTAAATTGTAACTGCAGTTTTCTTCCAAAAATTTATAGGTCATCCGTTCGTGTTATTGACCGTGAGAAGCATCAACAAGAACACAGACACATCAAAATATGTGTCAACACATTTTAAATAGTAAACGAAATAAAATATTCAATTTCCACCATGCTTCTTAAAAGACATTTTAAGTTCCATTGTTTCTCAAGATGAGATTTATACATTCCATTGCGTCGAAGGTCATTCCTAAAGCATAATCCATTGCAAAGAGAATAGAGTTTTCATAAAGAACAATGTAGTTAGATGATACATCTACACAAATCTTAGCCAAATGAAATTTCAAATTGGTCTTTACTAGAAGATATTCAAAATCTTACAACAAAACCTTTTCTGGGAAGTTTTTATTTGAAATAATAAGGAGACGATATAAGTAGGATGACCTGACTTTTCCGTTTTCCAAGAACTGTCCTTGGGTCAAAGTTTATGACCCGATTTATTGCATGCCCAGAATCTGTTCTAAATAATAGTTTTTCAAAATATAATTGCAAAAACTAGTAGATCAGCGCTTAGAAGTCGAAGACATTTTTACCAGAGACCGACTAATAACTCTTATAAAAATAAAGAAGGGAAAAAAGTCTTTCATCTTAAGAAAGCAGTTTGGACTAACATTTATAATTGCGCAAATTAAGATAAAGAATTATTTTTAAAATTTTTTAAATCGCATTTTATCATAAAATTAATTTATTATACTTAAATACTTTTGTTCTTACGTTTTATTTAACTATTAATGTCTAGGAGACCAATAATTATTACTATATAAATAAAACTAAAAATACACTGACAAAATAGTATGGCCGAAACTATCAGAATATGGTGTAATTTTACATATATCTGGCTCAGGGGGAACATGAAAAAGCTCTGTAATTTTCACTGAAGTGCTTTGGTAAATATTTTGGTAAAATTTACTATAATATATGGTTTTATGGGTGATAAAATTTAGTAAAATTTATTAATTTTATTATAATTCCTCAGAATATGGCGTAAAAAATATTTATTCGGTTAAATTTACTTTTCAGTTTTGTTATATTTTACTAAATGTGCATTGATAAGAACTGTCATTTTGAAAATTAGATATTCCAGTAAACCGTTAACCATATGAAGAGAAAAATTACCAAATTAATTCCTTAAATACCGTATATTTTGGTCTTGTTAACCATAATTATATTTCTTATTTTACCAGAAATGTCAATACGATAAAATTCGGTAATTTTTCCAGAATTAATTTCCTTGTGAAGACATTTTCTCAATTAACTGGTTGATTGGCATGGAACGTACTTTAGTAGAAAAATTGCCACCACTTTCCAAAAATAATATCCTTATGCACATTTATTGCATATAAAATGTCTATAGTTATAATAGTTTGGTAATACTGCTAAGAAGAATTGCATATGTTTTCTTCAAATAACATACAACTACAAATTATTTCGTCATATATTTTGTGAATTTATTAAAGTTCTATTTTATTAATTCAGTTATAATATTTAGCTTTTAATTCATATATTCCAATAGTAATTTTTGAGCTGCATTGAAAAGTAAATTAGAAAAATGATGAAAATTAATTTATTGAATTTTTTTGAAATAGTTTCCTAGTTCCTTAAAGGATTTTTTGTTAGCAATAAATTTATATAAGTATGGTTCTCTTTTTCTTACAATGGTTTTGTATGAACAAATTATTAGTTTAGCCTATTTTTGAAGGGCGCTCTAGGAAAATTCTGAAAACGGCCCAAAATGTTAAAATGAAGAAAAACCATAGTTTTATGAATATGAAAAGCTTTATGAACTATTTTTTAAGTATTTAAAAAGTTACTCCACGCTGTATTATCTGGGCTATTAAGAATTTTCAAAAATTGAGAATTATTCAACGATTTAGGGCAAAATATTATTTTATTTTTAAAAAGTCATATCCTCAGGTTAAGACACTTAAACTGTAGCTCTTTTATTTTCTTTCACAAAAGAGCTTCCAACTCTGTTTAAGTTTCATTTGACTATTTCACAATTTTTAGGTGTAAAGTAGTTTTAAGAATCTTATGCGAGTTATAGGTGCATGTTATCGAGCAATTCAGAGAAGCTTCATTTTTAACTTCCATTCTTATCAAGGGTTGCTCTTACAAAGTGTAAAAACTTTCAAAGAATTATGACACTAATTTTTTTTTTTGAATTTTAAGTTCAAAACTTGTTTTATTACCAGTTGTTAAAGACAATTCTTTTCTAATAACCTTGGCTAATGCACAGTGAAAGTCATATTGTAAAATAAGTATTTTCGAAGTTCTATTTAAACACATCTTTCAGAAACACGAGGCATAGTTTTAATGAAATTTAAAAAGTCACATAAGTAATTATTTAATTACTTTTATTAATTAATTAATTAATAAATCCACACATGTGTTTTGTGATCAATCTCTACCTTTTAATTTTAAACTTCATTGTTAAATAAGGTCTTTTAAGCAACAAACTAATACTCTTTATAATTTTCAACCTAAAAAGTGCCTTCATGTGCCTTATTTATTTTATAGAAAAGTAATACTTTAAAGCAAAAAAAAAAAAAACACAATTTTTAGTGAAAGCCATTCCATCAACGGGGTTTTCACTTTCAAACACTTTTTTGTTAAAAAAAGATATCTGAAACTTTTTAGGCTAAAAATTAATCTACAACAATTAAGCGCATCATTTTAAAGCTTCTTATAACATTATTATTATAAAAAATATAAAAGATCACTTATATTTCCAAACATTGACAACAGCATTAAACAGACGTCGCTTATTTGAGAAAACAAACAAATATACTATTTTATAATCGATTCAGGTAGTATTTTTTTCAAAATTGTGTGTTTTGTTTTTACATAATTCGATCAACATTGGTTACAGATTTGCAACAGCTCGATAACTGTTTTCTTAGTCAATAAATACAAAGAAAATTCAGTTATTATTCAATACCCAAATAAAAACAATAAAAATACTGCGTGTGGTTAAATAAATTATTTTCTTTCGTCATAAAAAAGCTTTGATTCTGGCGACTGCATTTTTATCTGTGAATTTTTATTCGAAAACACCTGCTCCCATTATCACAGCTGGAGACCTACTCTCACGTTCTATACCCAGATGTGTTCTTGTACAAGTTGTCAATTTTGTTATAAAATAATTTATATTATTGGTTGCTAATTTAAGACACATTAGCTATATAGAATTATTTTTCCAGTGAAATATATTGGTAAACAAGTTTCACGAATTATTGCCCAGTTTTTTTATATGTAAACTAGAAAGGTCATAAAAACACTGCATGTACAAGTTGTCAATTTTGTTATAAGATTATTTATATTATTGGTTGCTAATTTAAGCCACATTAGTTACATGGAATTATTTTTCTAGGGAAATATATTGATAAATAAGTTTCAAGAATTATTGCACAGTTTTTTTATATGTAAACTAGAAAAGTCATAAAAACACAATTTACTTCTTTACTTTATTAACTAAGGAAATTATTATGTAAAGATACAAACACATAAAACATTGCAAACTTTATTTTAATAATTAACAATGTAGAGTTATTTTTCTAGTAAAATACATTGATAGACAAGTTTTACAAATCATGGCTCAGTATTTGTAGTTGGAAATTGCAAACCTCGTGGAAAACTTAATGAACTTCTTTATTTTAATAACCAAAAAAATATTATGTAGCAATACAAACATGCATAACATTGAAAAACTTATTAACAATATAGTGTTACTTTCTTAGTAAATTATACTAATAAACAAGTGTCATAAATTATCAATCAGTATATTTCGTTGGGAATTATATTGGTCATGCAAAACGCATTTTACTTCTTTATTTAATTACTAAAGGAGTTATAGCATATCGATACAAAAACGCATAATATTATAAAATTTAAGTGATTAATTATTAAAATATAATTATTTTTCTAGTAAAATGCATCGATAAACACGTCACTGCTCAGTGTAATTAGTAGAAAATAACAAAGATCATAAAATCAAAATTTACTTTTTTATTTCAATTAATTTGAAATTACATTTTGCACTCAAAAATATTATGGTTTTACATGAAAAGTTCTAGAGCCCAAGCTGATTGCTTGTACGAAAAGTATATATTATCGAAAGATTTAATAGCTGAATGAAAGTAGGACACTTGCTATTAATGAATGATTTTTTTTAAACATTATTTTTAAAAAAAATTCATTTACATTTTTAAAACAGTCTAAAAAGTGTACAAAAATTTTTAAATAATTTAACGTAAATGCTGTCATTTATTAAGTGGAGAACTGAAAATTCTATTAGATCTCCAAGAGTTACGCAGTTATATGTTACAATACATTGTTAATATTTTATATTAAATAAACTTTTTCAGTTATTTTTGCACCATTTATTTGCAAATCACGAAAAAATTTCATTGGGTGGCTAAAAAATCAGCTAAAGATTTAGGACAATTAATGTTATTATTCATTTTGCATTCTCTCTGCAGTTTCTATTTTCTTTAGAACCAATTACAACATTAAAATTTATCGTTATCTTTATATAATTAGAAAACTCGTTAACTCAAAGATATTTAATGTAATGTAAGATTTGAATAACTATTTCTAAGAGTTTCTAAAGCACACTTTTTTGTTAATCAGTTATGAATATTAAGGTTTGTTTTAGGAAAATTTTGCAGAATGTTATAGAAAGTATTTTTGCAAAGAATTATTAAATAATTATGTCGAATTGTTAAAACATAAACAATTATGAAATGTGATTTTTTATTATAAATGATACGCTTTTATCTTATATTTAGTAGTTTGGAATTAAATTAGTTCAGCTTTTATTTTGATACTGCCCATGGTGCCTCAAACGACATAAATTTGGTCAAAAAAATGGGGGGGGGGATTTAAAAAAACTAAACAAACTGAATTCATTTAATTTTCATTTCTTTTTTTGCAAAAAAATAAATTAAATTTAAATATTTTTATTATTCTAAACATGAAAGTCGGCGCTGATTTTTCGAACTTTAAAAGTAAATACTTCAAAACTGAACAAAAGGTTATATTTGTTTCAAGAAAATGGTGCTGAAACTAAGATTTTCAATTTTTATAGATGTTTTTGTCCAGGGTTCGTAAAAACGTATACCTCTAACACCGCTACGTTACATATCATCCTTTATTCCTTCGGCGTACAGAATCAATTAATACGTTACCATATTTTATTCGACAACGAAAAGGAATTTTAAAATCATTTTACTTTTCTTTACACTTTAAAAAAATCAATTTAACGTTGAACCGTAATATTGATTACTTTAATCATAATACGGTGCATATTTTCTGCAACCTTAATAAAGTGTTAAATTTGTGAATTCAAGTTGAAATTTTGTATATTTGAATCAAATTTACGAATACTATGATACCGTCAAATTTGGTTAAATATTAATGTTGCAGCAAATTTAAAAGAGATTGTAGTTCATACTCCTAAACTCCAAACAGTGCACCATTTCTCAACATATTTCAATCAACTTTAGGAATACTGTGATATCGTTAAACTTGGTACCATATTAAGGTTACAGCAATTTTAAACGACATTGTGGATCATACTCCGAAATTTCAAACAGTGAATCATTTCTCAACACATTTTAATCAAATTTACGAAAACTGTGATATCGTTACACTTGGTACCATATTAATGTTACAACAAATTTAAACATCATACTCCAAAATTTCAAACAGTGAACTATTTTTTAACATATCTTAATTAAATTTACGAATGCTGTGATATCGTTGAACTTGGTAACATATTAATGTTACAACAAATTTGAAAGGCATTGTAGTTCATACTCCTAAACTCCAAACAGTGCACCATTTCTCAACATATTTCAATCAACTTTACGAATACTGTGATATCGTTAAACTTGGTACCATATTAAGGTTACAGCAAATTTAAACAACATTATGGTTCATACTCCAAAATTCCAAACAGCGAACCATTTCTCAACATATTTTAATCAAATTTGCGAATACTGTGATATCGTTAAACTTGGTAACATATTAATGTTACAACAAATTTAAAAGGCATTGTAGTTCTTACTCCTAAACTACAAATAGTGCACCATTTTTCAACATATTTTAATCAACTTTAGGAATACTGTGATATCGTTAAACTTGGTACCATATTAAGGTTACAGTAAATTTAAACGACATTGTGGTTCATACTCCAAAATTCTCAACAATGAGCCATTTCCCAACTTACGTTATAAAAAATTTATAGAAATATTAACCATGGCTTCTATTAAATATTTTAGTGTGCAAATCTTGTAAGATAAGCCAGTAAAACTATATAAAAATATATAATTCACTAAGATTAAAAGAGTTGCAAAACACAAAATCCACTAAAATACAGTATCAGAAAATAAATCCTTTTTATATACTACCAATAAACAACCTTTTCCACAAAGTGGATTTGAAGCATCAAACGTTCATTTCTGCTAATGTTTCGATAAAACAACAGTGAAAACCCATTAAGAAGACAAGATAACCTGTGAAGCAAATGACAAAATAAAATTATTTTCGATGTGTTTAAAAAAATATAACAATTATAGAATTAATTATTGATTGGTTTTTAATAAAAACAGAAATCGCTAAAAATTACTTTAAAATAAACTTTAACCATGACATACAGTTTTTATATCTCGTAATCCAGCAAATTTCCTGCGACTTTAATTAGTGCTTAAAAAGAAGCATACTACTATTTAGATTTAATTTTAATATAATATAGTCAAATGAAATCAGATTTACCAACGCAGTATTGTGATTCAAAGGAATATATTACAAAGGTTACTGTAATAGGATAATATGATGAACCATGAAGCAATGTTTTAAAGAATGAGTAAATTTTCAATATTTTTGACAATATGCAGCAATCTTTAGATTTATAACTTGTAAAACTACTTAACCAATTTTTAGAGCAGAAAAAATTATGTATAATTTATTTATTTAAAAGATAGCCAAAAAAATTTAGAAATTTTCGGATTTTGCTGTATTATTAAATGCACTATAATAATGGAAGAGACATTTTCAGTTTTTAATTTTTTTCTATTAATTTCTCAAGAAATACTTATTATTTGGGTTTTTTAGAAGTGTTTAATTCATGCGATTATTCATATTTTGCAATTTAAAGCTCTCAGTGACGCGAGGGACCGACAATAAACTACGAAAGAAAACAAGTATTTTTTAACACCCTATGCCAGAAAATTAAGCAATAAGCTCGTCACGTGTATCAAATACTTCGGCTGTTGTTTTTAAAAACTGTATTAAAGTTAGTAAATCAAGTTTAAATATTTATGGAGAAATGACGAGTTTTATAAAAAATAATTTTTTTTTGTCTTGTGGATTTTTGCTATAATTTGAAAAATATTCAATAAAATTAAACAAGATTTAAAGCACGCAATTTGAAATTAATTACAAAATTACTGTTTTAAAATTTGAAAATTTCTTTTTTAGAAATGTGCTAGAGCATTTAAAGTAGTTGTTTTGTATTGCGTATGGTAGGAAAAAATTTTAAATTATTTTTTCGTAATTTTGTAGTGAATCGTATTTGGCAACTAATGGAAAAAAATTTAATTTATATATCTTAAAAACGCTAAAAGTTTGATGCAATTTTCTAAGTAGTTTTTGTATTTTTTGAAAGAAAGCTGAAAACGATGAGGGGTTTAAGCATATTAATTTTGTTCTTGTTGTTCGGTTATTATAAGATAGTGTAATTTTCAATATTACTTAATAATATTTGTGAAAAACCCGTGTCATTTTGAGCCTTCTTTCATAAAGTACAAGAACTACTTGGAAAATTGCTTAAAACTTTTAACGATTTTAAGATATTTAAATCAAATTTTCCCCATTCATTGCCAAATAGGATTCCCTACAAATAAAAATACATGAAAAAATAATTTGAAATTTTCTCCAGGCATGCGCAGTACACAAAAACTACTTTAAATACTCATATCTACACCACATTTTAAGAATTTTGTTTTCAAATTTTGAAAGAATAGTTTTGTAAATAATTTTAAATTGCTTCAAAAATTTTATTTAATTTTTAACGAATATTTTTAAAGTTACAGCAAAAAAATATAAGACTAAAAAATTACTTTATTTTAAAAAATTACTCATATTTCCATAAACATTTAGGCTAGATTTCGGAAATGTTCAGTTATTGCAAATAACAACCAAAGTAATTGATACAAGTTACAAACTGATTGCTTGATTTTCTGGAAGAGGGTGTTTCGAAATTTACTGTCGGTATCTCAAGCTTCTGAAAGCTTTAAAATTTATTACAAAGTTTTAAAAATTGCATGAACTAAACACTTCTAAAGTCCAAGATAGTCCTTTCTTGAGAAATTTAAAAAAAATACTGAAAATTGAAAGTGTCGCTTCCATTATTGTAGAGTAGTACATATTTAGTTTCCCGTTTAGAGTACGTTACTATAAGAAAAAAAATTTTTTAATTAATAAAATTCACAACACAAAAAAGTTTTTTTTAAACAAGTAAATGCATATTTCAGAAGAATTGTTAAAATATAATACTGTATTGCACACTTTCTAAAAAAAAAAATCATTAGTGAAATCTAAATATAGATTTTTTCCCGCCCAAACATGCTTAAATTTTTAACACGGACGGGAAAAATCATATTAACTGATATTTTTTGCCGATATTTTAAATGTCACAAAAAGAAAAATGGGTGGGTCTGTAATTGATAATCGATAATACCTTGATATAAGTGACCCAAAATATCTCAAACTGCTAATTTCTTAAAACAAGAATACGAAATTTATTATGTTGAAAAAGTGGAACTAAAATACATAACTTTCACGAACAAGGTTAAAATATTTTAACTTACTTAAAATGCTTTTTTTCAACAAATACTTTCTTTATTTAACGTTTTTTTATTACGTGATTTCTGAAATTGAAATAGAGGGAAATTACATTTTCCGGAAAATAGATTCAGCGTTAACCATATTATCGTTACATTAAACATTAATACGGTTCAAATTAACTACAACCGTAAGAAGATATTAAATTTAGCTATAAAAGTTTAGCTATTGTATAATTTAGTCAAGTTCAAAAAGTTTGATTTACACAATGATTAATTTTAGCACCGTATTCTGATTTCAGTAAATTTGAATAAGAAAATGGTTTATTTCCCAAATATAAAGGGCACTAAGAACATTTTCTTTTATAGCTGCCCCAATTTTCGGTGTTGAGATAAAATTAACACATTTTCAAGTACAGAAATGTAGTTATCGTGCAAAAAATTAAATAAGTTGACAAATTGTTTGAAGGAATTAGTGCAAATATATTACTAAAAATGTGCTTGTTTTATATTAACGAATTGTATTTGCAATGACGCCTTGAATTGATTCTAATGCAGACGAAAATACATGTTGTCAGTAAACAAACAAACAAAAACTGAATAAATAAAGAAATAAATAAAACTGTAACAGTGATAAAGCAAGTAAAAAATGTGACATGGACTGTTAAGAAGTTGTAGTTTATCTCAACACTAAAAACGGTCGCAACTGTATACCAAATTCAGAAACCCATAGTATTATATTTCGTAGAATTCAAATGTAAAAGATTTAAAAAAGCGAGTTGAATTGTTCAATTAGACTCGTTTAACACAGTTGATAACATAACTTCCAAATATTAAAGTGATAAATATATGATAAGTGATAAACTGATAAATATTAAAGTAAATAAATCAGTAAATAAAATGTTTGTTGATATTTCGTTTCACTCTCAGAAGAATCAGTATAACATCCAACCATAACTTTAGTACCTTAAACCATAATACGGAAAAAATAAGGTGTGTAATTATAATAAGGTGTTCAATTTAGCACCTTAATAAGGTGAGAAATTATAATGAGGTTTTCAATTTAGCACCTTCACAAAGTGTTAAATTGTACCCTGTTTTCGTTAAAATAAAACCAAAGTATTGTATAATTAAGTTCAAGTAAAACTGAATTAATTTTTCCGATAATATAGTTTATTTTAGACCCGTATTTAAATTGTTGCAAATCTGTACAATATTACGAATCAAAAGTGATTTATAATTAAGGATTATAATAAACCATTTTTTCATTTAAATTTGTTACAAATTCAGAATGTTCTAAATTTTACACTTTTATTGTACTTCTCAAACTTAATTTCACGATGCTATTTAGGTCAATTTGAACGGGAACATGATTCGATTTAACTCTTTCTTAAAGTTGAAGTAAATTCGTACCATATTATGGTTCGTGGTATTAATATTATGGTTCAACATTTCACTGATTTCTTTGAGCGTAAAAACTTATTTTATTGTTTAAGATGATTATTTTATAAGCTTTTCTAGATTGATATATGCTTTTATAAACAGTTACTTTATTTGACGTGTTATGCACCTAGAAAAAAGTATGGTCAAAGTATCCAGAAGTATGGTCAAAGTAAGGTCAAAACATTAAAAATCTCGGTTATTTTTCCCAAAACAGAAAAATAAGTAAAGATTTTGATTGGTAAATATTTTTATAAAATTATGCAATAAAATATTGTCTTAAAAAAACATGTGATAGATTGATTTGATTTGTTCATTTACGTCACACTAGAGCTGCACAATGGGCTATTGGCGACGGTCTGGGAAACATCCCTGAGGATGATCCGAAGACATGCCATCACAATTTTGATCCTCCGCAGAGGGGATGGCACCCCCGCTTCGATAACCCGACGACCTGCACGCGAAGTCGAGCTCTTTACGGTAGAACAGTTTAGCGAGGACCAATACCGCACACCCTCGGTCCCTACGCAGACTGATCCAAGTGGTCACCCACCCGCACACTGACCGCAGCCAGTGATGCTTGACTTCGGTGATCTGTTGGGAACCGTGTCTTAACGATCAGTCCACTGCGGGACTCATGTGATAGAATTTGGCAAATGTGGCAAAATTTGGTCATAATACCTTAGAGCATGACATAAAAACCATTCATACTGTTAAATTTGCTTTTCAGTTTTGCTTTTTTACTAAATGTACGGTAATAAGAACTACAACTTGGTCAACCAGAATTTCTTGTAAACCGTGATCATATGGACTCTAAAAGTATCAAACGAATGGTTTAAATACCGTACAGTTTAGTTTAATTACCAGACTTATGATTTTTTTTAACCAGAAATGTCATTACCATACAGTACGGTAAATTTACCAGAATTTATTTATTTATCGTGGCATTCTTTCTTTTTATAATAACTTATCATTCTAAGAGTATTGTATAAGTAAAGAATTACTAAATAATCCATACAGAAGACATTCTCTTGAATAAGGCTGAAATGCTTTGAAATAAAAATTTACATTTTCTATTTATCTATTTAAAATAGTAATGTACTAATAAAATGAAATAGGCTTTTTAAAACTATATGAGCTTTGAGAAATTGAAAAAAGAAACGTGAAAATTTTATATTGTATAAAGTTTTTATAGCTATGTTGTTTTTCATGGATGAGGAAATACACACTAAAAGCATTGTATGTTGATTAGGCATAAGAGCGTGTACCTGATTTTATGAAATTCTTGCAAATGTTTGACGTATGCCAAGGCTATTTTATTTCCATTGATTCAATAAATAAGGATTTATTAAGAAAAATAAGTTAAACTAACATCAAATAAGTCATTTTTTATTAATCATAAAGAACAATATCGACAAAATTAAATTCATGTTCAGGCTATAATGATGAAAATAGTAGACAATTAAATATCAATTGATAAAAAAAGAGCAAACCTAGATATTCTTTCAAGATTCAAAAAGCTAAATATTGTTCTATATTAGTAATTAAGTTAAATATAATCAGAGTGTTCTTTAATTACCGCCTTGAACTGTGCTTTCAAGATTACTATGAAAATGACATCATTTGGATATACACTGTTTTCGTAAGTGGCTGAATATTATAAATATCCACAAATTACGGTTTTTAGCATATTTAAAACAAATTTCCACTTTCAATTTTATTTTATTTTATAACTGTCGTTGAACAGCCGACCCAATTTTTTGGTTTACGACTACTAATGCTCGAATCCGTAGCCTTGTAATTTCGAACCCAATCCAGAAGACAAGGAAACTCCTGGATCAAGTATAAGAAGAAATTTACCTTCGTGGAGGACTTTTTGATGGAACTAACTGGTATTTGCGCACATGGAGAGGAAGACCACAAGAACCTCCCACGGTTAGCCTGACGGCAAGGGAACTCCAATCCATGATCCGTCTACCATTGAGGATATTTCACGTCAGCAATGTGGTCGGTGCATGCTGATGCAGATTCGTATCTACCAGCCATCGGTGGGATTCGAACCCGGTTCACCTCAATGGAAGGCGAACGCTCTATCCCTTGAGCCATCATGGCTCCCACTTTTAATTTCAGTAAATGCACTAGAGATGCAGCAGCGCCAGGTATAGAGAACTCACTTCTTAATGAGGTGACCTAAGTTCAAATCTCAAAGATGGCTCTGAAAGAACTCTACACAGGACTCGCACCAAGCACAATTCTGATATATAATATCCAGAGTGGTAGACGGTTCATGGGTTACACTCTCCTTACCATCGGGATAACCACGGAATATTCGTGGTTTTCCTCGCCATGTAATGCAAATGCAGGTTTGCTTCCTAAAAAAAATCTCCCACTCAAGCTAATTTGTCATAATGCTTGCTCTAGGGTTTTCCTTGTCTTCTGGGTTAGGTTCAAAACTACAATGTTATGGAATTGAACATTGATAGTTGTAAACCAAAAATCGCGTTGGCTGTACAACGCTGATTACAAAATAAAATAATTATACTAAAATAATTGTACCCAAAGAGACTTACCTATTTATACAGCTGGCCTATTTATTTTTCTTTGTAATTAACTAGTGGGCCTTGTATGCAGATTTAAAAGCATTTGTATGCAGATTTAAAAGCATTTGTATGCAGATTTAAAAGCATTTGTATGCAGATTTAAAAGTATTTTTTTATTACTTAAATTCTTCTCTTAACAATTTAAATGAAATTAATTTGACTAGTTTGTATACTGATTAAAATATATTGAAAAAAAAAGAATAATAAAATCCCCTTTGAAAAAGAAAATTTCCTTTGCAATCACCAAATAAAATGGCATTAAAACTGTGAGCACAATAAAATCTTGTAATTAGATTCAAAACGAAAAAGAAAAAATTTAATTAAAATGGAATGGGAGTCTGATCTGAGATTTAAAGCATTGAACTCTCTTTATAGATTGAAAATAAAATTACTTAAAAATTTTAGACTTCAAACTTTAAATATATATATTAACTTGTTTTATAATGCTTCAGCATATCAAATTTCCAGACATTAATCATTTAAAATTTTCTCTATCAATCTATTTTTCTCTTTAAATAAATGATATAAATAAATAGTTTATGAAATAATATAAATAAATAGTTTATGAAATAATATAAATAAATAGTTTAGGTCTCTTCAATGCAGGATGAGATATGAGCAATACGCATGCCTCTATAAAGATTTAAATCTGTGGCTTACAATAACGAGATAATAATTAGTATTGGATAGAATAAAAATAGTTATTAAAAAAATCAAAATAAAAATAATATTTTCAAAAACCACGTTTTTGTAGTGGAGAATAATAATTAAAAAACAAAAATTCCGGTAATCCAACCATAATATACGGTATTAAAGCATTCATTTGGTAACATTTTACGGTAAATTCTAGTTTTCAAAATTATAGTTCTTATTATCACACATTTATTCGCATTCCTTGCCAATTTTGTTTGAAGAAAAAAAAATGCAAAAATCAACATAATTTTTATTTTATTATTAAGTACAAGGAACTAAAACAAAACATAATACACAAGTTCTAATTTGAAATTTTAATTTTTTTATGTGCAAAAAATATTGAATTCACCATCAGTTTACAATCCCAAATTATCTCGGGCAAATGAAAAAAGTTAAATATTAGTCTTTGTATATGTTCACATCTTCATAATCTGAAAAATCATCTACATTGCTTTCACTTTCGCTAGCAAACACCATATTTTTACTCTTTTTTCGATGTAAATTCATCAACCATAGTACACACAATTGTACAAAATACGTCTACAGTCCCACAAATAGCAAAACTACCAAACAAAAATTGGCATACTTCCAATCACAGTAGATTATTATTATTTTTTGTTTTGCTTCCGGTCGAATAAAAACGTGATAAAACAAAACGTATTGACGAATTATGCTGCGCACGAGTTTACTCGGGATAATAAGTATTTACAATATATGCATACCCAAATTAACTCGGGATAATCAGGGAATAAAAAATAAAAAATATAAAGCTGTAACAAGTAACTTTAACTGAATAAATGGTTTTTATACTATGCTCTAAAGCAGGGATGGGCAAACTTTTTTGGTCGAGGGCCAAAAATCAAGAGAAAAAAATGTTTGGTGGGCCAAGTAAGATCTTCAAAATTTAAGAAAGAAAAAAAAGCGATATACAAGTTTTAATTTAAATATTTAGTGGGATGAAGGAAATTGCGATTTCATTTTTAAAAGTTCCTTATATTAAGGTTCGAAGTGATATGTGCTTATTTTAAGGAACAAGGCTAAATCCTTTTCTGTTAGTCTACTTCTGAAATAATTTTTTCTAAGGTTCATAATTGAAAACTCTTGTTCACGTATATAAGATTAAGCTAACATAGCACTGATTTTCTGGGCGTGAAATTTTAAATTTTGGAAACTAGCTTTTGGTAATGATTTGTCAAACTTAGGCAAAATTAGAAACAACTGCTTCAGATGATTGTTAGATTGTCCGCTCTTTGGAGCGTAAAATGCGCAGTCTGCCAAATGTGATGTACAATTTACCTATATTAGATTCCATAAGTCAGCTCCTCGAGAAAGACAAAAGCTAGTTGGAGCCAATCTACGGCTATTCTATAAAGAACTTCTGCTTTCAACATTTTACCAATAGAAGCTGTCTGTGCTAACTATTTCCATCAATTTATGTTTTGTAGAACAAAAATAGAGAAAGTAAAAATGTCATCAGTACTTTGTTAAAAAAGGAAAAACAGAAATAATTTTAAACATAGTCGACAATAAAATGGATATATATTGTTTATATTTGCCGCTGATCGGCAAATAAAAATTCTATCCGCGGGCCGGATAAAATCCTCCGGCGGGCCACAGTTGGCCCGCGGGCCGTAGTTTCCCCATCCCTGCTCTAAAGAATCACAATAAAATTACCAAATTTTACCTCATTCACCCGATTTCATTACAATTTATAAAACCATATTTTATTGTAAATTTTACCTATATCAAAACCAAAGTACTTCGGTAAAATTAGCGCACTTTTTGGTGTTTTCATAGAGTCAGATACACGGTAGATTTTACCATATTCTGGTAGTTTTCACCTTACTTTTTATCAATTGATGAACCTTTTAAAGGATTCTGAAGTTAACTGAATTTCTTCAAGATTTAGTCCTATATCTGAAAGTTTTTTTCTTCTTCTATACCAGTCATTCAAATTATTTACAGAAAGAGTAAAGTTTTGCCTCTTTAATCCTCTTACAGAGCAGCTCCTTTTTCAGTACTTGCACCTAAAAATAATTAAGGAGGTAACCAATAAAAAAAACCCTGTTAAATCTTCTTACAGAGCAGTTCCTTTTTCAGTACTTGCACCTAAAAATATTGAAAGAGGTAACCAATAAAAAGTAAATACCCATTATAAAAAGATTAAAACTAGTAGTACTTTTAAACATATAGCTTTCAGTTTTTTTTTTTTTGCCGTATGCCTCATGTCTTTCAATTAATTAGTAAAAATAAATGTAATGAATATTTCTGTTTAAATATGTATAATTTATAATTTATAATGTTGGTAAAATTTATAATTCAGGTATTTATAATGGTGGTAGTTACGAATAATATTTAAATTGAGAAAATATATAGTAATGAATTAAGTCTCAACCACTTTTTGTTTTTCAGCTCATGTATTATCACAGAAATTTTTTAAAAAAATAGCAAATTTAATTTAATTTCAACTACAATGTATCTTACAATTTAAAAAACTGTTACTTTTTCTTTAAATTTTAAAATGAAGATTAAATTTGGATTTTTAATATTTAGTTATAATTGAGATTTTGAAATCAACAGTTTATAAATTTTGAAATTCTTATGTTGAGAATTAAAAGTACAGTTCAATAGTAAAAATTTTGACGCAAGGGAGAATTTTTAATATTGAATCAAATTCCTGATATCATTGCATTCAAATACAGGACTTTTTCCCAAATACATCGACAGAAATAGAAATTCTTGTTCCTCTAATTATGTTGGTAATTAATTATAATTAAAATATCTTGAAAACTGAAATTATAATATAATAGTAAGACTTTTGACGCAAAGGAGAATTTTTAATATTGAATCAAATTCATTGCATTTAAATACAGGACTTTTTTCCAACTACATCGACAGAAATAGAAATTCCTGTTCCTCTAATTATGTTGGTAATTAATTATATATAAAATATCTTGAGAACTAAAATTATAATATAATAGTAAGACTTTTGACGCAAAGGAGAATTTTTAATATTAAATCAAATTCCTGATATCATTGCATTCAAATACAGGACTTTTTTCCAAATATATCGAGAGAAATAGAAATTCTTGTTCCTCTAATTATGTTGGTAATTAATTAGAATTCAAATTCATTTGTTTAGAATTTAAAGTGTAATATAATAGTAAAAATTTTAATACAAAAGAAAATTTTTAATATTGAATCAAATTCGTGATAATTTAAATTATACTGAAATATATCCAAATATAGCAACTGAAATGGAAATAAATGTTGCTTTTTTCGGAGAAAATTATAGTAGAATATTAAACGCAAATGAATGTCAAAAATAAGAATTTGAACCTTAATATTTTTTTTTTTTTTTTTTTTTTTTTCATTTTCGCGAGGTCAAGGACATGTAGTTGAATCAATTCACCAAACATACACACGCTGAGGTTTGAACTCAATTACTCAAGATTCCTGCTGCGCAAATCAACTCGAATATATTTCATGGTGAAAAAATCGGAATTTAGAGCTTATTTCAAACTTTGATTTTCAAGGAATAAAAAAACGTAGAGGTTTGTGCTATTTTCTCAAAAGAAAAATTAATATTATTTGGATATTGAAAAAAATTGTAAAGAAATTGTTGCAATTAAATTAGACATACGAATTTTTTAACCTATCGCACTTAGTGGTGATTGCTTATCCTGAAAAGCTCGGACCCATTAAATTTTACCAGATTCTTACAGATTAAGTTTTAATCGCAATTCTAAAAATTAAAAATTATGTTTTTTAGCTGATTTCTATCTGAATTGTAACACTGAAATTAGACATTAGATACCTAAACCCATCGCCTTAGTGAGATTGCTCATCAAAACCAGAGAATGCTCGGGCTCATTAAATTTTACTAGTTTTTTACTGCTAAAATTTTAACCGCACTTCTCAAAACTAAACCAAATGTGCATTCATCTGATTCTCAGATAAGTTTTTTTATATCTTAGTAACTAAAAAATATTAATTTGCTCACTGTTTCGGTACAATTTTGTTTTGATTACAACTTTTTGTACAATTCGTATGAATTCATTTTCTCATAAAAACCTTTAGTAAATAAAACTATAGTTCAAATTGCAACTTGAACAGACAAATTTAATTTGTTCCTATGAATATTGTACTAGGAAGTTTACTTTCAAATCATATAATGCAGATACAAACAAATTAACTTTATTTAGATATGCAATTAACGAATTGGCATAAAGAGCTAAAATAAAGAGCAAAAATTAAGAAATAAATAAAAAAGAAAAAATTATCAAATGATCTAATTTGTTATGCTAATGTTCTGTTAGAAAATGTTAATTAATTACAGGTAACCCTTAATTAAAGTTAATAAATTGGAGCATAAAATTTAACAACTTCGAATAAGCACAATTATCTGAAATTTTAATTCGAAGTT
Source organism: Parasteatoda tepidariorum (assembly GCF_982258835.1). NCBI lineage: Eukaryota > Metazoa > Arthropoda > Arachnida > Araneae > Theridiidae > Parasteatoda > Parasteatoda tepidariorum. The sequence goes on from NC_141766.1 coordinate 34,170,422, forward strand.
TCCAAGAAATATGCAGAATTTAGTGGTTTGCAATATTTGTATAAATAATATTGTATATAGATATAAATAAATTAATTTTATTTAGATGTGTAATTAACAAATTGGCATAAAGAGCTAAAATAGAGAGCAAAAAGTAAGAAATAAAGAAAAAAGAAAAAAAATCAAATCATGCAATTTGTTATGCTACTGTTCTATTAGAAAATGCTAATTAATTAAATGTAACTCTTAATTAAAGTTAACAAATTGGATTATAAAGTTTTATAGCTTTGAACTAACGCACTGATTGAAATTTGAGTTCGAAGTTCCCAACAAATATGTAGAATCTAGGTGTTTGCAATGTTTGTATAATTAATATTGTATATAGTATGATTCATTTAATTCACATCATAGTGATAAATGTGAAACGTATGCTTATCTATCAGAAAAGTATAGTACCCAAAATAGTCATTAATTTAATTAAATTAACGCTTTAGTTCATTATGATAACTAATTCGACGTGATAAATAATTCACTATGACAACTAATTCGTTGCAAAATGTCAATTAAATTAAAACAAGTATGAAGCAAATGTCATACAAATGCGTTTGTTCAAGCAGTTTTAAGTTGCTGAAGAAATAGCTTTAAGGAAGTATTAGAAAAATAAAACAAATTGAAAAAAGAAACGAAAAAATTTAACAAATTTTTTAATAAGTTAATTACAATTACAATCATAGGACTATTATACTTATTGTAACACAAGTAATTGTTTCCGAATAAAGATTGTAGCGAATAAAAGCGTCCATTAACACCGAATTTTATTGTTTTTTCACATTACAATTTCACGAAGTTTTCGCTTTTTTATTCTACTGTTTTCTTACTTACATCGATATATTCCAGGTGAAATACATGGAATTTTGTTTTCCGGGGCATTAGATCAGTTAGCGCCATCTGGCAGAGTAATACTAAACTAAAAAAAGTAATGCATTTTTCCCCCTTAATAATACTTTTAAAATGATTTTTTTCCTTTTTTTCATTTCAAAAAACTTTTGAAAAAATGAAAAACTTTTATAAATCAAACACATTATTACTAAATGAAAAGTGTTATTATTTAATTAAAAATGATATCGATTGTAGCATTAGTGTCAAGATATCTTTATTTAAAAAATAAATGTATGTTTGTAGTCCTATATATTTTAACGAAAAAAAATTACGTATGGAAGGTACAAAATTAAGGTTCTTATTATCATTGTAAAGTTTCAAATTTGTTCGCTTTTTTTAATCTTAACAATAGTTGATTGAAACATTCAGGTTTTATTAGTTCATTTACAAAATTTTTAAAACTATTTAAAATTCTTTCGTATTAGATATAAAATTCCATTTAAAACAGATAATTTTTATGTATAATCACTATATTTACTTCAAAAGATGCATTATTTTATGTAATGTGAGAAATTCACTAGAATTTAACTAATAATGATATAATAATAGAATTAACGAATTTAACTAATGCAATAGAATTCATGTTATTTTAATTGGAGATTATTAAAAGAGAATTGCATTAAAAATAGCTTTTTTAATTTATATTTCTAGGAAATATTACTCAATCATAGAAAAAATATAAACATAAGAAATTTCAAACGTGATATATAAATAGCAAGATATACACTGAGTGGCCAAATTATTATGACCACCTCAGAGTTTTATGCAAATGAGTTATTGCGTCATGGCGCTGCCGCTAGAGGGCAAGATAACTATAACACGGGAATGCTGGACAAGTGAGTCATCAGTTATACTGTGTTGCTTGCTCAGATATGGGAAAGAAAAGTGATTTAACTGAATTTCAACGTGGAACGATTGTGGGTGCGAGATGTATCGGGACGAGTATTAGCAAAACTGCTGCACTTGTGAAGCGTTCTAGAGCAGCAGTTGTTAATGTGTACGAAGAATGGACAATCAAGCAAAAAACCGGGTCTCAACGTCAGACTTGTGGTCGTCACAGGGTACTGAATGCTCGATCAGAGAGAAGGCTCACCAGAGTTGTGCAGCGCAACAGAAGAGCAACAGTGCGACAAATTGCACGTGATCTTAATCAAGGAGCAACTGTGAACGTCTCTGAACGGATTGTTCGACGCACATTGCGCCGTATAGGGTATGGAAGCAGACGACCTGCTCATAAGCCTCTACTGTCTGCTTTAAATAAGCACAGACGTCCTTAATTTGCAAAGGAGCGCAAATATAGGACAGTAGATGACTGGAAGAGGGTCATGTGGTCCGATGAATCACGATTTCAAATGCATCGCGCAGAGGGCAGCAAGAGAATATGGAGAAAACAGCACGAAAGCATGAACCCCAACTGCATTGCCACGACACTTCAAGCTGGTGGTGGCAACGTTATGGTATGAGGAATGTTCTCTTGGTATTGTATGGGTCCTTTAATTCCTGTACCCCAACCACTTAATGCCCAAGGGTATTTAAGTATCATCGCAGATCAAGTACATCCGTTTATATCAATGGTGTACTCTGGCGGGGATGGATACTTCCAGCAGGACAACGCTCCTTGTCATAAAGCTGGCATTTTCCTCAGACGGTTCGAAGAGCATGACGGAGAATTTAACTTGCTTCGTTGGCCAACACAATCCCCAGATCTCAATCCAATTGAGAATTTGTGGGATGAAATTGAACAGGCGCTCAGGCAGATGGATCCAATGCCATCAAAGTTGAGGAATTGGCAAGCGCAGATCAGCGAGCATGGTCTGGCATACCTTCTACCACCTACCAACATCTCATAGAATCCATGCCCAGACGAATTAAGGCAGTAATACGCTCAAAAGCTGACCCAACAGCGTACTGAAGAGGTGGTCATAATAATTTGGCCACTCAGTGTATATCTCGCTCAGATTCTTGAAGCTAGGTATATACTATAATTGAGAGGGCTAATCTGTTAATCTCAAGACCTTATTAAAGTTCGAATCCCTACTTTAAAGCAATAAAATTTCTCCCGTTCCTTCAAAGCGTGAGAAGTTTCCAGCGTCATTCACACTTCCAATGATGACCCTGGACTATTAAAAAATGAAATCTTCCTTCACTCTTAAATGGCAGTACTACAGAGCTGTTTAACGTGAAAGGTCTAGTATTTCCCATCGCTCACGACAGATGGCACCACAAGATAATCAAGCCTCATTCCACGATTAATTTGATAAAGCACAACTCAATCACTATCCAACACTAATGCCCATTATTTAAGGAAAATTCAAACTCCAATCCCAGTTAAATTTCATTTTTACGGTTTAGAAGCCATATTAGCTGTAAATGGTTACAAAACCGTATAGTCTATTGTTTTTTACCCTTATCAATTGTAAACGGTTTCAAAATCATAATGGTAAAGAAATGATATGAGCAGTTAAATTTACGGTTAGTTGGACTGACTGCTGCCGGTTATTTTACTGTAATTTTAGAGTAAAAATTCTAACAGAGTAAACACTTTAGCTGTGGCTCAGTGGTTAAGGCACTCAGTGGTTAAGGCGCTGGAGATCAATCCCTCTAGGGGACTTGAAATCCAACCAGATTTTTATTCATGGGTACAGGATTGTGTAGTAAATAAATTCCGATTGTGCTTAACTTCGACCCCGTTGAAACCTTAATACCGTTAGATAGGAAATTGTCGAGCCTTAATCTCTTTGGACCACCATGGGCTGATGTAAAACGCTTTTATATTAAAACAAAATAAACTATATTTTATTTATAAGAAATAGAATGAAATTCAATTAAAAATGAAGAAAAAAATATTTTATCGACTTTAGAGGTTAGTCCAGTATCAACAATAGATAGTTCAGGACACTGGGAATGTGTTAAGATTAGCCCTATCAGCTTAAGAATGTACCCAGCACCAAGAAACTAAGAGGCTTGATAAGGTGTCCATCCCACATATATTACTATAAGATTATTAAGCATCCGTTGTTGTGTTAGTCGTGATTCGATGATGAAAATTTAAAATATGAATTTGTAATTCTTATCTCATGACTTAGCTTCCAGCTTTCAAAGAACTTTCGTTTAATTCTCATTGACTATGGGTCTGATTGACACGGTTAAAATTCTGGTTGTTAAGCCGTATTAGAAGAAAAAAATCGATGAACCTTTTTTCTCAGTTTATATATAAAATCTTTTTAAAGTTATTTGACTGTTTTGGTTGGATATAGTAAAATAAACTGTTGTTTAATCATTTTTTCTAAAACAGTGTAGATTTCAGATGTTCTCTTAATCACTGACACATAATTTTTATTAGACATATTTTTTCACATTTTTATCATTATTTTGTATTAATTCAGATCAACATAAGTGAAAAGTATTATATTTAGCATTTTAATAATTTATGGTTATGAAATATTGGTATGAAAACACAGTTGTCTCACCTTTCTGCGTTAGACGTAAAATTTTCCAAACACGGCTCACTTCCAACTAATAATTGTTTAAAATTTGTATTATTTGCAGTTATACCTAAGAGAAACAGTTATTCATCATTAAAATTCCTTTAATTTTCAAAACAATTATTGATAAATTTTTGAATATGAATAAAAAAGGATTTTATTTCAAACTATTTTTTTTTCTTTTGTATTTTTAACTTAAGTGCAAATATATTTCCGATAATCTAACAGATTTTTTTAGTAACTATTGATTTCCTTCTTATAGTTAAAAATATCAAAATATATTTTTGATTGTAATTAGAGCGTCCGAAAATATGTGAAAGGGACACAGATGTCCCATATGCGGCCAAACGTTAAAATTAATCAAAACTGTATTATTATCAGTAAGTTACAAAACATCAATTGTTAGAAAACAATTACTTTTTATTTAGAAGATAAAATAATATATTTCCGTTCTTGAAGATATAATAAATTAGTACTATTATTTAGTAATAATTATTATACTATTCCTATCTTTTATCTTACTGGTGAAGTCTTAGCATTGCGACATAAATATTTACTAGTTAGTGTTTCAAACTTTGTTTTATTGAAATTTTATTTCATCACAAACAATTACTCTAGTATTTTTAAAATAATAATATGTTACTCCAATTTAAAAATATCGATGAATAATAGTGATTTGTTAATTTTCAATAATAAAAATGAGAATAAACTGTTAATTATTAATAATAATGATTAGAATGAACTGTTAATTATTATTAATAATAATAATTAAAATAAACTTCTAATTATTAATATTAACAATTAGAATGAACTATTAATTATTATTAATAAGAAGAAGAATGAACAGTTAATTATTAATATTAATAATTAGAATGAACTGTTAATTATAAATAATAATAATTAGAATACATTGAACGTGCATTAAACCAGTCATTTAATATAAATTTTTTTTGACGAAATATGTTTAATTTTTTTTACATAAATATAGATATACGCATTTTAAAGAAAACATGAATTTCCTTTTCAAAGATACAAAATGGAATAAATTTTGCTTTTTAAAAATATTCTAAGAAACAATTTTTTGTTGACATTTGTGCCTTAGAAAAGTTGCTTATATTATATTACACATGATCTTCTTTCGCCAAATATGAAAATACTTTATCTGAAATTCGTGAAATGTCACCAACAAAGCTGTCAAAAGCTGACATTTGCATATTTGCTTAGGTTTCTAACCTTATTTTATCATAGAATAATATTTTTTTTTTGTTCCACATTATTTTTTTCCAAAGATTTTTCTCCTAGCGTAGAATATTTAATTTCGCATTCCAAAAAGTTAATTACTTTTAGTACGGGATATAAAATTGCTCCTAAGTTCTTCAAGTAACTAATTTTATTATTTAAAGGTATATTTTGAGTAATAAATGCGATAATCAAGTCAAATGGTGGAAAAATTTGACTTCTTAAGGATTTCTAATGGGAAAATTGGGACGACGAACAAAAAAATGGTAGACGGTTTATTTGCTTAGGATCCCGGATTTTTAAGACTTTGAAGAGTTATTATTATTTTTACCGTAGTTATATTTATTTTTTAATTATTGTAAAACTTTATATTATTTTTTAAAAATATTATAGCGTGTTTGAATTAAAAAATGCTTTCGAAAAATGCATCAATAAAAATGCATATCGAAAAATGCATTTTCTATAACCTAAGCATAACTTTTAAAAATCAGTGCTCTTCGTATTTCTAATGGCCTGGCACACGAAAACCTATTCCTGAAAATCGAAACCGCAAAAGTAGAAAAACAAATTAAGTATTTAAATAATTTTCGGGTCATGCGCCGGACCTCATTAATAAAGCAATTCTATATGGGTGAAAAATGTAAATTACTAGAAAAAATTAAAATAATATTTTTGTAACTTAAAAATGAAATTAAAAAGAAAATCCTAAATAAATATTATATATAATTTATCAACAATTTATTTTAATATCTTTCACGAAAATTTTATGTTGAACGAAATGCCCCACAGAAAAAGGTGATTAAAATAGTTCTGCAGAATGTGTTGCTCAGGGGCCCATCAAGTCTAGCGACAGCTCTGGACGCAGTAGACGGTTTTAATTTATTTTCCGACAAAGTTTAAAAATCAATCTACCTGAAAATATTTTTTAATACTTCAACCGTTAAATTAACCCATGCATTTTTTTTTTGATAAAAAAAAACTAATTCTAATAATTATAGCTATAAGTAAATTATATTTTTTTTTATCTAGAATGTAATACACTTCTATTCGAATTAGAAACAGTAAGCCATCCAGTTATCAAATTTAATTTTAATATAAATTTTAAAGTTTTTATTACTTTTTTTGTAATTTTAATGTTATATTATACCCATTTAGAAGGTAGATAGAGAAAAGTTCTCCACTTTAAACGCAGTTAATTTTCTTATCCCCTCCTTGCGTGCCTCCTCTCCCCATCGACTCAATTGTGATGCTTTTGCTCAAGCGTTACTCGGGGCCTTGTGCCAACGAGTCCGTGGATTTTTTTGGTTCTCTTAACTGTAAAGCCGCTGTAGCAAAGATAAGCCTTCAATTGTATGAGTATCTACTGTTAGGATCTCTTAAGCAACGTCTCATCCATTATCGACATGTTAACATAATTTCACTGTTATAATTTTAATTCTAAAACTATGATAAAATGACTGGCAACAGTCTGTCCTTCTAATTAACCGTAGAGTTTGCAGTTAGGAACATTTCTTTACCTTTATGAGTTTGAAACCGCTTATAGCTGGTATTATTAAAAAAAACTGTAAAAAAAATAGTTTCAAAATCACAAGAATGAAATTTTCAGGTGACGGTACCTCTTGACTGTCACTTTGCTTCTTATGCGCATGCGCTGGATGACGCTCTGATAAATTGGAGTATGTTGCTCGCCCCGTAAGTTGCTTTCTGGTATAGCATACTGTCATGTATTCGAAGAGATGGACATTTTCTAAATTATTTGAAAGAGCTGGACACTTTTTAAATTATTTGAAAGAGCTGGACATTTTCTAAATTATTTGAAAGATCTGGACATTTTCTAAATTATTTGAAAGAGCTGGACATTTTATAAATTATTTGAAACAGCTGGACATTTCATAAATTATTTGAAAGAGCTGGACATTTTCTAAATTATTTCAAACAGTTGGACTCTTTTCTAGATTCTTTGGATTAGCTTCCAACTTTCGAAGAACGTGCTTACGATTCTCATTGGCTATGTGCCTGATTGATGCTGTTAAAATTCTGGTTGTTTAACTGTATTAGGTGAAAACAGTCATTAAAGGATTTTTCTCATGGATTGAATATCATCTTTTTTATGAAAATTTGATGCTTTTGGTTGAAAATTGAATTTTTTTTTCGAGAAATTTTTAACATCGTATTAGTGATTTAGTGAAAAATTGATTATGAACTCTCAACACTTTAAATGAATTCTCAACACTTTAAAAATCAATTTGAAATTCGCTATTGATTTATAAACATAACAGTATAAACAAACGCTAGAAACATGACCATAGAAACATGAACATATAAATAAACGCTGGACACATATTACCCTATTTCTATTATACCTTAACATATACCTTATGATGAATGTATATTACGATAAATGAAATTAAAATTAATAATAATGTTATCTAATCTTATAATTACTTACTTGTGTTATAAAAACTTTCTTTTTAGTAGTAAAATTGTCACAGATTATTTAACTTCTAGAGAAATTGTAATTTGAAACCAAATCATTACAATAAAGTAATGATAAACTGTCTAGCTGTTTCTTTGAAAATAAATACAACAATTAGTATATTGTTTTAAAGCAGAAATAAACATATTATATTTTGAAAAAACATATAAAAAAGCAGTCAATATATTAAAAAACAGTCATTATATTTATATCTAAACTTAACTGAAATAAAAAAAATGTTCTTTTTTTTTAAAACTTAATGAATTTTAATTAGAAACGATGATTTGATTTGCGACATTGAACAGCTTTGAAAAAAAATTAATTTTTATTCGTAATATGAAATTGAAAATATTTATAAAAGAAATAAACAAATAAACAAGTCTTATATGACGTATAATGCGTTAGGGAAAAAACGTATTTTCCGAAAGAATTTAATATTATCAAATGATTTTTTTCTAAAGTTAATTATGATCCTTGAAAAAGTAATTAAAAATAAAAATTACTAAATAGTCGTTTATCGAAAAAAAATTATGTTACACTTTAATCGAACAAAAACATTGTTTTTCCAAACATTTTTGCAAATTTTTTTAGATTCGATTGGTATTTCCAAGAAATCACATTTTTATTTCCTTCCATCGGTTACCATAGTAACGAAAAATAAGAAAAGCTGAAAGAGGAAATACTAAAGCTATGGTCAAGAAGTTACAAAAATTCTTAAAAAATTTTTGTTTTATGAAAATAAGAAACTTTGATTATTTACAAAGAAAAAAAACCGAAAGAGAAATTAATTTCATTAAAAAACACTTCTAATTGTTTGTACCAGTTAAAATGCGAGCCCTTTTTAATTTTTATGAATTGCTAGAAGCTTTCATTATTTAGTAGCAAACGATATTAAAATTTCTGAAGTGATTGTTAAGAGCAGCAACTAAAGTCAAATGGATGGCATGGAGGAAAATAATACTAAGCAACGCTTTCTTCACGAGGTTTTTTCATCAAACTTTTCCTTAGTATAGTTTCCAGATTGGAATATCGCATAATCATATTTAATATGGTTAATTCCATAAACTGCACAATTCACGAACAAATCTTAATACATATATGGAAATTATGGGGTTTTTCACAATATGCGCATTTTAAAAAACGCGGTCTTGAGTAATTGGAAAATGTTATTTATTATTATATTAATCCACGCACTTAAAACTATTTGTCCGATAAAACAGAAAAGCAATAGCTAGGTAATATGTTCATCAATACCTTTGTATTTGTGATATTTATTATTAAAATTAGTATTCGCTATATTCTTTAATGTATTTGTTTTCTTTATAATAATAAATATATTTGTATTCAAATTAATCAAATAAACAATTTTGAACAAAACACAGCAAAAACCCAGAAGTAAATTATTTTTTTCGGATAATTTTATGTTATTTAATTAATTTATAGATTTTAAGATTGCTTATGTTATTCAAAAATCTGGAACTTTTTAACATCTGGCTGATTATTTTCCTAATCAGTGATTTTCAAAAGTCATATTAACAAGTTGATAAAGTTTTCGCATTAAATTGGGTGGCAGAATTATTTTTTAATAAATTAATAAAATAATTATAATTCGTACGATGTAATCATTTCTAAGATTAACATCGTTAATAAAATATTAGCTTTTGACACCTTTTACGATGTATTTTTTAATAGACTAATAAAATAATTATAATTCGTACGATGTAATCATTTCTAAGATTAACATCGTTAATAAAATATTAGTCACTGACACCTATTATGGTGTACGTAATTATGAATTAATTTTCGACAACTATTCTGGAACAAATACACAGGAAGAGTGTAGTTTGAAGGTTCAAGAGTCAAAATTGCTTCAGTTGTATCATTAAATTGGATGGCAGAATTAGTTTTTAATAAACTAATAAAAACAATTATTATTTATACGATCTTATTAGTTCTTACATTATTAGTCATTGACACCTGCTGTGTAGGTAATTATGAATCGAACTTACTTTTTTTCTCATTTATTAATTCAACCGAAATTTTATTTTTTACTTGCTGTATTGCTGTATGTAAATATATATATATATATATATACAGTGAAACATCGTTTATACGACGATCACTTATACGACGTTTACATTTATACGACGTTTTAGTGTGGTCCCAAATCATTCCTATTCATTTTATTGTAAAAATATATCGTTTATACGACGCACAGAATCGGTTATACGTCGGTTTTAGATTTTGTTCCCGTTTATTTAATTCTTTATTTTTCCCGTGTATTCTAAAAAGGGCGGAATTTGCCAATATGAATGATACAGAAAAGGGTGCCAACAAGAATGCTTGGATGACGAACGTAATTTTTACTAGATGACTGAAAAAACTAGACAATGTTATGAAGAGACAAAAACGAAAAATTTTGCTATTCATCGACCAATGTCCAGCGCACCCATCGATACTAATTATTTTGGAAAATGTAAAAGCTTTCTTTTTTCCTGCAAATTGCACAAGCCCGCTTCAGCCATTAGATTTGGCCATGATTAGAAATCTAAAATTGCATCATAGAAGGCAGTAAGTTCAACTCGCAATTCAAAGCATTGTAGAGACTAATAGCAAGAAAATATAATTAAAGGTAACATACATTCAAATTGCTCACTGCAATTTTTCTTCTTTGGTTATTTGTTTGTTTTGCTTTGTCTAATTTAGAAATTTATGTAAATCAACACGTTAAACATTAAAATTAACTGAAAACAGAGTTAGTTTCAGTTTTAGAAGTAAAAATCGATTATACGACGTTATCGTTTATACGACGTTTTTCGGTGGTCCCTTCGGCGTCGTATAAACGATGCTCCACTGTATATATATATATATATATATATATATATATATATATATATATATATTATATATATATATACTTATTTATTCATTTTGATAGAATGTTTAATTTTTCTGATATATTTGTGTCAAAAATAACATGAAAATAACATTTCTATTACCTTGTTTTTTTTTCATTTGAATTTTCATTTCTCTAAACCTTTTTCCATTTTATATTTTAATATATAAATTTCTTCAATTCTCTATTAGAAGAGTTTTCCAATGTTTTTTTAATAAAAAAAAATCTCAGCTTACAAAATTGAAACAGAAAAGGAAGAAAAAGAGTAGAAAATTACATTCCGCTAATGGTTAAACATATTCTTCACTGTTGCTTTGAAACAGCAATGGATGACGAGCAAGAAATGTTCTTTTTTAATGAAGTATTTCTTAATTTTCACAGTTTTAAGTTAATTAATGTATTCAATATAATGTATACATGCAATTATTTTTATTTAATTTTTAATAAATAAGTTACATTCAAACATTCAACACTTATTAGAAGAGTTTTCCAATGTTTTTTTAATAAAAAAACCTCAGCTTGCAAAATTGAAACAGAAAAGAAAGAAAAGGAGTAGAAAATTACATTCTGTTAATGGTTAAACATATTCTTTACTGTTACTTTATAACAGCAATAGATGACGAGCAAGAAATGTTCTTTTTTAATGAAGTATTTTTAAATTTTCACAGTTTTAAATTAATTAATGTATACGATGTAATGTATACATACAATTATTTTTATTTCATTTTTAATAAATAAGTTACATTCAAACATTCAACACTAATTTTTTATGTAAATATTGTATTTAAATTTTGATTTTTTTATTACAACTCCTAATAAACAAGGAGTTAATATCTTAAAAGAAAATTTGTGTTCCGCGATCTTTTTTTACCACTTTTAAGCAGAGGGCAGCACTAGTTGATTGCTCCTGACAAACAAAAAAGTCATTGCAAATATTTTTTTTCCTGCATTGAATTGTCTGTCACATTTTAAAACTAGAAACTATTAGCAGAAAAAAAATTTCATTAATTTTACTGACGTATAATTTTCCTACTCGTTACCGCTAGTAACCATGGAAGCTACATATTATATCTCGTCAATACTAAAAACATTTCAATAATTTATGATAATTTGCCTTTCTGTTTAACGGTTATTAAAAAAAAACCGTTTAAAATAAGAAAGTTCAGTAGATAAAAAAAAGTTTAAAAATTAGTTTACATTTTTTGTCTTTTTTTAATTGATAATTCTTGTCTTCTATCTAACTTTCTTAACCTATAACATTTTCAAAACGCAAAAAACATCATACAGAAACATATACTTCCTAAATTTGCTAATGCGTAAAAAAAATGAATCACTCTTGATTACTTTTGATCTAATGCACTGTGGGCCAGAAGACTATGATCTTTGGTCATAAGTAGGAAATTAATTTTTCAACTAAAATATGTGTTGGCAGTTTTAATATAGCCCAAATTAAGTATCCATAATCTTTCCAAACATTATAATTTACTTTTTGGACCGACAAGAGTACAATGTAAGGAAAAATATGCTAAAAAAAATTTCTTAAATGCAACTTTTAAATTTTTATTTCAGAAATATATATAGGAATTTCACCTTACTGTTACATTTTCATCAGAGTAATTAGTTTGAAATTATAGTACAATTTTTCAATTTGTTGGATTAGTTAATACTCTTGACAAACTTATAGTTTATATCGTATCATTTGACATTTTACAATGTTTGAATGACTTTCAAAACTTAGTTCCAAAGAGCTCCACAAGGTAATTAGCTAAACTTTTTTTTGTTGTCTTCTTTGATGTTTCTTTCCTCTTTCGAAAAAACCTGCCCCATTTTTCCCGTATTGCAAAGGTGGACTAAATATACCTAAAAACAAAAATTATGTTTTTTTTTAAAGTATTTGGTACTTGTAATAAAATTTGATAATTTTATCATGAGATCTTAAAGCATGGCATAAAAATCATTTATTCTGTTAAGTTCATTTTTTAGTTTTTTTTTTTTTTACTAAATGTGTTGTAAAAAGAATTCTAACTTTGAAAACCCTAATTTCCTTTAAACCGTTAGCATATGAATTGGACAATTACTAAATTAAAGGTTTAAATATTCTATTATTTAGTTCTATTAGCCCGAATAATGCCTTTTTTCAACAGAAATGTCATCATTACCATATAGTATGGTAATTTTACCAGATATTTTCTCCGAGCTCATAAGTTAAAAAAACTTCAAAATATCAATATTTTTAAACATAATCTTTCATATTTCTTAACAAAGTATTACGTTTTTATTATTCAAAATAAAATTAACTGCTAATAGTACTTTTTGTAATTTTTCATTTTTATTTCATCGAATCAAAAGAACTGTTTCATATAATGAACTTCTTCGGAAGACAAATCACATGTAACAAGAATTTTCATTCGCGTTCTGTAACAAGGAAAATTGGAGTTTTTACTAGTTAGTTTATTGGTTTTATCTTCCATTTACTGGAGGTGAATACACTAAAATGACACTCATCCAATTTTGATTTAAAAGAGAATACTAAGTTCCTGATGGCGTGTATCAAGTAGTATAGAGGTAATTTTTTATTTGCATTCAAAAAGCTTTGACTGAAAACATCATTAGTACGATCGTTTTTAAAATTTTATTTTTAAAGTTCTGGTTTCTACAACAATAAAAACTTCATTAGAAACTTAACCACTTAGAATAATTTATTAATAGGAACACGCATCCTAGTTAAGAATGAGACGGTATATAAATATATATATATATATATATATATATATATATATATATATATATATATATATATATATATATATATATATATATATATATATATACACAGTACACTCTCGATTATCCGTGCTCATTCCGGAGTCGTACAAAAAATTTAAAGAGAACATTCATGAAGTTATAACTCTACCAAATCTTTGGTAAGCAATATTCGTTAATGGATTGCAGTATATGGAATATCTGCAGCACAATCAAAGGTAAAATCGTCTATGTTATCACGATCGTGGAGAAAGATCATACTGCTTGATGAATAACCTTCTTCAGATATTCAAGAAGAATATGATAACAGTATTCTCGAACAAGCAAAAGAAATCTAAGGTTTCGAAATTCTTGAAGAGGAAAAATTAGAAGATAGGTTTCAAAGTGATGCATATGAGCCTGGCCACCAGTATTTGACAGATGAAAACATCGTTATGTTGTTAAATCAAATAGTGATGATAGTAGCAGATCCAGAAGATGTAATAAATGAGGGAAATACAATTTCTGCTGCTCTACAATCTGTCGAAACCTTATTAGATTATATAGGAGTATTTGATTACGGTGACATTACTACGGTTCGTAAAATATGTGTCAATATACGGCGTATTACAAATTTTTTTTAAAAGGAAAATTCCTAGTTTAATGTTATACGGGATGCAAATGTCAGTAATTTTTATATTTTTTGTACTGATATGGATTTTTTCTTTAATAAAAAGAAGTTTTCGGAATATCCGTGTTTTTCGATTGTCCGTGCGACCTGTCCCGGTGATTAACCCAGATAATCGGGAGTGCACAGTATATATATATATATATATATATATATATATATATATATATATATATATATATGTATATATATATGCATGATGTATATATATGTATATATATATGTATATATGTATATATATATGTATATATGTATGTATATATGTATATATGTATATATATATATATATATATTTGTGCCATTCTCTAAGGTATCATGATAAAATTAACAAATTTTACCACATTTACCAAATTTTATCACATATCACATATTTCACCAAAATTATTACCAGAGCACTTCTGTAAAAATTTCCGAACTTTTGTGTTCCTATTGAGCCAGAAACACAGTTAAACTTACCATATTCGGGTAATTTTGATCATACATTTTTCTTAATGAAAATTTCCCTAAACGCACAAATTGAACATATTCACAACAAATATTCACTGATGAGATTAACATCTTTTATTCACGAGAATAACACACCCAGAATTAATTTTTAAATATGTATTTTATCGGAATATTTCCACCAATTGTAAGCTTTGGTAAACATATTGTAAAGACAAACTGAGTCACCTGAATAAATATGTCATTGTCATATCTAGTAAAGCATGTCATACGAATTACAGTGAAAGCTTTTTTTATCTCGCTAAAACAACACAAACTAAATAAGCAGTTTTAATTAAAAATAACCGCCGACATAAATTGTTTACTGAGAACTGCAATACTTTTAAGTAAAGTGAAATTTGATTACAAAGAAATGTCTAATCATTTATGTAATATATGAACAGTCTAATATTCTGTTTGTATAAAGAAAAGACATATGAGTTTTTTATAACTTTATTTATTGAACTTTTCGATAAAAGATCGAAGGGATGGCGGATGAAGTGCCCTATTCATCACCCAATGAACTGACAGGATAATAGCCGTTGTCAAGGCGAAATTTGCAAACATATCTATTTACATAAAAGTATTTTGACCCAGCAAAATCCCCCTCCCGTTATAGGATACTATAATATATAATAAGCAAACATTATGATATGTAATAACAATTTATATATCAGAATTACTTCGTTACTATTGATCTATCTGTGCGAATATTAGGTTTATAATTATTTTCTAAATCTCATTTGGATTATCTTTTGTAATTGTGAGATGATTTGCTTGTCTGATTTTTAAATAATTCAAATTTATAAATCTATGCATCCTTATTAATTTAAAAATTGAAATGTAACTGTAGAAAAGAAGTAACGCAAATGTGAATTAAGAAAACAATATTTGTAAGGACAAAATGAGCTAAGCAAGGAAAGAAGATGCATTTTACCGAATAAATGGATTTTATGCCAGCCTCTAAGGTATCATGATAAATTATCAAATTTAATCCAAATTTTATCAAACTTTATCATATGATATAAAGCCATAATTTACAGCTATTTTAACCAAAGCGCTTCGGTAAAAATTACTAAGCTTTTTCGTGCTCCCACAGAACCAAAAATCACGGTGGGTTTTACCATATTTCGGTAGTTTTGAGCTCTTTTTTCAGTAGCTCTTTTTTCAGAGCATAAATTCGGTCATAACACAACTCTGAATTTTATACTCTGACCACATTTAAATAAAAATTTGATTGATAGTAAAAACTTAAGAGTAAATGTATAATTTTAGCTAGTGGCAGGAATTAATATAAACTATTTTGCAAAGATTTTCTATAAAAACCTTAAAAATATTCTTTTTTCCAAACAAAAGTACCGATTCAGAATATTTATGATGTTAATTGGGCCAGTATAATACCAGAAAAACATCTTTTGGCAGTGTCTATACTGTAAAAACTGATTTAAATGGATTAATACACTGAATGAAAATACGGTGTCAAATTTTCAAGGTGTCGGTACTTTTTACAGCAAAATCCATTTTTACGGGAACATTTTAAGGAACGAAAAAATCTGAAATTCCCGTAATTTTCATAGTAATAAGTACCGTACTGAATTACTCTATTTTTATAAATATTGCTGTAAAAAAATACGGTATAATATTTATGGAAAAAATTTATTTTACGGATAACACATCTTAAGTGCCGGCACTTAATATTGTAATTTGATCCAGAATTATTAACAATGTAGAAGTTAACAAATAATAATAAAGATGTTAAGTTTAAATAAAACGTAATTGATAATATCCTTAGCAAATGGCAAGAACAGCTATGTTATATTGCTATGTTAAATATTTTCAAAAAATACATTATAAAGTTTTGATGAATCTCTAAAACAATAACTACCAAGCCTCGGTCTACCATTTTAATAAAAATTAAAGTAAGTACATTAAACTTATTTATTGGTACTTCAAATAATTTTTCAAGCGTTTTTTTAAGTTTTTACGAAATATGATATATGTTACAAAATGCCATTTTCTAAAACGTAAACTATATGATTTATTCATGTAACGTATGCAACGTTGATAGTTTTACGGATAAATTTACAGTTTAAGATAATCTGATGTCTTAAATTAAATAAGAAATTTATTATAGTATTAATTTTTATTAAATAGATAAGCATATTGCATAAGAAGTAAGCATTTATTACACATTGCATAAATATCAATCGAATTAAGAATAAGATGCTGCAAATCCCAATTTTTCCTTCCAATTTTTTAGAATTATCTACATAGTAAAAATTCCGGATATAATTACGGTAAAAAGAACTGGAGCCGAGTAATATTTATACAGTAATATTTATTTATTTATTTACAGAACTTTACTTTGAATAAAATATACTTTTGAATAAAATATTGCTGTAAAAAGTTACGGTTTATCAGATTTTTTTTCGGTAAAATTTTACGTTAAAAATGAACTTCAAGGTAAAGGTACCGGCATTCAGGATGCCAGTACTTTTTACCGTAATTTCATCAGATTTCTTTTAATATAAGGAATGTCTTTTTAGAGATCTTTTAAATGAAAAATGTCACTTCGCCTTAACCCACTCCTTCTCGCACCCGTGAGAATGACGGGGTGATGTTTCGCCTTCTATTTCTCGCTCCCGTGCTATTTCCGGGCTGAAGTGTTCAGTAGTAATGCGCAAATAAGAATAAAACTAATTAATTTCTTTTGCCGGGAAATATTTTATTTCTCATTTTGCACACCAGATGGTAGTACCAGGATATTTTTAAGGTAATTGTAGATAATTAGTTTATTTTAAACAAGATGTCAGCACTGATCAAATGTGTGTATAATATACGTGTGTAAAAAATAGGCACTTTTATGACCGTTTTCTTGAAAATTAACCGATCGTTAAGGGGTTAAGATGATATTTTGACGGAGCGTTTTATTACTAATAGACGAAAGGAATGGACGGAAAAAGTATGGACAGAACTCCCTGCCAATTCAAATTCTCAGTAAATGCATTATTTTATATGCAAATTACATGTAATGACTCAGTAAATTGTCAGTACATGCGAGTATACTAACTTTAGATACAAGGAAAATGCTGGACTTAGATTTTACTAGACTCAAATACGCTAATTATAACAATGATTTTACAATAAATATTACTATAAGAAATTACAGTATATTAAATTTTTTGTTCCCCAATATTTTACGGCAAAAATAGACTTTACGGTAGAACGTACCGACCTTCAGGATGTTAGTAATTTTTACCGTAATTTTATACGGAGATTTTTAAAGTGTATGAGATATCTTTTTAGAGATTGTTTAAATAAAAAAAATCACTTCACTTTAACAATATATTTTGAAAAAGCATCTGAATACTAACAGATCAAAAAAACTGACGGAACTCGCAGTTGATTCAAATTCTCAGTAAATGCATTACTTTATATATAAATTACACGTAATGACTTAGTAAAGTGCCAATATATACGCGTATATTGACTTAAGATGCGAAGAAAATGCAACGACTTATATTTTACTAGACTCAAATGTATTACAAATATTGATCTGTAAATATTTACCGGTGAGATCTATGGTATGCATGAATTTAATACATCATTTATAAATTATTATATCTGAATCGATAGTAGTAGGTAGGTTACTGTAGCCGAAAAAGTGTATCATTTGAAGCAAAAATTTCAATGGCGTCATAATATGAAGATCAATAAGTGCTTTAATGCCCTTGTGTCGCCTATTGCATTGCGTGCTATATTGAATTTGCATGTGCTGATAAATAATTCATTGACATTCATTACAAAAAAAATCAAGTATAAGATTCAAAAAAACTGGTACTGCCTTCTTATATTTATACTGTATTATAATTTATAAATTGGATTTGCATTGTTATTTTATTTTTATATCTATACTATTTCCCCTCACATTTTTGTTGCATGAATTTATGAAGCGTTACTATTAATCATAGGTAAAATATTGATAAAATTATTTCTATAACTAATTACTTCTACAATACCTTTGTGTTTATTAACTAAGAAGATATATATTTACAATAAAAGAAATGTTAATTTGATGTGGATTGTAGCATAATTGAAAATTTGTGAATGCGAGTATTTGTCGCATAAGTTTAATGAATTTTATTGAACATAAAGTTACAAATGGACAATGCTAGATAAAAATCTTCATTAATATATAAATAATTTGCATATATTTTTTTTAAAAAAAAAGATAATGGGTGGACAAAATAGATATTTCGTTTTTTTTTGGTTTATTCGATTTTTTTTCTGGCATAAAAAAAGTAATCAGCCAAATATCTTTCCTTCTGTTCGATGACTTTTGCCACTTTTTTGGTAACTATGGATCATAGAACATTTAGTCCCTATCATCAAAAACTCAGCTAAGTGCGTTTTATAGTGCGTTAACATAGTTGTTATTAAAATTTTTGCAGTTTAAAACTTTTTGTAAACTTTGAATACATGATTATTCCGATGATGCAAGGTTGGGGCTATACGGGGGATGTGACGCCACTTCCCAACAAAGCTATAATAATTTCGTATGTGCTGCTGAAAACGCATTATCGTAGTAAAACACGGTTTTCTTTACCATGTGCGATCTCCCATACAGCAGTGACCTTGCATAATTGGATTATCATTTTTTTTTGTGAAATATACAAAACTTTTTAAATTGTGAAAATTTAGTAATATCGATGACCTCAAATCACACTTGGTTGAAATATTTGCTTATAAGTTCTATGAGCACACATTGAATAAAAAATTCTGGATCGAACTATGGTAAAAAGTACCGGCAATCAGGGTAACCATTAAATCTTTTTACCATTAAATCCATTTTTATCAAAACATGTTACGGAACAAAAAATTTTATATACCGTCATTTGTACAGTAATAATTAGCACAAAATTACTCAATAATTCTAATAAATTATATATTATTGCAAAATTACTGTATTACGATATTTTACTTTAAAAATACGGTATTTTACGTTAAATTGATTTTTTTGGGTGATGCAATTTAGGGTGCCGGTAATCCACGTAAATATCGTAATTTGATCTGGAGATTTTTCCAGTGAGGAATCAAGAAATTGTTCTAAGATGACAAAAGGTCATCGAACAGAATGGAAGATATATCACTGATTAAAGTTAATTTTTGGCATAGATAAATTAAGTTTCATTTCACAATAAAAAACCGTAATTACTTTCTTGCTAACCAATATTTACTTATTATTTCTTATTGTTAAAAATAATAATGAATGATTTATTTTAATTATGTTCAGATAAATGGTAAAAACCACGCGTCATTTTCACAAAAATCGATAATTTAAAAATATCTTGTGTACTCGGATAGATATTTGCTTCCAAAATTAGAAACTGTTTAAATAACTGGTTCACGCCCATCCTATTATCCTATTATAATATCGGATTATTATAGGTGAAAACTGCTCTTATCATCATTTTGAAAGCAAACATTTTTATAAATTTCTAACCTTTAAAACATGTATAACAAAAACTACGCCTTTGTGAAAGAAAAGAAAAACTTCCGTGAACATTAATTTTTCCTTTTGCACTATTAGCACTTAAGATTTTATTTATGTATCAAATAAAATAAAATCTTAAAAGGTTAATAAAGAAAGTAAAAATTAAAAGAAAGTTGAAAATAGCTAAATTATTGAGCTAATTCAAAAAAAAGAGACATATTCCTATAATAATTAAAAATAAAGGTCTAAAGCAGTGATTCTCAACCTTTTTTTAGGGCGGAACACTTTTAACGATTTCGAAATTTGACGGCACACAATGAAAAAAATTAGTTTAAAAGTTGTTTACGTGAGCATTAATTTTTCATTTTGCACTATTAGCACTTAAGATTTTATTTATGTATCAAATAAAATAAAATCTTAAAAGGTTAATAAAGAAATTAAAAATTAAAAGAAAGTTGAAAATAGCTAAATTATTGAGCTAATTCAAAAAAAAAGAGAATAATTCCTATAATAATTAAAAATAAAGGTCTAAAGCAGTGATTCTCAACCTTTTTTTAGGGCGGAACACTTTTAACGATTTCGAAATTTGACGGCACACAATGAAAAAAATTAGTTTAAAAGTTGTTTACATACCTATAATACACTGTGTTAAATAGTTTGTGATAATAATCTTGAATGTGAAATAAAATAATGTGTACTACAAAAGCATGTTTATTAAGGGATTTATTATTTCTTTTGACTAATTTTTTATTAGTTAGTAAGAGTTATTTTTTTGCTGGTTATTAATTGTTAGCTTGTTTTCTTTTGCTATTAACTGTTATTTTTTTGTGATTTCCTGTCAACTAGTTTTTTTGCTGATTATTAATTGTTAGCTTATTTTTTGTTAGTTATCCTTTGTTAATTTGGTTTTATAACTTTTAATTGCATAGCTTACTTTAATGATTAGCTTTTATTTAAGTTTGAAAGTTAATATTTAGCTTGCTTTCCTTTGTTAATTAATAATTTTAATAATCATTAAATTTCCTACGTATTTCAACATTTTTTTAAATTGTCAAAGACAATTTAAACACTTCGTTCTCATTTTAAGAGATTGTTCGAGGCAAGACAATCACCGACAAAGATGTTCACACGGTTAAAGCATGGAAAAATTATAAAATGTGCATAGATATATATTATTTTATATATATATGTATATATATATATATATATATATATATATATATATATATATATATATATATATATATATATATATATATATATATATATATATATATATATATATATATATATATATATATATATATATATATATATATATATATATATATATATATATATATATATATATAGTGGTTGAGAGTCACTGGTCTAAAGACTTGTTGAATTATCTTCAAGAAGGTGCACAGAAAAAACAATTTCCTGGTAAAATTATAGCACCGTAAGATAATGACATTGCTGGTTTAAAAAAAGAAAAAAAAAAAGCATTATTCTAGAATATAAAACAGAAACATACGGTATTTAAACCATTCATTTGCTAATTTTTCCGTTAATATGCTAACGGTTTACCGAGAACTCTGCTTTTATAAATTATAGTTCTTATTATCACGCATTTAGTAAGAAATACAAAACTAAAAAGTAAATTATACTGAATAAATAGTTGTGCCATGCTCTAAGGTATCATGTTAAAATTACCAAATTTTACCACATTTGACACCCAGTAGCTAAATGGTTGCCCTTCACTCGGTCTTGCCACAGTTTCTCGGTTCGATCCTCGGGCCGGGCAAGGTTGACTCAGCTCTTTATTCCTTCAGTGGGTCGATAAAATAAGTACCAAGCATGCTTGGGAACTAACCACTGGGTGTTCCGAGTTGGACTGACCGCCAAACCGGAACATCTCCTCTTGCACCCCATAACATAAAAGTCAAGAAAACTGAAATGGACACAGTAGGCCTTGGCCCTCTATGGACTGTCGTGCCTCTGAGTTTAGTTTAGTTTACCATATTTACCAAATTTTGTCACAGATTATGAACCACATTTTATAATTAATTTTACCAAAATTATTACCAAAGCATTATGGTAAAATTACCGAGCTTTTTGGCGTTTTCATTGAGCCAGAAACATGGTAAAATTTACCGTATTCTAGTAGTTTTTACCATACTTTTGTTCTCAGTGTAGCGATCATAAATATTAAAAAAGTAGGAAAACTAAATTAATGTTACTGCAATTTGGTTCTAAGAATTTTTTATTTCGTTCAATTTTACCAATTTAGTTGGACTTTGAATTATAATAGACAATGCAATAAAATTTCCAGAACGTAAACTAAGAGATTAATTCAGAATAATTTGCATTAATAAAAGCAATGCATTATACGTAACTTTCAACTGAATTATACATAAATATGTATTTTTAGATCATTGTGGGGATTAGAAATGAGCTTGGACTCTCTTTTAGAAGTCCGAGGTCGTTGAATTTGAATTCTAATATTATTCTTCATATTTAGCTTACATTTTCGTGTTTTTCTATTTAAAATAATAATTTAGGATTTTTGTGTTTCTTATCAATGTGATCGATCCACTTTGAAGGAAGAATAAATCTTTTTCATAAAAATCACATTGGTATTCCTACATTAATAAAAAGTGCAAGATTGTTTAATGAATTATTATCTATAACTTCTTAGAGTCAATATATTTAGGGGCGTCCGCTATAGAAAAACTTGTCTGCGTTTCTTTTCAATGTGATCAATTAATTTACTTCAAAGAACAAATTTTCTTGCGACAATCTCATTGATATTCCATCTGTAATTCATAAAATTGTTTAAATTGTAATTTGCAATGTTCTTTAAACAATGTGTAATATTGTTTAAAGAATTATTATTTATTGCTTTCCAATTGAAAGTAAAATAAATATGAATTAAATTAAAAAAAATCTCATTGAAATGTAGTATGAACTTAAGAAAATTAGGAAGCATTTTATAAGTGAAATAAAAGAACGTTATTTTTAATTATTTTTCGATGCAGTTTTCTCTTAGCATTAGTTCATTACTAAATAATAATACTTTTGTGAGAAATAAAATTTTTCTCATTTAAGGAAATGAAAAAAATTACAAAAATCCACTTTTTTTAGCATTCTACATAAAACTTTAGTTTCTTTTTACTATACTTATCTGCAAATCTAAGATCGATATACATTTCATCTTCAGTCGTTATGTTAAGTATTTGTTTTTAGGTTAATGTCTTATCTATCATAAGATATTTTTCTTCTATATTTAAATTCAAGGTTTCTTATTTAAATTCTTAATTCTTCTCTTTTGTTTCGAGGTTCTTCATGTATCATATTAAGAATATTCAAAAGAAACTTTTTTTATATTCGAATAAAGAATACTCCAGGCACGCGAAATGTATGTTGAATATTTGATCAAAGCTTTAAATACTTTTCTATCTCTAATTTTAGGCCGTAACCTTCATTTTTACTGACATGCAAACACCAGAACGTTATGAACATGCTCTTAATTGCTATCATACAACTTATCGCCGGTCTGGAGCCTTAAGGCAGTGGTTTGATCAGGTAATATATTTAATATTTTTATTCTTATATAAATTCTATTTGGTACAAAAATTCAATTTCGTGAAAAAAAATTTTTTTCAAAAATTTTAAGTTTTTGATGATTTTAATTAATTTAAATTCTGTTTGGATATTACCAAATAGAATTTCAATTTTTGTAAAACTAAATTTTTTAAAAATAAATATTGTCTTTAATTATTTTAATTAATTTTAAATCTATTTGGTACAAAAATTCAATGTTGTGAAAATATTTTTTTTTTAAAAATTTTACATTTTTAATTACTTTTATTAATTCAAATTCTATTTGGTACCAAATATTTTTTTGCATTATATTAATATTTTCGTGAAAATATTTTCTTCACGAAAATGTTGAGTTTTTAATTTACTAACAAACATTTATTAATCAAATTTTTTTGGTTTCTTTATCCTTTCTTTACATATAAAAATATATTTCTTATGTATCATATAGTGTATATAATATAATCTATTATATTATATAATATATTCTATTTAGTCCTAAATTTCATTTTTGTAAAAATCTTTGTTTTAAATTAAGGAACAATCATTTATTAATTCTTTTTTAGGTTTCTTTATCTTTTCCTTAAATATAAAAATATATCTTCAACTACATAATTTTAACCCAATATATATATAAATGAGTAGTTTTTGTTCCATTCTAAAAAACGAAAATCTTTCTCAATAATTTATGTACGATTTTTATTTATTTATTCTTTCAACGTTTTTCACAACAGTATTACATGACTTGGATATACTTTTTAAGTATATCAACAAATTTTTAAAAATTTTACGTACAATTATACTTGACTATTGCAACCAGTTTTAAACGATTTTTAAAGCAGGCAAAAAAGTTAAAATAAAAAAAAAAACCTTGTTTATTCATCTTCATCTTAAAATCATCTAATTCTGCTTTAAAATTTAATACATTTTTGATAATTACAACTGCTTAGATTTTAAAAATTAGACGGAAAAGTAAAATGGAAAAAAAATCAAATGATTCTTCAGAAAAAATTCCTGACAGACATCTTGTTTAATCATATATTCATCTTCTTCTTAAAATCATATAATTGTGCTTAAAAATTTCATGCACAATTATATTCGATAATTGTAACTACTTAGATATAAAAAATCTGACAAAAATTGAATGACTCTTCGAAGAAAATTTCTGACAGACGCAATGTCTGTTCATATTTTCATCTTCATCTTGAACTCATATAGTTGTCCTTAAAGTTTCATGCACAATTATATTCGATCATTACAACTAATTTAGTTTTAAAGATCAGACAGGAAAATAAAATTGCAGAAAAAAAAATGTCTTTTTGAACAGAATTTCTGACATATACGTTGTTTATTTATAAATTCATGTTCATTTTAAAATCATATAACTGTGCTTAAATATTTTAAGCACACTTATACTCGATAATTACGACTACTTAGATTTTGAAAATCTGATAAAAGCAAAATATAGAAAAATTGAATAACTCTTCGAATAGAATTTCTGACAGACACAATTTCTGTTCAGATTTTCATCTTCATCTTAAACTCATATAGTTGTCCTTAAAGCTTTATGCACAATTATATTCGATCATTACAACTAATTTAATTTTAAATATCAGACAAGAAAATAAAATTGCAAAAAAAAAATTGAATGTCTTTTTGAACAGAATTTCTGACCTATACGTTGTTTATTTATAAATTCGTGTTCATCTTAAAATCATATAACTGTGCTTAAATATTTTATGCACCCTTATACTCGATAATTAGTACCACATGCATTTTGAAAATCTGATAAAATCAAAATATAGAAAAATTGAATGACTCTTCGAATAGAATTTCTTCTTAATATTTCTTCTTTCTTCGGCAGAGAATCTTGATTTTTCATTCTTTCATCTTCATCTTAAAATTAAATAACTGAAATTAGGAGCTTCATGCACATCTATCTTCGATAATTACAACTACTTAGACTTTAAAAATCAGATTTTAAGAAGAAGCAAAATTGAAAAAAAATCGAATGACACTTCGAATAGAATTTCTGACATACACATTGTTTATTTAATCTTAAAACTCAAAATGAACAATTTAGAAATACAATTCCCTATTTTCACGGCATTTAATCAATTTTTGTTAATCAATCATCGTAATAATCAGGACTGAACTATAATGTACACAAAAGGGTTGAATAAATGCGTTAAATTAACTGTTTTGTTGCTTTCTTGCGGATTTCATGAATAACTTCTTTAAGAAAGTTCATTGCACTTTCACACATGTAAATTGATCAAAAATAATAGTGTAGTTCATTAACTTGTAGTATTAACAAAAAATATATTGAGAAAGCTTTTTGTTTACTTATTCTAATTAAAATTTTTCTTCTTTTTTAAAGATAATTTGAAAAGAAAATGTTTCGTTAAATTATCCAAAACAAAAAAAAAATTTTAAAGGAGAAATCAAGTAAAATTGTTAACAACAGAAAAATTTAACAAAATTTTTTAAATTGCTCTAAACTTAAATTATAAAATTACTCACTTGCAAATTTATTTTTTATTCGCCAATAATGTTTTTACTGCTGTTAGATGTTATTTTTAAGAATTGTTTATTTTCGCATAATATTTTTTATCTCCTTTTATCTCATATATATATATATATATATATATATATATATATTTCCAATATCTAAATGACACCGAATTTATATATTATTCACCAAATAATCACCAAATCACCGTAATCACGAATTCACATTGCATCTTAGCTATCCAAAAATAAATCTATCAAATTCGGTGCTATTTTTTAAAAAAAAATTATAATTATGTTATCAACCACTTATTACAAATTGTTAATGATCTTTATCAAATATAAAAATTAATAAAAAAAATTTATTCATAGTGTTCTAATAAATTCGTAACAAAATTTAATATATTATATAATAGATTTAATTTTATAAGATATTATTAAGAGATGGTAAGATACGGCTCTTTTCAATCATTAAAATAAGTAAGTCAAACGGCGATTTCATTAAAATCTTATCATAAATAAAACGCAAATCGAATACAAAGATTGGCATACTATAGTTTTGGTTCTTTAGACAAAACCCTTCTCAGTGTCTAAACAACAGAACACATTAGAAAAATAGGGAGATAGGCACGGGAAAAGTGATTTAACCAATCAGAACAGAGGGACAAGTTTGAACAAGATAATAAAAAGTAACAGGCATAAGGGAAGTTGGAGGGAACTTCAGGGGGGGGGGCAAAAAATTCAATTAGAATAGATTTCCGTAAGTTGGAAAAGGTTTGGGTACTGGAAGAAACTAAATTATTAGAATTTTTTAAAATATGGAATGATTCCCAGAAATCAAGATCAGTACATGAAGAGAAATGCTGAATGATATTAGCGGAAGAAAATTCAAACCTATAATTAGAATTTCAACTATGTACGGCAACGAAAAATCGTTTAATATCCTTATTTCGATAAGTCAAAATTCTCACGCCCGTTTCTTATCACTCTTTTTTTTATTATCTTATTCAAAGTAATTATTCTGTTTTGATTGGTCAAGTCACTTTGCATGTGCTTATCTCTTTACTTTTCTTATTAAGCTTCTAACTTTAATTCAGCATATAAAAATACTTCTTAAAATCTGTATTTTATTCATATCATATTAAATAATCTACATACAAAATAAGATACATCGGTATTCAGATACGAAACATTATTGTTGTAATGTTTTTTATAGAGAACAATAATTTATTTTTTCAATATTTTTCTAACCATAAAACTCGCGTTATTTATACAATGTTCAATAAATGAATTAATTTTATTTATTTGAAAAAGATATGCAATAGCGAAACCAAGCGACTTTTCATTGTTAAAAAAATTCGATTTCCTTTCATACTGAACAAAAAGTAGAAAACATAATATTTCTTTTCCTTTAGAAATACCTACAAAAAAGATATAAGTATAAAAAACTTTTTTATTTCATTTTTTTAATTTAACTTTTTGTTCCATTAAGCAAGCTGTAGCAGAAAGATTAAAATTGTTTATTTCTGTAAATGAATTGGCAGACGATACCGAAGGCATAAAAGTTGGAGAAAAAAAATTATTTACTTTACGTCTGCGTTTTACACGTAACAATTGAAAGAAAACCACGATAATGAATTCTTTTAAAGGGATTTTATATAAATTGCAGAAAAGGAAAAATAAGTTTAAATTATAGAATAAATTGATCGGATAATAAAATATAAATAAAATCCTTAAAACAGTGAAAAAATATTTTTTTAATTAAATTAAGATATGCTCCCTCAAAGAAGAAACATTGTTTCAGTAGATAATTCTCTTTGGTATTTTACTCGTAACAATAGAATAAGAAAACGATAATTAATTGTCGAACAGGGATTTTGTACAATTTGCGGAAAGGTAAAGTAAAAAGAAATAACTAAATGCATGATTACTCAATCAAATCATCATTGTTCAACAGCTTGTTCTGCCGTATATCTTTAATCTTTCAAGTGTGAACAAAGGGTGACAAAGAACAATGCGACTTATTCGTGACATTAATATAGAGAATTCAAACGAATTTCCGAGTTAAAAATGAAGAGAAAATTGTTTATGGTGATTTCGTGATCTATGTGGGGGCGTAGATAAAATACTCAAAACAACCTTTTATACTTTCTTTCTGTTTTGTGGCCTAGAATTATACTCATTATCTTATTTTTCCTTGTTAAGAGCACGTTTTTTGATTGACAGGTCTTTCTTTAAAATTCCTATTCTAAGTCGGAGTTGCTTTAGCTTTATCGAATTAAAAATCAAATTTAGCTAATTTTTTATTCGCTTTATTTTTAATACATAAATGCTTTCATAAAACTGAGCAAATCTAAGTCAAAAGTCTGAAACTTTTTATCTTGCTGGCAAACGGTGCAGTGCGTTCATTTGAAATTAATAAAAATTCTTGTTTTAAAAACATCTGATCTAAATCGTTATTTAAAAATTTGTAAATATTTGTGTTTCGAACAGTTATTTTTGTTACGTTATGAATATAAAATTGCTTTAGCCACCTAATATTTAATTAAGCACTTTAATTAGCTGTTGTTTGTTAACAGTTTTATTAAAAATTATTTTATGAATAACTGTTATCAGCCTATATTGATTGTTAAATTTGAAAAGTAAAAAATTTAAAAGACTAGAAAAATTTAAAAAATATGTTCTTAATTTCCAAAAACTCTTATTAATTACTCATAGACTGTAAAGAGATTCTCAGATTTTTTTTAAATATTCGACTGTTCTATTCATTTTAAAGTATATAAAAAATTTGAATAAAGTAGCAAATCCTTGGATAAATTTTTTTTGTAGAATTTTTATCTACCTTATATGTACTAATTTTGCTTTCTCATGCTAGGTTAAGCCTAATTTTTACAATTAATAGTCTCAATTTGTCTATTATGGTCTCAGAAAAATTTAAATTCTTAAGACTGTATGCATTGTGTAGAATTTTTATTATCCTAATAAGTGCTAATTTTGCTTCACTCATGCTAGATTAAGCCTAATTAGTGCTAATAAACTTAAATTTTGTCTTAAAATACATATGTTCTCGAAGGTCATTAACAAATTTTCTTTTGTCATTTAAGTATGTGGACACGAAAGTGAAATGAAATACACATTTTTAAACTCTGCGGATTATACATTATTATTAATGAGCATTTGTAGTATTTTAATAATGATTTTTTTTTTTCAAATTTTTTAACAAAGCATTTTTAGAAAAATTCATGCTTCAAATATTCCCAGATTTGTGTAAACACTTATTTATTTATTTGATGCATTTTATGTTACATGAAATATTTAAATCATATAAACTGAGTGATCTACAATGACCACCCTTGAAGTACAAAAAACTGAATTAAAAAAGGGTGCACATCAGAGGCGGCAAATTGATTTTTAAGTGAGGAAAAGCAAAAACATCGCAGAAATCTGAATTACTTTTGAGGAAGGTGGATTTAAAAGCATCAAAGCCTATTTCATTGCATCATACTAGATAGTGCTATATCCAGCGCAGTATCAATTAAGATGAAGAGCAGATGAAGAAAATTTTTTTTAGATTCCTTCTTACTATACTGAGTCTTGTAGGTCACGAAGAATACTCTGCAAAGCTCTCTATTTTACAATTAGCCAACGACATCAACATCACAAAGCTGTTGACGAATTAATGTTTAATTTTACACACAAATTAATTAATTATAAAGTTAAATAAGTTTTGAAGTATAAGTTTAAAATTATGGAATTAAAAATGTGAAGATATGAACAGAGCACGAAAGGAAGTGTAATTGCCTTTCTGCAAAATTGCATGATTGTAGGTTATCTTTAACACATCGGTTTGTTTTTTAAGACTGTCATTATGTGGTAAGTAAATAAGATTTACAGTCCATTTACTTCCCCTTTAAGTATTTTTATGCCTTGTCTGGGATTACATTATATTTTCACTGGTTATCCTCTGGCCAAATAAAAATAATGAAGAAAAAGACTCCCTCATTAATTCGTCAACAACATTACGAAGTTTTTGACGAATTAATGTTAAATTTTACACTTTATGTATAAATTAATTAATTATAAAGTTAAATAAGTTTAAAATTATGGAATTAAAAATGTAAAGATATGAACAGAGCACGAAAAGAAGTGTAATTGCATTTCTGCAAAATTGTATGATTGTCGGTTATCTTTACGTCTTTCAAGACTGTCATTATGCGGTGAGTAAATACGATTTACAGTCCATTTATTTTCCATTTAAGTATTTTTTTATGCATTGTCTGGGATTACATTATATCTTCCTGGGTTATACGCTGGCCAAATTAAAATAAAGAAGAAAAAGACCCCCCACTTCTTTATATCGATCCATTGCGACCTGTTGGCTAAAGGTGGGAGTTTCCAAAGAAAGAAAAGTTCTTTATCGGTTAATATTTACTGTCCATTCTGTGGGGAAGAAAAAAAAATTGAAATCGATAAGAGTTAGAGATTTTTGTGTGGTATCTAAGTGCTGTTGCTTTCACCTGGTCACGTGATCTATGTTCGTAGTAATAGGTCGATAATGTTTCGAAGAAGCAGTCAGGACACAAACTTAGCGATGACATGCGTGGACCATGACAACGTCTCAGACATTGAATTTGATTAGCAATCTCACCACGTTGTTACTTATCTATTCTGACTTGGTATTAGATAAATGATAGTTATTATTCGGGTTAGCCATTTCTAACTGGTTCTTTTCTAACCTACTATTACCTTTTCTTTTATTTCAACGCGGTTTTGTCTGTGTTTTAAGGTAACGCATTTTTTTAGTTTTGTGCTTTTTCGGCGTGTATAATTAAACTGGTGTTTATAGGTTTTACAGTAGTAAACAAAATGTCAAGCAGTGAGAGAAAAGTGCAACAAATATTTATAACGAAAATGTTACAATTTATTGTGGTTGATAACCAGCTAGCTGAAACACTTAACCGATGCATCTCTTACTAACAATACAAATAATAAACAAGTTTCTTAAATGTAAACAACAATTCGAATTGACCGATATACAATCAAAATTATTTAGAAATCTTCGAAAAAGATTCTCTTGTGAACCAATGGATGCTTGGATTTGTTTTTAAATTGTACAATTAATTCTTTCTACACAGATTCTTTCTGTTGTGACCTTTCAAATTCCGTTTATTTATATAAAGATATCAGCTGATAATGAAAACTGACATAGATTGTTGAAAAACGACAGTGAACCGAGCAAAACTCCAACATTTAAAAATGAAACTATTCCAAGTTGTATGGGACTTAAGTTCAAAAAGAATTTAAGGACGCTGATGACCAATTCAGTATTACCACGCCTGACTATGTTATTTCAGAATTGGAATACTGCCTACAATGCTGTATTAAAAGTTTACCACTCCTTTCAAAATTTTTTAGATGGCTCTCAAAAACCAGTTACAATCTTCTCAGTAACATTTCTTTTTGGAAGCAACGCAAAATGTAGAATATACTACCACAGATTGTGGGGAATGGGAAATATATGCGGGGATGGATATGTATCAGATGATGATGCAACTCCAGAGCCTGAAGACATCAAATCTACCAACCGAAGAGATCGCCGCGAAACCAATGAAAAGTATCCAGGTATTCACTATTTCGAAGAAAACCGGCTTCAAGATGAGGTATTTCGTGGGAAAGAAATTGACAAATCTGAACCTAAATGTAGCTGCTATGGTCCTACCCCTGAAGAACGTTTTTTTATACAACGCTGTCCTCATCCACAGGTGCTGAATACGACGATATCCAAAGATTTGGCAGAAATCACTGAAGAAAGTAAGGCCAAAGCTCAAGAACTCAGGCAGGAGCGTATACATCTCATTAAGCGGAAAGTTAAAGACATCACTGGAAAAGACGTGGACTTCGACACCAGTGAGTAAAAAAAATTATGGTTTAATTTAATTAGCACAATTTTATTTGTCATGAATATTGCACAATTTTATTTGTCAATTTGACACTGATAATTGGTACTTATGAAATCCAACATTTTCATTTTTAACGCAAAGCAATTATTTTACAAAAAATTTCACGCTTCGAATTGGTACACTATAAAAAAATTCCGTATCAAATTACGCTAATAAGTACCAGCACTCAGGGTTCTGATACTTTTCACCGTAAACTTCATTTTTACCGGAACATGTTGCGGAACAAAAGATATAATATGCCGCAATTTTTACCTGTGAAAATTACGGTATAACATTTAACGGTAAAAATGGACTTTATGCTAAAATGGATTTTATGGATGATGCACCCATAGTGCCGGTATTTTATACCGTAATTTCATCCAGAATTTTTTACAATTTTTTTGCATTCTTTAGTAACATCTGACTATTATCACCACATGTCTGTTGTCCAAGTAAGAAGTGCATAATATTTCCCACAAATTTGATTTAGTGAGCCGCATTATTTATTTGTAACTGATAAAGCACAAATAAATGTATCTGTTTTTTTTCAACATAATTACTTCTAAGACATTAAGGAAACTAACTACTTCGAGCATAATATATAATATATATATATATATATATATATATATATATATATATATATATATATATATATATATATATATATATATATATATATATATATATATATATATATATATTGCAAACCACTCTATTTATTTGTATTTAAATGTTTTTTTCTTTTAAAACTTAAAGATAACTCACAACGCGCGGTAGAATTCGATAATTAAGGAGCCTGATAAGATATCTGTTTAAGTAATATTTAATCACACTTAAGAATTATCATCACAATTATCATCAATCTAGTAAGCATACCTATTGTTAACCACAAATTTGTTTTTTATGTCACTAACTTCGCCCGATAGCATTAAAAAAAAACTTGA
This sequence comes from Parasteatoda tepidariorum, assembly GCF_982258835.1. Classification (NCBI taxonomy): domain Eukaryota; kingdom Metazoa; phylum Arthropoda; class Arachnida; order Araneae; family Theridiidae; genus Parasteatoda; species Parasteatoda tepidariorum. The sequence continues at coordinate 34,203,822 of NC_141766.1, forward strand.
TATAATATCTGTATATGCAGTATTTAACGACACTTAACAAATTGACACCATATGTTTTTTGTCGACATAATAAATGCCTAATATTCCCTAAAAATTTGCATTTTGCCAAACTATTTATTTGCAACTGAATAAAACAAATAAATTATTTATGTTTCACTATTATTTCTTCTGAGATTTTAATGTAATTAACTCACTACTTTCGATAGTATTTAAAAAATTAACCTGATCAAATAGCTATATATGCTGTAAAAAATCCTACTTAATAATTGTAATTTCGTGTACGCTGACAACATATACAGCTTTTAATATTCCTCCACAAATGTGCATTTTGTAAGTCACTAAAATTTGTTTCTCACGCATTTTAAAAAACGAAACTAAATTTGACATAATACAAATTTTAATTATTTCATTTATATTTAATATTATTTTACAAATAATTATTCCGATTTATTTATAATTAATGTCCTTTTTTATAATATTATTATAGTCATATAAAATTATTTTTATTTACGTATAGTTACGATAGTTTTGTTTTCAGTTTATAAAATTTTAGTTTTTAATACTCTGCACTGAGAAAACAAGTATTGTCAAACATACTAGGATATGGTAAAATTTGTAATCGTGTTTCTGACACTATGGGTCGGTAATTTTTACGGAATGATTTTAGTAAAATTAACAAAACAATGTGATTTTATGATGCGTGATAAAATTTGGTAAATGTTGTAAAATTTAGTAATTTTATCATTAAAGTGCGGCATAAAAATCCATTTCTATCCTTAAACTTATTTTACAGTTTTGTATTTTTTACTAAATGAGCGAAACTAAAATCTATAATTTTGAATACCAGAATTTCCGGTTAACTGTTTCCATGTGAACGGTTAAAATATAAATGAATGGTTAAATTACCTTATATTTTGGTTTTAATAACAAGAATTATGTGTTTTTTTTTGGAAATGTCATTACCATACGGTATGATAATTTACCAGAATGATTTTTCTCCGTTTAGGGGTTTATATAACCCATGCTCACTGTCACAGTTTTCCTCACAGATCATTTTGCGGCCGTTCTTGCTTCACTGGTTCAGAAAATACTATTATAAAGTCGTCTCTATAATAAAGGCGTCTATAAAAAAGTCTTGTTTCGACAATATGCTTGTATATAATCCAAAACTGTATGGAATTTTGACAGAACATGGATAACAAACTTATCCGTCCCAAGTTATTGAAAGAAGTATTACATGCAATAGTAAAATGTAAATTTATTATAAATGTGTAAAAAAATTTGGAATTTTCTGTACAAGAAACTTAATATTATTCGCTTTCGTTAAAGGAAAATTTAAGTAAGATTAAGGAAATTTGCGTCTTTTACAAACAAAATTAAGCTGATGTTTAGGGTTCAAAATTTAAAATTACGCAAAACATGTTACACATTGCTTTGTTCTTTTATTTCCATTTTTACCGTTACTTGCTACGGAGCAAAAAATCTAATATACCGTAATTTTTGCAGTGATAATTACCGTAGAATCACTGGATCACTCCAATTAAATAAATATTACTGTAAAAATTACGGTATAATTTTTAACAGTAAAAATGGATTTTTTGCTAAAATAGGTTTTACGAATCAAGCACTCAAATCACCGGTAATTTACTGTGATTTGATTCGGTATTTTAACAGTGTAAGTCGATATCAAATATATGAGTTTTAAAATGTATTAAGTGATGAGAATGAACATTGCAAGCTTCAAATTAAAAAAAAAATTAAGTAATCAATCATCTGTACTTCGATTGATTGTTGTTTGAATGGGAAGGAAAGAAATACACAATTTATACAAATAACTGTCACTTAAATACAATCGAACGAAAAGTCTAAAGCTGATTTAAATACTCACCTCGTGACCTGAGTAATATTAAATTTAATAAATAAATAAATGATTCAATTTTAAATAAATGTATTTGTTTTTAGCAGTTACAAATAGATAATGTTACTAGAAAAATACAAATTTGTTGGAAATATTAGGCATATGGAGAAAAAAAAGTCTGGTAAAATTATACTGTATGGTAATGAAATTTCTGATGAGAAAAAAAAAATTCTGGTTAATAAAACCAAAATATAAGCTGTCATTTGATAAATTTTCTGCTTACACAGTAATGGTTTGACAGTAAATCTGGTTTTCATAATTATAGTTCTTATTACCACACGTTTCGTAAAAAATACAAAAATAAAAAGTAAATTTCAGGTATCATGATAAAGGTATCAGACATGATGATCAATTTAACAAATTTTACTATATTTATCAAATTTTATCACGTTCCATAAAATTACACTTTAATGTTAATTTTACCAAAATCTTCGGAAATGATCACCGAGTTTTTTGGTTTTCTCGCAGAGTCAGAGTAAATTTTACCATATTTTGGTAGTTTTGCCCATACTTTTTTCTCAGTGCCCTTATAATGTGAATAGTATACATGTAGCGACAACTTTAAAGTGTGTTTAATTAGTGCATATATTGGTATTTTATCAGTCTATTTTTTATTTAAATTATAGGGATGCAGTATCACTAGGCCATTGCGGTGCAAATTGCTTCTTTAATTTTCTGAGTTATATAAATTTTCGTTTTTTAACACAAATAATTCGTGTTACGTTGATATCGGTAAAAAATAAATTTACCCCCTTTCCAGAAGCTGCGTTAGCCTTTTATATTTATGCATTACAGTTTTATTTAAATTCTATTTTTTAAATTATTTTTTTCTTTTCTAATATTACTTTATTAATTATAACTTTATTAATTATTATAAATTATTAACGGTAGAGAACCTTATTTTTTTTGCTAATATTTATTATCAGTTCAATGATAAATACAAAAGTAATTTTAAATCAAAAAGCCCAAGCACTCTCGCTCCCTACGCAGGTTGATCAAAGTGGTCACCCACCAGCCTACTGACCGCAGCCAGTGATGCTTGACTTCGGTTTTCTACTGGGAACCTTATCTTTATGATCTGTCCAATGGGGGACTATTTCAGATATACACTATGAAAACATAGTAATAAGTTAGAGTAATAATGCCAGAATGTCGAAAACTAAATACTTAATTTTTCATATTAACCCCTTCCTTCTCGCTCCCGTGAAAATGACGGGGTGAGATTCCGCCCGCTATTTCTCGCTCCCGTGATATTGACGGGCTGGAGTGTTCAGTAGTAACTCGCCAATAAGTATAAAACTAATTCATTTCCTTGCCCGGAAAAAATTTTATTTCTCATTTTACACACCTGATGGCAGTACCAGGTTATTTTTAAGGTAATTGTAGATAGTTAGCTTATTTTTAACTACTTGCAGCACTATTCAAATACGTAATATAAATACAAAAGCCAAAAAAATAGGCACTTTTATGATTGTTTTCTTGAAAATTAACCGATCGTTAAGGGGTTAAAACCATAACTATTTTAATGTTATGTTATTTATGATTGTCATTTAGAATACAATTTTAGCTGTGATTGTCATAATCGTATTTATTATTAAAACAATTAAAACATTATTTCATAATTATTATTATTTTATTTATAATTATTATTTGTTGAGGATAATTATCATTACCTTTTTTATAATTTTGCGCTTTTAAAAATTATTAAGATTTTATTTACAGTAGTCGGAGGTAGTGTGCTATAAGTAGCGAAACTGCTGTCGCTACTTTTTTCGTAGTTTGTAGTTTTGTGTGCTACATTTTTTTTAAAGTTGTGTTGTGAGTTGTACGATGAAAAAAAACAATAGTTTGTTGCGATTTCTGAGTTAAGAAATGAGTTCAAACTGGGCTAATTTTTCTAATCTGATTGGTACAAATCTTCGCGGGTCCGTGAATAAACGCAATGAAATGACACAGCGAGAACCGAGCATTAATACGAATTACATCTGATGGCCCAGAACAGGTAGTTCTAGTCATAAAAATTGACAACAATTGCTTGTTTCATATTCTTCTGGAAATATTGGAATTGAAATCACATATATGCAATTACTTTTATCCATGGTTATTGCTTTTGTTTTTATAAATACAAAAAAATGACCGATACTTTAAATGTTCATGAGGATAGTATTAAACTGTCCTGGCAATTGAAAGCAAGAACAAATTCGCAAAAAAAAAAAGTTTTAAAATAACAAACTGGTTCCTGAAAACATGGATAAATATTTCTTAACATTTCCTCGCAACCCATCAAATTAGACCTTTTTTAAATTTTTTTAATTCATTTTGAACATTGGTATAAAAATTAAGTTCTCCAACAAAAATCGTCTCTTTTAAGTTGTGAAATAGGGACTACATTTCGAAAGAAGTTTGGAGAAAATTAGCTGTACTTATATCTAACCACATTTGTTATAAAGTAGTTGTAGCTATAGTCAACTAATATATATATCATTCTATGTCTTATTTACTGTACTTACCTCCTTACATAATCTAGACATAAAAGGAGATATATTCTCATTTAAAATATGCATAAATAAAATTATAAAAAAATTGTTTCGGTGTAAAATTTAAATTTGTGTGAAACAAGGCAAACATATTCGATAAATACTTCTCAACTGTTTCACATTGTTGTTAGAAGTAAAGAAGAAAAATGTTCAAAATATGGCTGAATTCTAATCACTAAAAACCATTTGTTAACGTATTAAGATCACGTATGGAATTCACAAAAATAATTAAATCGAACTAGTATGGCACTAAATATTTAATATAAATCACTAATTAGCGTGACTAGTTTTAAAGAAATGGTGCTACATTTGGTTAATTTAATTTATTCAGTTGTTTTATTTTACACTTCAAACACTTTTATTGAGCCTGTAGTCTGAGTCGCCAGTTTTAATTACTTAAACATTCAGAAACTTACCTTGAGAGTAATATTAGAAATATTTTTAACATTTCACGACGCTGAACATTTGGATTTCAATTTTTAGCAAGCACAGCATTATATGTGCGACTGTTGATGCTTTCTAAAGCACAGAGCAGAGAGATATACATTATCTCTGCGTTATTTAAATATTAGCGTTTTATAAAATGGGATTAACGTTTAGATGCAGATAGTTCTACACAGGGTGTTCCATAAAAATCACCCTTCATGTGTATTTTTTAGTCCTTACATAAAGAAAAACTCTCTATGCACATTAAGAGCACTTATTAATATTTAAGCTAGGAAAAAACAAAATCCCTAATGAAATTTTTAAAAATTCGATAGAGGAAAGCGAATGTAATAGACATCAAAACAGATTTAATTTTAGATTGAAACTTGAAGGTGTTTCTAAAAATCCTCTTTCTACCCATCTCTGCTTCCTAACACTATCAAACTAGACTTGCAGACTGTAACATGTTCCTTCCTGAACTGTGATTTATCAGATTTCGATAGCATTTTAGCTTTTTATTCGGTTAACTATTAATTTGAGTCATTCCATGTGTATCATTTTTGTTTTCATTTTGATCAGGTTTCTAAAAAAACATGTTAATTGAAGGTGATCTTAACCAAACATCCTCTACATCCAGTCATAGAGAAAAACAATTCCAGTAAAATTGCCGTTTTGAAATACAAATGCATTTCTGATAAAAATAAATAAATAAATAACATAATTCTGGTTAATTAAACTAAAATATACGGTACTTAAATCAGTCATTCAGTAATTTTTCCGTTCGGCTGCTAACGGTTAACTGAAAATTCTGGTTTTCAAAATTATAGTTCCTATTACCACACACTGAATAAAAAGAAAACAACTGAAAAGTAAATTTAAGGGAATAAATGGTTCTTATGCCGAGCTCAAAGGTCTGATGATAAAACTATCAAATTTTACCACATTTACTAAATTTTTACACAAATAAAATAATCATATTTTTTTGTTACTTTCACCAAAATCATTACCGAGCGCTTTGGTTTTCCCATAGAACTCGAAACAATTTTAGTTTACTCTGTCATCTTTCTCCAAGTGATGATTTGTGATATTTTTGTAATAAGTAGTTCCAAAACCGGGTTCATATATATATATATATATATATATATATATATATATATATATATATATATATATATATATATATATATATATATATATATATATATATATATATATATATGCATAGCACAATAAAAACAAAGAGAAAAACGAAGAAAATTAATAAGTTTTATTAACTGCGCATAAGCTGCAAGTATATAGAACTCATAAATTAAGCTAAAATATTGAGAAAATATGGAAAATAATAAAAAATAATGACAAGAGAGGAAAATTATTGAAAATAATTTTTCAAAAGTATTTAAAAAAATATAATTTTTGATATCTAAGAAAAAAAAGAAAGAAAAAAGAGAAAGAAATTAAAAATCCGGAAAACAGAACAAAGAAAAGATATAATCTCTTCATCAGCCCACACAATTATATCCGCAAAAAGGAGTGCTTTCTAATATTGCATTAATATAGCCAAAGAAAAATATATCAATACAATAGTGTGAGGAGCACTAAAAAAAAATTGAAACGAAATTAGAACACGTTAAGTAAAGAATATATACGAAAAAACAAACAAATATATCAAGCAAAAACAGAAAATAAAATTTTAAGAGATTAGAGAACAGTACACGAAAGGAAATCTACATAGTGAGGAGCGAATAAAATGAACAAATGAACATATATGTATATATATATATATATATATATATATATATATATATATATATATATATATATATATATATATATATATATATATATATATATATATATATATATATATATATATATATATATATATATATATATACATATATATATATAATATCTCACACGGTAAAAAAATGTTCAGTTTGTATTTGAAAAATATTTAAAATCCTAAAGAATTCTTAAGAACGTATTACAACTGCTAACAACAATGCTTTTATAACGCAAAACTTTGGTATAATAGTAATGCCTTTGAGCATTGTTTTCATGTTCCTTTCTTTTAACGTAATTGTTTTAATAAATTTTAATAAATAATATGAAAAAAATCGTAAAATTTTTTTTCGTTATAAATGTTGAAAATTACTGTATTGTTTCTTATGCGGTGTACTACTGTATTGTTTCTATGATAATATTATCCAGTCTTGCAGGATTCTACTCTAAGTTGGACTGTAAATGTCATTTAATAAAAAATTAAGGGATGGCTTTGAAATGAGAAACTAAATAAACGTGATTCCATTATACAATTTTGTTTATTGTCTTCTCCTTGTTTGTTGTTTTTTAAGAAGATTTCGCCATAATATTTTATATGCTTTAACTCTTGAAACTATTTGGAAATTGTGTTATTCACCAAGCTGATATTATGAGACCCTTTTTGACGATTATTTTTTTTAACTATTATTATATTTACTACAGTTCTTTTCTATTATCAGGAAGATAACATTAAAGATATTAACAAATTTTTCAACAGAAGTAGACAATATTGAAGATCCTAACTAAGCAATTTTTACAACTATTATGTCTAACTAACTTACGGAAATATATACTGCGCAGAGAAAAAGAATATGCCCAAAATTACCAGAATATGGAAAAACACCGAAAAACTCGGCAATCATTACCAAAGCACTATGGTAATGATTTTGGTAAAATTAACCATAAAATATGATCATATAATGTATGATAAAATTTGGTAGTTACGGTAAAATTTAGTAATTTTATCACGATACCTTAAAAAAATGCTTAAAAACTATTTATTCGGTAAAATTTACTTTTCAGTTTTGTATTTTTTACTAAATGTGTGGTAATATGCTCTATAATTTTTAAAACCAGAATTTCCGGTAAACCGTTACCATATGAACGGAAAAATCACCAAATTAATGGTTTAAATACCGTATATTTTAGTTCTTAATACCTTAATTGTGTCATTTTTTACCAGAAATGTCCTTACAATGCGATAATTTTACGGTAATTTACAATATTTTTTCGGTTTGCGTTATAAGACTATTTTGAAAACTCATGAAACGAAACTGTAAAAAGCACAAATTATTATCCAATCAAAATAAATATGTAGTAAATTAATGTTTAATGTTATAGTAAATTATAGTTTTAGAATACTTAAAAGTAAGTTTTATTAGCTTATATCACACTCTTTTTCGCAATTTAATCTAGTTATCATTTAAATAACTTCCTTTATTTTAATATTTTGCATTCTATATTTTCTATCACACTCAAAAACTCTTTAATAGTACCCAAAACTCAGATATTAAAATGTTATTCAATATATGTTTCAACTTGAATATAGGTCCTAATTCTTTATTTTCTCTTTTTTCTCCAACATTCAAAAATCAATTATTTGTACCATTCATTAAAATGATATCTGTAATGCGCTTAGAATTCATTAAATGATTTAACTTTTTTACATTCTCTATTTTCTTTAGCACTGAAAAACCCGCTACTAGTACCGATTCAAAATATTATCAGCTACAATAAACGGCCACAAATTGAAAATATATATAATCAATACTAAAGAAAGGACACTTCTATATATTGATTTCTTAGATGGAGATTTCTGAATATGAAAAATAACTTTTACTATCACCTTTTCAAAACAATTGTTTGAATATTTATGTTGCGTAGTATCTCTAATGAAAACGCATTAGCACTTAAAGAATACATTATAGCTCAGAGACTGGTATTCCTAACTAGTTCTTTCTCATAAAATTTTTTAGCCATTTTAATTCATTTAAAAGGACTAAAACATTTAAAATAAAACATGGATTAGAGAGGTTATATTGTTCGGTTAACCATTTTTAACTATTTAAATTATTTATATTTCAAAGAGTGTATTGACTAGAAATTTTGTGTTTCCAAGCAGCTCAAGTATTGACCCATATTGCTAAGGACTGACATTTAAATTACAAAAAGAGAGTGCCGACTGCAAATGAGTCTCGAATGTTTTCTTTTTTATTTAAAAATCATCACGCGATAAACAAAACCACGACTCTCTTATCGACATTTGCTACAACATTCATGTTTGATATAACTTATTGACTAAAAGCAATAGAGAAACATACGATACTGGCTTGTTTGTTTTTCATAGATCTTATTATTTTATGATAGAAAATATTGAAAAATACCTGAATTTCTAATCAATTTTCTTTATAAGAAGGGGTTATAAAATGCATTTGTAAATTACATTTGGTTATTGATTAAAATATCACACACAAATCATTTGCTAATTGCAATATAGAAAATTAGTAATAAACTCTGCGTGATAGTTTAATAAAAAAATATATTATAAGATGCACTGGGGAAAAATTATGATCAAAACTACCAGAATATTTTAAAATTGAAAGTGTTTCTGGTTCTATGGTTACACCAAAAATCTTAGTAGTTTTTATTGTAACGCTTTGGTTATGATTTGGTAAAATTAACAATAAAATATTTTTTATCATATGTTATAAAATTCGGTCAAAAAGTAAAATTTGGTAACTTTATCATGATACCTTAGAGCATAGCATAAAAACAGTTATTTGGTTAAGTTTACTTTTCAGTTTTGTATTTTTTAATAAATGTGTTGTACTTAGAGCTTTAATTTCGAAAACTAGAAATTCCGGGAAATCGTCTCCTTCTGAACAGAAGAATTTACAAATGAATAGTTCAAATAACATATATTGTGGTTTTATTAACCAGAATTATGTTGTAATTTTCTTCCAGAAATGGTATTACCATAAAGCTCAGTAGTTTTACCAGATTTATCTTCTTTTTTTTTTAGTTGATGAAAATTACATAAGGTCAAAGACATAGATTATTTAAAAAAATAAATAAATAAAACCAGTATTGAATTAAAACTACTTTAAAACATTTCGGACAATTCTTTTAGACTTTTTGACTAGCTGTTGAATGAATTTTCAAAAAATTATTCCATCAACTATTTAACTAACTAGTGAAAAAAAATTATCCTTTCAAAACTCAAACTAGTTTCAATTTATAACCGCCGTTGACCCAATTTTGAGTTCACGACTACCAATGATCAACTCCATAGCCTTGTTAATTTTGAACCCAATCCAAAAGACAAGGGAACTCCTGGATCAAGTATTTGGAGAAATTTGCTTTCTCGGAAGATAATCCTTTCCCATGACCTGGCTACCACTGAGGATATTTCACGTCAGCACTGCAATCAGTGCAAGCCATCTCCGGGATTCGAATCCCGTTCACCTCATTTGAAAAGGAACGCTCTATCCCCCTCCGCCACTAAATAACTGTCGAAGCTAAACATTGTTTTAACTAATTTTTTATTTCATTTCTTACTCTTGCTTGGAATATGAAATTCATTTCGTAATGGAAGGCACTGCTTCGACTTTAAATGTATAATCTAATTAAATTATGCATTATTATTAGGTTATATTATTACGTACTTATAATATTTATAATTATGCAATTATGAATATTTTCTTAAATTAAGTTAAATATTTTTAAGATATGTTTTACGTAAGTGATTAGAGACTAATTTTCGAATTAAAAATGTATCATATTTCTATTATCGAGAAGGAGGTCTTTTTTAATATTTCACTCCAACATCAGAAATAATATAAGATATTAATTTCTTAACACATTATTTGTTATTTCAACATGAAGTATTGCTATATAACTGAATGTTTAGCTCCATTATTCGTGATTTATAAATTGCATTATTTTAATAAGGAGAAAAAGATTCTGGTAAAATTACAGTACTGTATGGTAATGAAATTTCCAGTAAAAATAAAACATAAATCCGGTTTATAAAACCAAATATTTAATTAAATATCTTAAATATTTTATTAAAAATTTATTTAAGCAATTTATTTGGTAATTTTTTTTCCGTCCATGTAATAGCGGTTTAACGGAAATTCTAGTTTTTAAAATTTTAGTTCTTTCTACGACACATTTAGTCAGATATACAAAACTGAAAAATAAATTTTACCGATTAAATCGCTTTCATGGCGTGATCTTAGGTATCATGGCTCAAGGTATTAACAAATTTTACGAAATTTACCAAATTTTATCACACATTATAAAACCGCATTTTATTGTTAATTTTACTAAAATTATTACGAAACACTTCGGTAAGAATTAACTAGATTTTTGGTGTTCTCGTAGAACCAAAAACACTATCAATTTTACAATATTCTGGTAGTTTTGACCATATTTTTTCTCAAAGACTCTTAATTCATACTTTTTTGAATATTTATGTTAAAATTTTATGTTAAAATTTATTGTATCAATATTATTATCTTCTAACAAATGTACTTTTAATATTAATTTTACGCTTTTATGTGTACAAATCACAATATTAATAAGAATCTGAAATATTTAAAAAAAAATTAAACCTAAGTTTAACTCACCTTTGACTGAAACTATTATTCATTAAATAAAAACTCTATTGATAACTAGATTTACCTTTTTCAAAGATAAAAAATAACGTTTTTTCAAGCATCAAAAAGATGAAGTTAACTAAGCTTGTTTTCTAAATTTTTCTCAGTTTCGATATACCTTATCATATTCTGCTTTATTTAGCATAAATAAAAAAAATTATATTATTAGTTTGTTTTTTGCTGTAATATTTTTCATAAGAGCATGAAGTTTCCAAGTTAGTTCTGGCATGGTACTTCTTTGCCTTTCGATAGTATTCTCCGTTTGATTAAATAATCCTGTTTAATACAATAAATACAATATTTCTGATTTTTTTTTGTTGATATTTTACTGACAACAACAAACATATAACAAACGATTATGCGTTTTCGGACAATTCGACAACATTAGAGGGCGTATATAAAGATGTGACGACATTTTCTGTCTTAATGAGCTTGTAAGTTCTTAATGATTGAAATGCGAGGACTGTCTTTAAAGTTGGAGACGTCTGGTCACCTTAGTTTAAAGTCTAATAGGCTTTCTTGAGCACATGTCGCGCCACATTCACTAAAGACTACGTATTAAAACATTTTTATATTTATTAAAACCGCAAAAATGATATTTCTTATCATTAAATTATATCGAATATTACTAATTTTAAAATATCACGTTATTGCCTAGTATGTGTTTGTAATACTTATCATTTCAACAATTGTAGGATCTTTAGATACAGAAGCTGAAGAATTAGCAGCCGACGAACAAGTAGCTAAACTTTTTGAAGCGGAAAGACTTGACGGAAAGGTAAAAAATTCTGTCTCATCTTGGGAGTAATAAGTATTTCAATATAATTTTTATTTTTACTGTAGTTGTCTTATCAAAACTTTATTCAGTTTCAAAAGTTATTATTATAGTTATGAAACCTTTTTAAAATGCAAGGTGTCCTAAAATAGCTGCTCTTGATATACATTTTCAGAATGCTTGTCAAAATGGAAGTCAAAAGCGTACGTACATTAGGAATAAAAAATTAATACTTAATATATTTAGCCAGGAAAAACATGATTGAAATTTAAAAAATGTGAACTGATAAAAACGGGCCTGAAGAAATTAAAACTCACCTAAGATAATTGTTGTCACAAAAGAGACCAACGATTTAAAAAATATCTTAATAAAGAATGAAAGGGGGGAGATGAAAATAGACGGTTTGTAGTGTCTTGCTTTAAAATTCGACAATTTTCTCTCCTTAAATTTCAAAATTAGTTTCGAATTTTGACAACAGAGGTTGCAGCTATCGAAAAAGGTTTTATAACCGTTGTTGAACAATCGGCCCAATTTTGAGTTTACGACTGTTAATAACCTTGCAATTTTGAACACAATCCAGAAGACAAGGGAATTCCTTGATCAAATATAGGGAGAAATTTGCTTTCGTGGAGGATTTTTTGATGGAACAAACCCGCATTTGCGTTACATAGAAAGGAAAAACATGAAAAACTCCCGCGGCTCACTTGATGGCAAGGGAACTCTAACCCATGATCCGTCTACCACTGAGGATATTTTACGTCAGTACTGTAGTCAGTGTGAGCCGTTTGCCGAATTCGTATCGACAAGCCATCGCTGGGATTCGAACCCGGAGCACCTCATTGGAAGGGTAACGCTCTATCTCCTACTCCATCACGGCTCAAAAAAATGAAAATGATTATAAAAGAATGTTTTCAAACGCATGTAAGATAGTGTCAATTTAAATTTTCACATGGGTGTCTTTTAATTCTGTTCTTACACTGCGCCACGGTGTTGCTTCAAATAGTGGATATTTTGAAAACATTGTTTTACAGTTTTACTCAGTTAACCGCTCCATCTGGTGACAAATGTTACTACTAATTTTAAAAATCGGTCTTTATTTAATTTTTAAAGAAAAGCAGAAGGAAACTACATTTCTATGTCACTTCGTTTTCTCTTCTTTCTTTGTTTTTTGTGATTGATTTTTAAAATAATAGGTCATTTGTGGAAGAACCAGTAAGTTGCATAAAGTTCTTACACAACTTTGTTATCCCAATGTTTACCCCAATGTGGTTCTACCAAAAAATAGCTAATTTTTTACATTACACAAACTTGGTTCTCTAATGCAATAACTTACGTTTTGGTTTGCTTAACTTTAGCTCTCTTGTTTGTATGTTCTTTCACAAAGAACTTTAATTCTTCAAAGCTGTATGTTTTACATTTTTATAAATATAAATAAATATTTTAAAAAATTTAAAATTTTACTCAGTTTTATGAGTCTTAAAAAATATTTATATTTTGAAAAATAATAATGCTTAAATATACTATAAACTAACTGTATGTTTGAAAGATTTATTACTATATATTTTGCATGCTTAAACATAAGTTTGCATTTCGTTTCAAACTACAAGAAACTTTGTGAAATTCAGATGCAAACAAAAAATTTCAGGAAGCAAAAAAATGAAATCAATTTTTTGAAAAGAACCTATACATTTTTGATCCCTGTTAAAAAAATAATAAACTGAAATTACTTAGCATATTTTTTTTAATATTTTTAAATTTTTATATGTAATAAAACTATGATTCTAATGATAAAGAGATATTTTTCAGAGTCAAAACCTATTACGAGCAACTTCAACTTTACCCCTTGCGCCAACACCTGTGCCAGTATCGGACTTAGCACCTATACCTACAAATGAAGAAATTTTTGGTAAGTTAACAAAAATATATGTTATGAAATATGTGATTCTTATTTATTTTCACTTGAAGCTGAAGAACATTTAGTAAATATAATTTTTAGTGAAATAGAAAAGATTATCTAAAAAATTGAAACATTTTAAAAGCCCTTTTTCGGGAAATAAAAACATTTTTGCAATATTTACATATGTAAATAAACGTTTAGATGAATTCTGTGTAATTTCTTCATTTTAATAATATAAAAATCTATAATTCAACAAGATTTCAATTTGTTTTCAGAGTGTTAATGAAATTACTTTTTCAACATATGTTTCCGTGTTTTGATGAGAAAAAAAAATTTGTAAATATATTATTGGGTGTACTCAAGAATAACGTAAAAACGGATTATCAAGACCTCTTAAATATGGTTGCAATAACAGAATTTCGAAATTTTCGAATGGAAGCACTTACATTTTTATCGAAGTAGTAAAGAAGCTAAAAATGGAGTTGTAATAATATTTTTAATATAAATAATTATAAAGAAGATAGAAATAAAGAGAGAGCTTGAAAATTAATGTTCTTTTTTATCCAATAGAGCTAAATCACTCGCTAAAATAATTTTTACTCTTTTTCTTTTCTCTGCTTAGCTCCACCGTTTGTCATACTAAAAATATTATACTAACACCAATTTTTGTTTTCCAGTGTGGATCCCGTTTCGGTGGGAAAAATTGTAGATACTACCGTGCATAAATTTTGGAATTGACTCCCAGTAAACTCAACCATAATTGGTAGAAAACAGCTTTTAACACTATTCTTGATAGCGAACCCAATAACATCTTTATAAAAATTTTATTTTGTTTCTAAAAATTTCATTCTTGTCAGGGGGTCATATAATGGCAAAGTTATTTTTCTCCTTGAACAGTCTAAAAATAACTCTTAATGGTTCAAGGGTCAACTTCTAATATAATAATTATTTAAGGCTATTTATTTACTAAGGTACGAAATCAGACACAAAACCTCAATTTTTCAGAATAAAGATGCATTTTTTTTGTTGACAATTTGGATTTTTGATTGTCAAATTATGGGGAGAGGCATCAGCAATTTTATAACCGTCATTGAACAGCCGACACAATTTTTGGGTTAAGGACTACTAATGTTCAACACCGTAGCCTTGTAATTTTGAACCCGGTCCAAAAGACAAAGGAACTCCCGGATCAAGTATTGGGAAAGATTTGTTTGCGTGGAAGACTTTTTGATGGAACTAACCCGCATTTGCGTTACATGGAGAAGAAAACAATGAAACATCCCACGTTCAGCCTGATGGCAAGGGTCCGTAACCCATGATCCATCTGCCACTGAGGATATTTTATGAGATATCTTGTCATTTAAAATAACATAGTTCAAAGTGATGTAAAATTTAATGTATCATAAAATTTAAAATGCTTTTGTCTACCATAAAATAAATTAATAAAAAATAATAAACAATAATTAAAATTATTTTTTGCTCTTTTAATCATGTTTGGGTAGAAGAAATTTTATAATTGCGCATAAAATTTTTTCATTTGCTTCAAATGTTCTCGAGAGATAGCGTAATACGGAAAAAGTTAAATAAAAATAAAGGAGCCCAAAATTTTGGCTGCACTCCTGACTAAGATATTGGGATCATACTTTCCGAATTGAAATTACTCCTACATCTGAGTGTTGAAGAATCCAAATCTGTCCAAAAAAATGGATGATTATTCAAAGAAAGTACGTTTATGTGTTTGATTCCATTGCAGTTTGAACTATTAAGGTTGGTTCTTATAATGTTTATTTAGAAAAAGTACGTTTATGTGCACTAATACCATTGCACCATTATACCATTGCACTTTAAACCATTAAGATTGGTTCTTATAATGTTTATTCTGAGAATGTACATTTATGTGTTTGATTCCATTGCACTTAGAACCATTAAGATTGGTTCTTATAATGTTTATTCAGAGAAAGTACATTTATGTGCTTAATTCTATTGCACTTTGAACCATTAAGGTTGGTTCTTGTAATGTTTATTTAGAAAAACTACGTTTATGTGTTTGATTCCATTGCACTTTAAACCATTAAGATTGATTCTTATAATGTTTATTCAGAGAAAGTACATTTATGTGTTTGATTCCATTGCACTTAGAACCATTAAGATTAGTTCTTATAATATTTCTTCAGAGAAAGTACATATATGTTTTTGATTCCATTGCACCATTGATATTGGTTCTTATAATGTTTATTCCGAGAAAGTACATTTATGTGTTCATTATTTGAAAATGAGAAAGCTATTTTTAACGTATTCCTTAAAAAAGTATAAATATTAAATGTTCTAACCTTATCAATTTTGTAAATCTCAATTTTATGTTTAGGTAAAATTGACGAGTTAAGAAAGAAACATGCAGTTGAAATGGCAGATTTCGAAAAAGCTCAAACAATGAACAAGGCTCGAACAACACAGGGATTGCAAGAGAAATTGCAAGCGAGAAGATCCCGAAGAAGTAGAATGCAGAATCATGAAAGAGAAATTGAAGAATTGCAATCTGCGTGACGATCACCATCATTTCTATGACATATATTTTCATTTATTTGCAATCTTTTCTAAATTTGAAACTTCTAATTAAAATAAATTTCTTTCATGAACTTTCTCAGATTATTTCTAATATTTACATTTCAAATTCATTTTAATTCTAAGGTAATCTAATTAGTGCAAAAACATGATTTTGGGTAAAATTTTTGAAATTGACTTCACTAATAATTTAAAATTCCTGTACTCTTAGCTTTCTAAAAATATTTTTCTTTTGTTTGTACTTCAATTATTTACCAAGAAACAGCAGTTTTTGTGCATGGTGATAACAGTGTATAGACTAATTATTTAAAGTCTATTAGTGCATTTATCTCATAATCAGTTTTTTTCACATTTTACATCACCTTAAACACGATAACTCACGTTAATTTTAGAAACGTTAATCACGTTAATTCTACAATTTTTCATGAGTTTTTATGATTATAGCATGCTCTAACAGGCTTTCGAATCTTCTGGTCTTACTCCACTTTCCCCTATGAAAATGTTTGGTTACTATTCTGTTATTTCAAACCTATTTTATAAAGAAACTTTGAATTTAACATTAAGTTAATCTAATTTTATAATTTATGCGTTATCTTTTTATATAATAATTTAAAGGGATATTATCAAAATGAGATTAATTTAAGATTAATATTAAAATTAAGTATTTAATTTAAACTACAAAATTGCATGCTGAATTTACTCTCATGCAAATGGATTTATAAATGGATTATTTTCATCGAAATTACCGTAAAAAACGTTTTTAATTTGAAAGCATTGGTCATCAACTATATTTTCAAAAACTTAAAGACATAATTATAATGATAACAAAAATTCATAAAAAAAACTATATTAGCGCAAACAGTTTTATTATTTATTTATTTATTATTATTTCTTTTCTGCCTTTCTAATGGGAAAGGGGTGATGAAAAGTTCTGACTTTCCAATTGGATGATCTTCCAAAAAAGTTGGAAACCTATGATTTACATGATGATATTACAACCATTTGGCACAGATTTTTTTAATAACATACTTTCATACTTTAATGCAACATCAATTTCATACTTTTTTCATCATTTTGTATTAACTTAGATCAAAATAAGTAAAAAAATACTATACTTAACATTTTTATAACTTATGGTTATTAAAAAGAGCATAAAGCATCGATGCATGTTTATGAGTTAAAAGTAAAATCTTCCAAACACGGCTGACTTCCAAGCAATAATTCATCGAATTTGTGCTTATTTGCAGTCATTTAAGTCAAATAAAAACAGTTATTCATAACTAAAATTTCTTTTATTTACAAAATCAATCATTCACAAATTTTTGAATCTGAATAAAAAAAAGAATTTTTTCATTTAATAGTTATTAGACTGTTTCTTAAGATTAAAAAATACCAAAGTATAATTTTGCTTGCAATTAAAACGCCAGAAAAAAATATATAAAAGGGACACCGGTGGCTAATCTGCGTCAAAGGATTAAAGGTATAAACTTAAATAAAAAAAAATATATCAGACAAACTAAGTTAATCAATATTTATTTTCAACAATTATTTATATTTTCAATCAAAACAATGTATCCATAACAACATTTTGGTTTCTTCTAATAGTCCCCAGTATTTTCGCATTTGTCATTAAATCCAACTATAGATTTTACATTAAAGAATTGGGGTGTAGCACCATTTGGAACTGCGAAAGATATCTTCAACTGAAAGAAACATTGTTGAAAAATATTTTAATATATATACTTCAAAACACTTTGAAAGAATTTAAAATAGCATTCAACTTTTGCGAATTTCCGAACTATAATTTTTAGTGTTAGCCAACTTTATGCTGAAATATATTATTCTGGGCTTAAAAAAACTTAATTTAAAATTATTTTAACCACCACAACATAAAAAAATTTAAAAAATCATACATATTAACTCTGAAAATAACGCCTTATATGTGTAGGGAGAAAACAATTCTGATAAAATTACCGCACTATATGGTAGTGACATTTCTGGTAAAAAAATCATTCTATTTAATAAAACCAAAATATACGGTATTTAAACCATTCCTTTGTTTATTTTTTCGTTAATATGGTAAAGGTTTACCGGAAATTCTGGTTTTTAAAATTATAATTCTTATTACCAAACATTTAATTAAAAATACAAAGCCGAAAAGTAAATATAACCAAATAAATAATTTTAACGCCATGCGGTAAGCCTTTAAGATAAAATTACCAAATTTCGTCACATATGCGAAATTTTACCACATATTTTAAAAACATATTTTATTGTTAATTTTAACAATAGATTAGCACTCTCTTCTCCAATGTTTCTATCACTTCCACTTAATCCAAATACAAGTCACTCTCAAATCGCAAAAATATTACATGCGGCCCTTGAGCCATAAGCTTCTCCACAACATCGGTCAGCCGTTCTTAATCTATATACAAGCCGCTTTTGAATCGCAAAAATGTCATACGCAATGCAAATACTTTTTTCACATCGTGCTCTATTTTTCCCTAAAAATGTGAAAGTTTCTAAGTTAACTAGATAAAAAGTTAGTAAAAGTTAGAGAAATCAAGGGAAACGTCTGGGGACAAGCTTGATTTCACAAATGCAAAGGAAATCAGAAGTGTAAGGTAGGCAGAAAAATCAAAAATAAAACACCATAAATTAGCCAATTAAATTGCTTAATAACTTGTATAGTAAAATAATTTACATTCTAACTATTCAGAATATGAAAATGACGAGTTGGCAAAGAAAAAAAATGCTCTCTTATAAATTTGGCGTAAGGGAAAAGATAGGCTAATTAAATTATGACTAAACTATACTTTTTTTTTATCCTACAAATACCGATTTATTGGACTTACTACAATACGATTGCTATGTATACAAGAGAATATGATTTAAGAAATACAGTTTTGATCTATAATCAACTCGTAAATGTCAGTTATCACACTATTGCAATAGCCCACAAATATTAAACCAGCACTACCCACCATTCAACCATGGCCATGGTTCGTTTTAGGTTCAGCCTTTAAATAGTCATGAGTGGCGAAAGGCACAGAAATTTGATCCCGGAGAAACGACGTACGCATCGTCTGAGCTCGTACCCCTCACTCCGTTTTCCTTATGCAAATAAACCAGCATATCAAATGCAGACTATGTATGTATGCATTGATTTGTAGGTTATAACCTATAAGGCGCAAATATAATATTTTGAGCACACGTCCTTTTACAAAAATAAATAAATAAATAAATAATAAAGTCTGGCAACTTCATTTTCTTATCTGTGGTTAAGGCAATAAGTTGCCATTGTGAAGTACTAGAATTAGATCGCCAACACCACCAAGCATCAGATAGATGGGCACCAGCTTGTCTGGAAAACAAAGATGATTATCGACAACCTCTTGCCGTTGTTACTCTTGAAATTGTGGAGCCTTAAATACCGTGACCCAATGTGCAATGTGCTGTTATGAGAATGCTTTACTTAACTATTTTTATTTCAACCTGAAATCATGCTGTTATGATATTTTAAAAGCTAAAAAGAAAGCTAACAATAAAAAATAGTCTCTTTTTCTAAATATTAATATAGTTTAGCAATTTAACTAATTAGATTACTTTTACTTTGGTCAATATTTTTGTTTACTTAGAAGAACTTTATCTACTCTAACAATAATGTTGTGTTCGATAACTATCCTTTTTAGTTATGTTAGTTATGTTGACGTATTTAATGATAACATACCTTAATAATTAAAGTGAGATTATCGTCGTCGATGATTATCGTATTAGGTAATTATCTAAATATTGTCGTTTTTGATAATTATAATTATTATTGATAATACTCACGACATTATTGCATTCGATAAATATTAGGATATTATCGTATTCAATAATTATCAGAATATTATCGTTTTCAATAATTATCATTAATGTTGATAATACTCGTGACATCATCGTATTCGCTAATTTTCATTATTACAAATATTACTCGTGACATTATAGTGTTCGATGTTAGTCGCATTATTTTTAGGCAAGGAAGGGGTTAATGAGACATAGTATATTTGAAAACAGAACTATGTTGAGTTAAGAAAATGTCCATCACTTACATCTGTTACTTCATTCCAACCTAAAGTAAGACTGTAAGGAGTAAAAGTTTGACGGAAACCACCATCATAACTTGGAAAGTCAAAAGGTGCGGTGATGCCGTTGCAATTATCGTAATATAATGATTAATTACGATAATATGATTAATAATTATCGTGATATTATAGTATTGGATAATTATCTGAATGTTATCGTTTTCGGTAATTATCATTATTATTGATAATACTCACGACATTATCGCATTCGATAAATATTAGGATACTATCGTACTCAATAATTATCAGGAAATTGTTTTCGATAATTATCATAATTATTGATAATTTTCACGACATCATCGTATTCGATAATTATCATTATTATATACATTACTCGCGATATTATAGTATTTAATAATTATCAGGATATTAACATATTGGATAATTATCATTATTATTGATAATATTCGCTGCATTATCGTATTCGATGTATGACGTATTATTGAGGAAGGGTTAATGAGACAAAGTATTTAAAAACAGAGGTATGTTGAGTTAAGAAAATGTCTATCACTTACTTCTGTTGGTTCTTTCCACCCTAAAGTAAGACTATAAGGAGTAAAACCTTGCCGGAAACCACCATCATAACTTGGAAAGTCAAAAGGTGCAGTGAAGTCGTTGTAAGCAGGTACAATAAATATTGCTTTTCCTACATTATTTTGAGCATTCTTCGCTAACTCTGGTCCCTTACGGTATTTTATCTGGACGCATAACTTTTTTGCACTTGGACCTCCAATGATACGTTTGGAAAATATAACAGTCCCATTTTGACCAGGTTGAAGAACTGTTTCTAAGTAATTACCTGTCAGGAAAAAAATAATAATATTTTCATAATTAAGAAACTATTTACATTCATAATTTCTAAAAACTTAATTTGATACTATATTTTAAAAATATTTTTATTAATCCATTTCGTTTTTTGAAGCAAATTTCAAAAATATGTTAACCGCATAATTTTTTTTAAGAAAACTGCAGTTTACGCGTGGACTACTCAGACTTAGTACATCATATTGAGATTACTTCACATTCGAAATTTTATAAATATTCCATGTGCTAATTAATTAAGCTGTGAGTTGCTGTGTCATTAATCTTATTAATTCAAGTCTATAAAAATAAAGTTGAGCTTCAAAATTGCCTTATGTAATGCTGGGAATCTATATAAAATTCAATAGATTTACTATAAACATAAAGTTATTGTATAACACAAGAACGTAATACATAAGACAATTACAAATATATAACAGAATAATTGTGAAGTTAAGATAAAAAGGTTTTAATTCGAAAGATAAGAAAATAAATTTTAAAAAAAGGCTTTAATTCCTCCTTTTTTCAGACGCTAAAGTATCCTTAATTATCATTAACTGCGATTTTTAAAACATAGATTGTAGGTTAAAATTATGAGCCCTCTCTGAGCTTGATTATAATGCATCATTGCACATTTTTTCTGGGTAATAAACAAGGCCTGAATGTATGTTTTAAAAATTACTAAGTCATGCAGTCACATACATTTCTCTCTTCCCTGATAATAAGCTGAGAATGAAATCATTTTACATCATTCTTTTTCTTTTGTTTCTGTCAGTTATAGCCCTGTCTGTTTCATAAGTATTTTTTAAACATAGGTTAATAAAAAGCGCAACCAAATGCATTTAATTTCTGATGCAACTTTTAGCCAAATTTTTCTCTAAGATCCTTGGTAGTTTTGAAAAAAGAACTACGTATGGTGTAATAACTTTGCAGGAATTGCAACAACCGATACATAATACTTGAGAAGTTAAACAGCAGGTCAATCTAACAACACTTAAAGAGTGTATTACTTTTATAACTATTTCGCCCGGATGACGCTGTTGTCTAACCTCATAGATGGCAACTTCTCTCGTCTAATTGTAATTTTTTTTTTATTATTTTTAATTAGATTTGATTTTCCATGACTTGACAGCCACTTAAAGAAATTAACTTCACCTCATAGTTGGCAACTTCTCTCGTCTAATTACAAGATTTTTTTTTAAACATTTCAAGTTATAGAAAAATTTATGGTTAAACATTTTATTATTTTTAATTAGATTTGATGTTCCATGATTTGACAGCCACTTAAAGAAATTAACTTAACCTCATAGTTGGCAACTTCTCTCGGCTAATTACAAGATTTTTTTAAATATTTCAAGTTATAGAAAAATTTATGGTTAATAATTTTATTATTTTTAATTAGATTTGATTTTCCATGACTTGACCGCCACTTAAAGAAATTAACTTCACCTCATAGTTGACACTTTTCTCGTCTAATTGCAAGATTTTTTTTTAATATTTCAAGTAGTAGAAAAATTCATGGTTAATAATTTTATTATTTTTAATTGGATTCGACTTTCCATGACTTGATCCTTTGATACAGATGAAACCCCGGTGTCCTTTTTATGTATATTTTTTGACACTCTAATGAGAAGCAAAAATACATTTCGGTATTTTTTTTAATTATAAAAGCAGTCTTATAGTTACGAAAAAAATCTGCTATATAGATTTTCTAAATTACGTTTGTACTAAAATATAAAATTAAAAAAAAGTAGTTTGAAAAAAAATCATTCATATTCAAAACTTTATCAATGATTGATTTTGTAAATTAAAACAAATTAAGAAATTTTATTTTAAGAAATTAAGAAATTTAATTTTTTCCCTTACATTTCTCTTAGATCTAAATAGCTGATGCAAATCAGTGCAAATTTCTTTTAGCATAGAAAAAGAAACTGTCGTTTTCTGCTGTATTTCATAACATTAGATATTAAAGTGTTAAATATAATATATTTCTAACTTATTTTGGTTCAACTTTGAAAAAAAAGAATGAAAAATATGTTTAATAAAACATTCTGCGTCAAGGCGTTAAATATATGAGGCTTGCGAATCTGTCAGTGAAATTTTTAGTGGTAGCAAAATTAAACAAATTCCGACTATTCATACAGTTAGTTCACAATCATTTTAAACAGTGCGAGGGGCTAAAACATCCGGTTTGGCATCTATGATAACTAATTTTATGTCAAACTAGTAAAACTAATAATCCGGGTTGGCATCTATGACAACTAATTTTGCGTCAATCTAATAAAACTAATAATCCAGGTTGGCATCTATGACAACTGATTTTATGCCAAACTAATAAAACTAATAATCCAGGTTGGAATCTATGACAACTGATTTACGTCAAACTAATAAAATTATTAATACAGGTTGGCATCTATGACAACTGATTTTACGTCAAACTAGTAAAATTTTACGTTTTAAATTTTAAATACGCATAATATGAAAAACTTTTGCACGGCAATAGAGCAGATTAACCAGAAATAATCATAACGCTGATTATTACTTTGATATAACCATCAATTTGTGCCACTTATTTAAAAAATCATTTGTTGAAAATAAACAATAAACAATTTTAAGAATTATATTCGCTTAGGGCAAATTCTTTTAATCCTAAAGTAATACTTACCACCTAAAGCTGGCGTATAATACCAACTGTTATCTCCAATGGCATGTATTTTGCAATCTTCTGAGTTGGCATTTATAAAGTTGCAATTGAAGATAGTTGGTACTTTAAGAGGCTGATAAGGTGCCTCAGTATTGGTTCGTTCTAAAAAAAATCAAAAAATAATATGACAATGTTAATTCTAGCTTAATCTAAAATGTTAATTCTTGCATACTTTAATCTAAATTTAAAGACAAAAGACCAGATGTGAATAATAAAATGTGCGAACGCATTAAATTTTGAATAATAAATAAAAATAAAGGAGAATTTAGATAAAGAAATAACATAAAAAAAGATTTCTTAAGGTTTTTATGCTATATATTATATTGTAGGGTTAGGTTGTTTACGACAATGTCGACAGTTATCTATCAAAAGGAAAATCGAATTAACACGTCTTATATACTAGTGAATTGGAATTTAATAGTTGCAGTGGTAGCTACTCTATATTACTCCCCCCACTAGAATTTTATCAGTGAATAGAATTCGATGAATGGATATCACTAGTTGATACATTGCTGTTTTGAGAGAGGACGGGAGAGATATATTAAGATCACTGAACTTTGAGTGTTGTATTAAGGTTACGATGGTGTACTTGGTCGTGCTGCTATTAGCAGTTGAGTTTATACAGGCTCCCGTGATGTGTGATCGAGACTGAGAAGTAACAGCACGAGGAGAGCAATGTCGCAGTCAACTATTCACTGCGTTCCATCCATCGAACTAGGCGTTTTCATATCGATGTGGGCGTTTCTGTCGAGGTAGGCGTGTTCAGATCACGTCCGAAGTTCACCAATGTAAGGTGTTGGTTACCGGTAATGTAAGGTGTTGATTGATATGTCAATCGTCATCTATCAAAAGGAACCTTTTGGTAGAATCCAGTTAACATGTCTTATATACTAGTGAATAGGAATTTAATAGTTGTAGTGGTAGCTACTATATTATATTATATTATATTATATTATATTATATTATATTATATTATATTATATTATATTTATTATATTTATTATATTATATTATATAATATTACATTATATTATATTATATTATATTATATTATATTATATTATATTATATTATATTATATTATATTATATTATATTATATTATATTATATTATATTATATTATAGTATATTATATTATATATTTAGTGGTTTTAAGTAATAAAAACGATATCTGTTTAAATTTTTATACAAGAGTCAAAGGTGTTAAAGTATATACTTTTTTGAGCAATATTGCTGCATTGGCACTTAAAAATAAAAGGAAGTATATTAGATATATTATCCACAAATTATAGATTGAAAACTTATTCAAGTTTTTTATTAATAAAAACTTAACAGGAAAATTTCAAAAATGTATCATTAAGCATTTTTGTTAAATGTATCACAATAAAAGGAAGCATACGGCAAAGCCCAGGATGTGTTGTGTCTTTTGTACATTGAGTATTTGCTGGACATTTACTACATGCTGGACCTTCTGTATATACACATTCACCACCAACATTTCCTCTATGGATAAAAGAAAACACATTAAATGAACACATTACTGAATGTCTTTAATAACACAAGTACGAAACACAACTTGCATTTGTTTATCAAATAACACACATTTTATTGTTTTATTCAAAAATTCAACTTTTGTACCAGTTTTAAGAAGACAGTGGTACAAACATACGTATCGATATTTTACTTGTTGAGGAAATAGGTAAAAATATTTTAATCATTAGATTTTTTGGCATTCAAATATTCTATGATTGTTAAGCAAAAATTTTTGCAATTGCAAAAATTTTTGGCCCTTAATGAGCATGGAAATGTGTGTTAGTAGTAAATAAACAAGCAAAAAATAAGTAAATAAAACTATTACAGGGTAAAGGTAAGTAAATATTGAGACTACACGCACTCTAAAATAACTTTAGCTTACCTCAAAATAATGGCAAAAATTCATCAAACTTTTATACAGTGTAGTTATTACTATTGAATTATTCAATTAGTATAATTATTATTATTTAAATACTAATTAGTTAAAAAGGATTATAATGATTATTATCCTAATTAATAAATATTATAATGATTATTATCCTAATTAATAAAGACTATAAAACTAATTATTTAATAAGGATTTTATAAATTGCTCAATTGTTAAGTAACTATTTCAGTATCTTAAGTGATTCATCAATATAGTTGTCCTTTTATTATTCCTTGCAAAAAAAACTTTAAAAAATTGTATCGTGTATTGCAATTTCCCATTAAAAGGGTAAAATATCTACTCTATCATATATGAAGACTGAATTTTAAAAAAAACTCCATTTATGTTACTGTTTTGATTTAAACTGAATGATTCCAAAAAATCTGAAACAACAATATTCGTTATTCCTACGCAAAAAAGAGTCTTTTTTAAAGTTTAAACCAGATTGAAATATAGAGCAATGTTACTTTTTTATAGCCTACATATGACCAAAAGTTTCATTTGTGCTTCTTTTTTTGCAATATTGGTTTTTATTTTCATTGTTTGAGACTGTCCAAAACATTGCTAAACAAATTTAAGTAGGTTATGTCAAATGTCAACAGGTTTGTATAATGTAAAACGGTGATCTACTGATCAAGTTAATATGAATAATCGGTTCAAAGTTAAAATATGAAATTGTTTTAGAATGAACAGTTAAGAATTAAACAATGAAATAGTTTTTAAAAAATTGTTAAACCACAATATCAGATCAGTTTTTTTAGCCATAATACCGCGTAAATTCGCTGCGAGATAAGTTCAATCAGGTTTATTCCGTCACATTTAAACCATTGTACCGTGGAATAAAGCATAAAATGGGGTTCACTATAGCAGTCTGTCGTATGTTCCAATCCAGTACCTCACAATGAATTCATAAAATTTAACAATAAACAAAATGCACCAATAAAATTGATAAAAAAAAACACCAAAGTTTTAGCAGTGCTAAGTATTTAACATTTTACCTAAGGTGTCGAGTATTACAACGATGATAAATCATAATCATTATTATGATCGACTATTATGATCATACGATCATCATAATCGACTAGAGTACTTACCCTGGACCATAATTGCAAGCGTAATATCGTGTGTAAGTATCGCCTTCCTTAAACAGAGTGTAGCCGCATCCAACTCTGAAAGATCTTGACCAAACAACCTAAATAGAAATATATATACAAAAAGAAGAATAAAATAAAATAACATAGAAAATAAAATATTTTAAGGGGAAAACGCAAAGGTCATCATCAGGGCACATTCCTTTACGATAAATGCGATATTTCTGAGTAAAAAATAATTTTTTGAGATAAAAATTACTCTTTATAATTTATATATATATATATATATATATATATATATATATATATATATATATATATATATATATATATATATATATATATATATATATATATATATATATATATATATATATATATATATATATATATATATATATATATATATATATATATATATATACCCTTTCTTTATATGGGATGAAAAAATCGAAGTTAATAATAATTAGCAATAAATAAAAGAAAATAAATTCAAAAGGTATAAGAATAATGAGTATATTTTAGCTAAGACTCGAAATCCGTTAATATGCACATTTCCTAGTTAATCTTCGAATTAAGTAGGTAATATGCATATCAGGGTAATAATTTAATATGCAGAATCAAGAGTTTTCAGAATTATACTTAGATGAGTCTTCCTATTATGCACATTAATAGCTTCCATATGGTTAAAGTTCAAAAGTTTGTTTCTCTCATTTCCTCTTCTCGTTACTTGATTTTATTAACTAATTTGTTGATTGTTTGATTCTATTAACTTTATTCATTAAATATCTAAAAATAAATAAATTACATTATGTTATTTTTCATATTTGTGATAATATTTTAAACCATATGATTCTTGAAATAATAATTTTATAGAGATTGAGGGTTAATTATATCAACCAATATGCTGATTGCTTGTTTGATTAACTTGATTCTTTTGATATCAAAAAATAAATAAATAACATTGTTATTTTAAGCTTAGAAGCACTTTTCTATTGCGTTCACATATCTTCTTTTTTCACTTTAATGAATAAGTAAGATTAACGTGCAGTAATAAGCAGATTAACGAGCGCCTAGTTAGTAATATGCAGATTTTCTAGTTAATTTGTAGATTACTGTGTAATTTAAGAAATGAAACAATTCTCGACACTTTAAATGATCACGCTAGTTAATTTGCGCATTACATAAATAATCAGTGGGTTAACTGATTTCTGTACTTAAGTGGTAACAAATACGAAGAAAAATTGACTTTTACAAGTAAGTATTGTGCAGTCTAACGAGTGCATAGTAGATATTGTACTGATTATTAAGCTAATTTTAAGATTACCTAAATAAATTGAGAAATCAGACAATCTTCGGCACTTTAAAGGATTACTCTTTACACATTACAAAAAAAAGTAGAATAACCGATTTCTGCAATTTAGTGGTAACAAATACAAAGAAAAAATTTACTTCAATGAGTAAGTATTGTGCGGTCTAACGAATGGATAGTTGATATTGTATTGATTATGTCTAGCTAATTTTCAGATTAACTAATTAATATGAGGAATCAAACTATTTTTGGCACTTTAAAGGATCACGCTATTTAATTTGCACATTACATAAATAATCAGTAGAATAACCAATTTCTGCAATTTAGTGGTAACAAGTACCGATTGACTTTAATAAGTAAGTACTGTGCTGATTAAAAAGCGCCTAATAGATAATGTACCGATTATCTTGGGAATTTTCAGATTACCTTAATAATTTGAGAAATCGGACAATCTTCGGCGCTTTAAAGGATCACATTACTTAATCTGCACATTACAAAAAGAGTAGAGTAACCAATCTCTTCAATTTAGTGGTAACAAGTACCGATTGACTTCAATAAGTAAGTACTGTGCTGATTAACGAGCGCCTAATGGAAAATGTACCGATTATCTTGGGAATTTTCAGAGTACCTAAGTAATTTTGAGAAATCAAACTATTTTTGGCACTTTAAAGGATCTATTTAATTTGCAAATTACATAAATAATCAGTAGAATAACCAATTTCTGCAATGTAGTGGTAACAAGTAACGATTGACTTTAATAAGTAAGTACTGTGTTGATTAACGAGCGCCTAGTAGATAATGTACTGATTATTTAGGTAATTTTTAGATTACCTTAATAATTTGAGAAATCGGACAATCTTCGGCTCTTTAAAGGATCACATTACTTAATCTGCGCATTACAAAAAGAGTAGAGTAACCAATCTCTTCAATTTAGTGGTAACAAGTACCGATTGACTTCAATAAGTAAGTACTGTGCTGATTAACGAGCGCCTAGTAGAAAATGTACCGATTATCTTAGGAATTTTCAGAGTACCTAAGTAGTTTTGAGAAATCAAACTATTTTTGGCACTTTAAAGGATCTATTTAATTTGCACATTACATAAATAATCAGCAGAATGACCAATTTCTGCAATTTAGTGGTAACAAGTACCGATTGACTTTAATATGTAAGTACTGTGCTGATTAACGAGCACCTCGTAGATAATGTACTGATTATCTAGGTAATTTTTAGATTACCTAAGTAATTTGAGAAATAAGACAATCTTCGGCACTTTAAAGGATCACACTAGTTTGCACATTACCTAAATAATCAATGGAATAACTGATTTCTGCATTTTAGTGGTAACAGATACGAGAAAATTTTAGGAAAAGCTAATGTTAAACTGCAGAACGATTTGATTGTACTACTTAAATTGGATGTATTTTGGTTTCTGAAAGTTAGGATTATACCCAGAACAGAAAGTGCCTAAAACTGTGGCGTACGTCGCAGAACACATGAAGTCCTGCAGAACAATTTGTATCTTGAATAAAATTCTCTTTAGCTTTCACCACTTTCCTGTTTCCCAGGAGTGATGTTGCTTTAGAAGAGGAACATTTGACACCCTGCACAAATTTCAGCACATTTATCAGTAATATCTCCCTCCCATATCTTTGACATTCTGAGGAGGAAATTAATGAATTAGCTTTTGGCTGTATTATTTTATAAAATGATATATTATCAGACAGCGGGAGAAATCGATCACCATTTTTATTAAGAGAGCTCCTAAAGCAAGCTGTAAAAGATAATAAATTCCGAGATTTCCAATCTCATAAAGTATATGACTTTTACATTTTAAATTCCCATTTCAGAAGCAATTTGTGAGTCGTGGGGATCCACGATTGACAGAATTGTTTCTAAAAGGCCAAATGCTTTCGATGGAGATGAAGAAGTTGTTGGAACAACTGACCAGCGAATATTTGTGTCTGCAAATGGTGCACCATCTGGGCACTTGTCCCTTCGAAAGAATTTTAAGGCAGCTTTTATTTTAATGTCCGAACCTTCATATCAGAGGCATTTTATCAACAAATCATCATTATCATCAACAAAATTTTGTACTTCAAAAGTGATTGAAAAAGTAACCAATCAAGATTGTTTGCCTTGGTTTAAAAAATAATGTAGTGTATCTGTGTGTTATCCTGTATTTTAATAAATGAAAATATAGTATTTTAACATTAAGTTGACTTTTTTTCGCTGTGAAAGGCTTGCAGAACATTTGTATAAATCTATAAGTCCTTTTGCAGATATTTGAAAATATTTTGCCTATGGGGGATTATATAAATTTTTTTTTTATCCACAACAATGTTTTAACAAAGTAGGTAGTTTTAAAAAAAGATCACCTGAGTAAAATGTCCAATTTCCCCATGACCTGGTGGCAGGTCTCGGGATCCACAATTCATATCTCTTGAAAAATCTTTAATTTCGTTATAAAACGCTCCAATAGCCCACGCCCAATCAGGCTGTGGCTGTTCCACATTAGAACCAGAAACTGTCTGTTTTCCAATATTTTGTCCAACCCCGAAATTTCCTAAATAATAGTAATAAATAGATAATAAATAAATTAATAATTAATTAATAGAAAATTAATAAATAAGAAATTAATAAATAAATTCGTAAATTTTTTTAGTTTAAACAAAAAATAATAATAATATTTTAAATCATTACGTTTGAAAATAGCATTTGCGACATTATTTATTTATATATTATCCTCTATCTGATGTATATGAAGTTCAGCTGTTTCGAATATAATATTCAGTTATTAATACATCAAGTCAACTATACAAATTATGTCAAATTAGTCAAATATACAAAATATATTCCAAATTATAAAAATATATAATTTGAAATATATAGTTAAAAATATGAAACTAAAAATATATAATTGTTATGTAAATGTTCTAAGACAAAACGGAAATGTTATCGAATAATTATCGTTAAAAAGTCTCGATAGATAAATTATAGATAAATAATTATTTAAGCAGTTTTATACTGAACTTACACCGAAGAGCCATTACATTATGACCACCCTTCATCCATAACAATGGGCTCGCCCAGATTTTCATGGTTTCTCGCTCAGGAACAATGTTTTCATGGGGCACATTAGAACCCATAATCCTCATAGAACAATCCCTGACGTCTGTAAGCTACTTGAACGTAGTTGCAGACCAGGTTCACCCATTCATGGCAACAGTTTTTCCTGCGGGGGATGGTGTTTACCAACAGGATAATGCACCCTGTCATAAGGATGGAATCGTCTTGGATTGGTTCGAGGAACATTCCAGTGACTTTCAAGTCATGTCTTGGCCCCCAAATTCACCTGACCTTAATCCAATAGAAACTTTGTGGTCCTACTTGGAAAGCCAAATTCGTGCTGCCACGCTACCCCCTCGCAATGTGAGGGAATTGCAGGACCAGTTGGTGAGCGCTTGGTACCAGATACCTCAGACTACCTATCAGCACCTTGTGGAATCAATGCCATGGCGGGTACTAGCAGTTTTAAGGGCTAAAGGTGGTCCTACATGTTGTTAGCAGGATGGTCATAATGTAATGGCTCTTCGGTGTATTTCTCTTTCAATTTCATTTAAAAAAAAATTTTGCATGCAAGTTAGAGAAGGATTAGTAATTAATTTTTAATTTCAGCCAAAAACAACTGGTACGCTGTAAAAAATTTCTGTTTGTCTGAAAACCAAAAATGGTGGTGAAAAAATGTGTTGTGGTCTACTACACCAAAACAAAAAGAATAGTTCCTGGTGTTTTGAAACTCCTTGCTTAATTGTTAAATTTGATTCAGACATAGAAAAAGTGCATTTTTTGCTGCGTCCGTATTCTTAAATACGAGTTTCGAGCTAAGTGTTTAAAAAGTAACTGCGAAATTCCTTGCTTAGTTGTTAACTTTTATTTAAACATGGAAAATATGTATTTTTGCTGTGTCCATTTTCTTAAATACGAGTTTCGAGCTAAGTGTTTAAAAAGTGACTGCGAAATTCCTTGCTTAATTGTTAACTTTTATTTAAGCATGGAAAAAGCGTGTTTTTGCTGTGCTCATTTTCTTAAATACGGATTTCAAGCTAAGTGTTTAAAAAGTAACTGCGAAGTTCCTTGCATAATTGTTAACTTTTATTTAAACATGGAAAAAACGTATTTTTGCTGTGTCCATTTTCTTAAATACGAGTTTCGAGCTAACTGTTTAAAAAGTAACTACGAAATTCCTTGCTTAATTGTTAACTTTGATTTAAACATGAAAAAAGCGTATTTTTTGCTGTGTCCATTTTCTTAAATACGATTTTCGAGCTAAGTGTTTAAAAAGTAACTAGAAAATTCCTTGCTTAATTGTTAAATTTCATTTAAACATCGAAAAGGCGAATTTTTGCTGTGTCCATTTTCTTAAATACGAGTTTCGAGCTAAGTGTTTAAAAGGTAACTACGAAATTCCTTGTTTAATTGTTAAATTTGATTTAAGCATTGAAAAAGTGTATTTTTGCTGTGTCCATTTTCTTAATTACGAATTTTGAGCTGCGTCTGTCTTCTCAAATATGCATTTGGAGCTGTGTCCAGAAAGAGAAAAACACATGGACGCTACATTTTTTTCCGGATATCAGGGAAGAATTTTCACAATACTCATGAATTTTCTTAAATTTAATTTAAAAAATTATGCAGAATAAATGTGTTGTTAAGTGATTTATGTTATATAACAATAATCAGTACTCACTAACTCGTCTCTCATCTCCCTCGTCATGTTTGTAAACACACGAATCAGTATGACGTTGTGCAATCGCAGCCAGTTCGTTATCCCATTCCTTAAACAAACAAAGAAAATATATAATTCGACTACAAAATTATAAAAATTAAAAAATGTCAAAATAATTTCTTTGTTTGTTTCTGCGTTGTGCAGTGCGCAAAAAAATAAACAGACCACCCTGAATAACTTTTGCTCTAATAATCGGATCTCCACGTTCTTCTTAATGATTCAAAGAAGTGTCCTCAAATATGTTAATTAGTTACTGCATACGATATTTTAAGTTACGCAATCAGACTCAAAACGCATTTTCTCTGAATAAGCATAGTTTTTTTTGACGGATTCAGATTTCTGACGGCCAAAATATATTGTCCAACTTCAATACATTTGATAGTGTTATAGAGTTCACACAAAATATACGCACCACCATAAATAACTTATGATCTAATGACTGGATCTTCGCGTTTTAGGACTCAATGTTAATTGTTCGAGGGGATGAATTGAAATATGCTAATTAGTGCAGACGATATTTTAAGTTGAGTATTCAGACATAAAAACGTACTTTCTATGAATAAACATAATTTTTTTGGCCGTATTAATTAATTAAATTTAAATAATTAATTAATTAATTAATTAAATTTCTGACCGCCGTAATATAATGGGTAGCCAAAATCTGGGAAATATGGCCCCAATAGTTTGATAGGAGAGCGGTCCAAAGTTTGGACCCCTTAATATGAATCTTACTTTTTGAGTATTTCACCATATATCGAAAACTTTTTAAGGGAATTGAAAGAATTTTGCACGCAAATATAAAATTCGTTTATCCAAAAATAATTACATACAAAATATAACTTTAAGTAAATATTCATTATTTTTCATTATTTTATTCAATAATATTCTAAGAATTTTTGAATTATGGACTATATTTTTTACATCATTTTAAAGAATATAATTTTAAATGACAAAATAAGAAAATTTGAACAAAATCGGTCCAATAGTTCCTGAGAAATCGAATTTTGAAAAAGTCAGATTTTTGAAACCCTCTAACACTTGATACGGTTAAGAAACTGCTAATACAAAACTGCACGGTTTTCTAACCATTTACAACTAGCATAGTTTCAAGACCATAAAACTGAACTTTAAACGGACAATGCTGCTCTCTTGCGCCATTTATGCGTGAATAATAGTTTCGCATTCTAACAGTCAAAAGTCACCGATTGAAGAATGTAAGACTCCAGAAACTTATCATGAATTGAAAAAATGGGAGAAATATTTTGATACGAACGCTGGGATTCGAACCCCTGTTCAGCCGGTAATGAGATTGACTGATTACTTCTCTTAGCTATAATATGTACAAGCTGCACAAAATGGTTTCACAGGGTGGGCCTGGTTGGCGCTACTAGAATTCTGGTTATTGAACCTTATTAGGAAAAAACAATGGACAGGATAGCCGGGTTCGTAGGGTACTAGACTCCCGTTCGTGAGAATAGGAATTTGAATACAGCCGGTCGCAGACTCCATGTGTAGTAAATGGTGATTGGTGAACGTTAAATCAGTCGGGTCACAAAGTTCTCTATGTTACCATAGCAAATTATACCTTTCGGGGTACTGGAATGCAGATTAATCGTTCTCTAGCTCAAGTCAAAATTGCGATCTGTGGATGAATGAATGGATATAAGAATGAATCAGCATAGTAAACCGATGTAACGTATGAGTGGAGTTTTTGCCCATAGATGGCGCCACTGGAAAACAAGAACAATCGCGCTCCCAGAGTCGAAACTGTCTTCAACAGGGAAAAATAATCATTAAACGCATTTCCTCACACTTAACAGTTTGAATATAATTTTTTATGGTTATTTGGCTGTTTCGGTTTAATATGGTAAAATAATAATTAAATAAATTGTTTTTTGATAATTTTTACAGCGAAATTTTAACAATTAACATTGAAACGTTATTCAAGTGACTGAATATATGTTAGGGAGTAAAACTTTTCATTCCTGAAATTATTTATTCATGTTCTCTCACCTCTAGTAATGAGATATATTGTATTGGATATAAATATGTTTTCTCACTTACCATATATAGCATGTCAGCTGCAGGTGGAAGACCATTACTTCCTTTTCCTTGAGTTGCAATAGTGCTTCGATAATTATTATGAAGCTGTATGACCTGGTTAATCTCTTGCTGTGCCAAATTTGATCGTATTATGTTACAAGAAGTGTTTTTTGGCTGACAATATGTATGACTAGTGCTGAATCTTTGATATATTTTTGGACAATCTGCAGTATTGTCCGTATTGGACATCACTTCGACAAAAGTCAACATTAGTGATATTGCTACATAAAGTATTGGGTTCTCCATTTTTCTACCTTAAAAGAAATATGATTTAAACAAAATCAAACAAGAAATAAACGATTTTATGAACTTATGATTATTATATTCATCGGTATTTATTTAAAATAAATAATGAGTTAATTCGAAGATGTTTTGGTATACATTATAAATACCAATGGGGAACAAATTTTTCGTTGCAATTATAAAAATGCTTTATTTTGCTTGAAATTACTTTTTGCTACAGATTTTGTTTTAAATGTAATTTTTAGACTATTTTTTGCCAAACTATGCAAGTTTAAAAACGTTTTATATAACAAGTAGTAGAGTAAATGTTGCAGATTTTAGGGGAGTTTAAGCACATTATTTAAAATTAAATTGCATAGGAACACAGGCCCGTAAACGTCATCAAGCGTGGTTGGTGGTGCTTTCCTATTATGCTCTGTTCAAAACCACACAAAGAAACAGTTAATGCTAGGAAAGTACCCCTACTGGCGTATGATGACGTTTATGCAATTTTTATCCTGGTGATGTGCTCTTACTCCCTTGGACGTTTATCGTAACATTTATGTGACTCCCTATGATATATACAATGTTTTTAAAATTGAACATTGCTTCAAAAAATAGACTAATTCTAATAATTAGTCTATTTTTTGAAGCAATGTGCAAATAGACTATTTTTTTTTTTTTTTTTTTTTTTTTTTTTTTTTTTTTTAAAGCTGATTGAAAAATTTGAAATCAGAGATACGAAAATCTCTTACATCTGCGAAAAATCTCATTCAACAGAAAACAAAAAAAAATTGTTCCCCAATACGATAAATGATGAACGCAAAAGTAGTTTGATAGTAATAGCTTTTATTTATTTTCAACCCTTAGTCAAAAGCGATTTTTCAAACGTTCTCAAAAATCAAACTCTCATTTTTGAGAAAGTGATTGAATTGTTCCCAACAGACAGTTAGGAGCATGGGAAGAGATCCATGGTTGGTGATTCATCGAAAGATAACTTAGCCAAAAATAAATATAACTCCCCATAATCAATATTAGACTTGAAAATAATCTGGCGAATCACCAAAAAGACTGTGAGAATTAGTATAATCATGTAACTAAAACACATTTGTGGTACGAAATAAAGAGTTAAAAAGTTATAAATAAATTTTTGCTTTCAATTTAGTTGCGACAGTTAATTAATGAGTCTTATATTAGCATTGAAATAAAAAGTTAGCCGTTACAGTTACAGTTAGGAAAAGGATAAAATATTTTATATTCGCTCTTTGCAAAATGTTATAAAAATTAAATAAATCATTTAATTTAATTAAAATTTGATTAAGAAGGATTAAGAAATTAGAGAAATTTGAAAAGCTAGGAAATATGTAATGCCTAATGTGGCACCGATGATTTAAAAGCAATAAAAAAATACACGGTTTCATAAAACATTCGACTATCAGCAAGCTTATACACACAACAGCAATAATTAACATTAAAAATAAATGTTTGTTACCTTTCAATTCCTTTATTATAATTATGGAATTAGTTTAGGACATGGAAAATTGCTGGTTGATAGCAGAATAGAAACTGAATCGCAATTAAACATGAAAAGATACGAGATGAAGACGCGAGAAAGAGACCTTTTTATTACAACTGGGGAACATGGAAGCGTATTCATTATAATGCGTGAGCTAGCAATAACATCTAATAAAATTTCTTTTAACCAATGTCATAAGATTTGATCTGTTATTCTCCATGACGCTAATTTTTTTTCTATTTTTAAAAAGAAATTGTTTTAAAGCAATTGTCCTAAGTTCCAGTTACAACTTTTCATGATAGTTTGTCATGACAGATCTTATTTTTTTCAATAATTAATTGGTTATTTGAAATTCACACTTTTTTTAACACAATAATTGGAGATTATACGATTTTGTATCATTTTAGTATTTCGACCCTTTTCAATTTTTAGTTTCAAATCGAATTAAAGCTTTCAAAATTCCCTTTATTTAAAGACTCTTATATATTATATCGAAAATTCCGCAAGTACTTACGGTAAAAAGTACCACCACTTTGGGTGCATCATCCGTAAAATCCATTTCACCATAAATTCTATTTTACCATAAAAAATTATACCGTAATTTTTACAGCGACAATTATTTAATTAAAGTGATTCAGTAATTTTACTGTAATTGTTGCTGAAAAAAGTACGGTACATAAGAGTTTTGTTCAAGTACCGGTACTTTTCATCATTAGATCTGGAATTTTTCAACAGTGTAGAGCAGATTTCAACTATTATACGATTTTTCTATAAGCTTTGAATCTTAAACTGCATAAAACAAATATTGCTACATTTTTGCATTAAACTTTATTTCTAAACACTTTTAAAATATTAATAAGATATGGAACATTTGTTTTATTTTAACTGTCAAAACTATTTAAAAATCCGGCTATAAGACCCATGAACCTCAATGTATAGTCCACGTGCATTAAGTGTCGATATTTACTTTAAACATCGTTGTTTACTTCAAACTTTTACGTTCTGGAATTTTTTACAGTGCGTTAGACTTAGCTGCTTATTTTAACTCTTTGACGCAGAGTTTTTATTAAGCATATTTATCATTATTTTGATACTGATTTAAATAAAAATAAGTTAAAAATACTATATATAACATTTTAATGATTTATAATTATTATGAAATACAGCTTGGGACTTCGCGTATTTTTCTGCGCTAAATGTAAAATCTTCCAAACACGGCTCTCTTTCAAACAATAATTTTTCAAATTTTCACTTATTTATAGTTCTTTAGATCTAAAAGAAACAGTTATTCATCATTGTTGCTTTTATTTACAAAATCAATTATTGATTAAAAATTTAAATATGAATGGAAAAAAAAACACTTTTCTTGGATTTCATATTTTATGTAGTAGAAATATAACTCAAACGTCTGACAAATTTTTAGTAACTATTAGATTAATTTCATAATTAAAAAAATAGCAAAATATACTTTTGATTGTAATTAGAAGATCAGAAAAAATATATATAATAAAGAGACCGGTACCCCATCTACTTCAAGGGATTAAAGACTGTTCTTTCCAAAAACAGCCTTAAAAAATTTTCATATAATTTTTGGTAAGAAGGTGCTAAAATTGTAAGTTTAATGTAACATAAATATAAAGTATTTTTTCCCAGTAGAACAGATTTGAGAATAAAAACACGATTCATGCTAACAACATGCCCGCTAACAACAACGCGTAATGCATAAATATCAAAATAGTTTTTTCTAGATCAATAATATTTTTGTCTGTGTTATGAACCAAATTCTATGAGAAATATCAAATTTATAATGAAATAGAACAAAATATATTTTTAATATTGATTTTTACAGAAAAGTTCTAAAACTTCGTACTGTTAAGCATGCTAAAAATATTAAATTCACATTTAGACCTCAGCTTTTAACTCAAAACGAAAAAACAAGCATAGGAAATACGCATTCTAAGTTTCGAAAAATTTTATTCCAAACTTTTTTTTTGTGATTGTGTTAGCATTAAGGTTTTAGAGTTTCATTTTCGGGAGCTTGCTTGCGGTTTCAATTTCATCCGTCAGCATGCGAAAAAACAACTATAGTTTCATTTCTTAAGATTGGAAGACAAAAAATTAAAGAGATTTAGAAGGCTCATGAACTTAAGTTCAAATATGGACAATTAATAAAAATCGAAATTTTCATCGAAATTGCCGATTTTCTTCCTCTGTGCTACCTTAAATTTATTTAATCAATTTAGGAAATTGACAAATTCACAAATTAAAGAAATACTTGCTTATTATAACAGAATTTAGGCTTATTATAACAGTTTCTTTTTAGAAGTAAGACGAATGATACTTCTGCTAAGCAATTTGCTTCTAAACAGAAGTCAGAAATCTTCGATTCTGTTTATACTAACAACTTAGAGGGGATAGAACGTTCGCCATCCATTGAGGTGACTGGGTTCGAATCCCAAAGGTGACTAGCTGATAAGAATCCCACACCCGACTCGAACAGGCCTCTGAGCTGACGTAAAATATCCTTAGTGATATAAGAATTATGGGTTAAAGTTCCTTTGCCGTCGGGCTAACTGCTGGAGGTTTTCGCGGTTTTC
Organism: Parasteatoda tepidariorum; assembly: GCF_982258835.1. NCBI lineage: Eukaryota > Metazoa > Arthropoda > Arachnida > Araneae > Theridiidae > Parasteatoda > Parasteatoda tepidariorum. The sequence continues at coordinate 34,243,637 of NC_141766.1, forward strand.
TTCTCCGTGCAACGCAAGGATGGGTTAGTTCCATCAAAGAGTCCTCCACGAAGGCAAACTTCTCCCAATACTTTATCCAGTATATATATATATATAATAACAGGGCTACATCTCTGTTATCATGGGTGTAAAAAATGCAGTCAAAACCATAATAAGTTATCAAAAGTTTTATTAAAAGTTAGGCTGGTGGTGATAACAGTTCACATCCCCACTCCTGCAAAGAAGGGGTTGTGGACGAAACTATGGATGGTTCCGGCAGATGTTTATTGGAACACGTTATTCAGCAAGAGACATGCGAAAACAATTAGGTTACAGTCGTACATGCCCTTGTAACTCTACGCACTATGGAAAATCATTTAATGCTTCCTAATATGGAAGTGAAGGAGGATCAAGATTCTAAAATAACTCCTCCTTTCAAATATAAATCTAATTATTATTCAATGGCATGTTTTCAGCCTTGAATTCCCAAAATAGAATATCTCTACCCTTACTCTTCAACAAAGACATTTTATGAAACCAAAAGAGGTTTAATTCTTTTATTAATACAAAACTATTTATAATTTTTGTATTACATATATATATATATATATATATATATATATATATATATATATATATATATATACAACAAAATAAATAAATACAAAAAAACACAAAGAAAATTAAGAAAAACAATATGCGGATATAATCATGTGGGCTGATGAAAAGATTATATCCTTTATTTTCCGGATTTTATAAAAAATTTTATCCTTTTTTTCCCCAGTTATTTGTTACTTTTTTTAATTATTTTTTTTCCTCCTCCACCCTTTTCTTTTTCTCATATGTTTGTAATTTTTCTTTGTTTTATCTTCATTTTATACTCAAGAATACTTGAGGATATATATATATATATATGTATATATATATATACTTAATCTAGAAGAATACTTAATCAAGTATTCCCGCTTAAATTACTAAAATACTAATTTAAAATTGTGTCTGTGAAAGTCGCGAAATTCGTAATTTATTATATATATTCAATCTTGATATGTTGATATGTGTTTTTATTTTTTTCACATCAGTTGCTGATAAAAATATGTCAAATACCTTGTTCAATATATTACTATTTTTACGATAAAAGCGTGTAATTGGCTTATGAATTAATATCAGCAAATATTTCATGACTTGTATTTTTTGTAATAAACATTGAAAACTTTATCTGAGGGTCGTATAGATGTCGTATAGATATTGATGTTGTTAAAAATATGACAAACATTTTTGCTTATTTACTCAGTTTTTAATCAGTTGTTTCTCGATATTAAACTTCAGCTCCTTTATTTGTATATATATTTTTTAAAATTAAGCAGAGTAATTTTTCTTTCAAAAATCTTATACACACTTGATCATGATATTAGCTGTCTAATAAAGCAAAGAGCAAGATGAGAAACATAAATAAAAATGTTCAAAAAGTAGCAAATGTGTTCCTATAAAAAAAACTATTTTTGTCAGCTCTAAGACAAAGGGAGAGAAATGCAGTAAATATTTCTGTATGTTTTAGCTAAATATAAACCCTTTGTCTCTGCTAATCTAAAGCAATTCCTTGTAAATATTAGTCAGATTTTCGACAGAATTCTTCTAAATTATTGGATCTTCGTCGCAGACTCACTGCATTGCGAATCCCTATTGATTTTTATTTATTGCCGTCGTTGGTCTTCTGACCCAATATTTGTGTTTACGACTTCTAATGTTCAACCCCGTAGATTTGTAATTTTGAACCCAATCCAGAAGACAAATGAACTCCTGCATTAAGTATTGGGAGACATTTGACTTCGTGGACGGCTTTTTAAGAGAACTAACTAGAATTTGGGTGACATGAAGAGAAAAACCACAAAAACTCCCACGGTTAGCCTAACGGCTGAAGAAGTCTATACCGTGATCCGTCGACCAGTGAGAATATTTTACGTCATCATTGTGTTTCGAGCGGAATTCGTATCAACTAGCCATCATTGGAATGCAAACGTTCCATCCTCTGAGCCACCACGTCTCATCCCTATTGATTTTATAACGGTCGTTGAAAAGCCGACCCAATTTTTGGATTTGTGACTACTAATGTTCAACTCCGTAGTCCTGTAATTTTGAACCCAATCCAGAAGACAAGGGAACTCCTGGATCAAGTATTGAGAGAAATTTGCCTTCGAGGAAGACTTTTTGATAGAACTTTGCGTTACATGGAGAGGAAGACCACGAGAACCCCCCACGGTTAGCTTGACGGCAAGGGAACTCTAACCCATTATCCGTCAAACAGTGAGGATATTTCACATCAGCACTGTGGTCGGTGCAAGCCGGATGCGGAATTCGTATCGACCAGCCATCGTCGGGATCGAACCCCGGTTCACCTCATTGGAAGGCGAACGCTCTATCCCCTGAGTCATCGTGGCTCCATTCCTATTGATTATTCTCATTCAAAGTATTAATAAAAAGAAATTTTGCTTTTAAAATAATAATCTTACGGTAAAAAATTGCGAACAGACTGTCCGCTCTGTAGTTCCTTTCTGATTTATTTCATGTATTGAATTAAAAGATCTCAGAATGTTTCTGATATGTGATATGTAATCTTGCAATGGTTTATATTATGGTTAACAACAAAATAGTTCTGAACTATTTACGCCACGTTTAAAACATTCTTGGAATCTATAAAGAAAGAGTTATACTTCTTAGACTTTGTCAAACATATTTGTAACTAAGAATTTTTTTTATTTGTCTAAAGCAAAAATTTTGAATTTTTTCTGCATAAGAATAAAGAAAAGTAGAACAAAAAATATTTCTCATCTTCAAATTGCAAATACTAGGATTTGATTACGAAAAAAATTACATAATTTTTACTCTAATGCTAGATCTTTTAAAAGGATGAGTCTTTTTTTCAAAGAGTGCAAAAATGGCAACATTTTTCGACAAAATAAGTTCACTATTCATCCTTGGTTATAGGCTTAGTAAATTGCTGACAATTTATTAATGTCATAGAAGAAAATATAGTAGAATATTTTTTTTTATATTTATGTTATCAGTTTCACAAAACATAAAACTATGTGATCTTATTTTGATTCATTAGATTTTATTGAAATTAAGTAACAAAAAAAGAACTCTTGACTATAAATATAATCGTATCATTGGAAGAAAATAAACAGTTGTAACAATAAATGATCGAGACATTTAATTATGAACCTTAATATGAAATCATGACATCTGCAGCGTGAACTAATTGCTTAATTTCAGTGTTGCTTGAGGATTATAGTGAACAAAAAACGAAAAAAAAGAGTAAAAACACTTCTGCAGCCGCCAATTATCGATGAAGATGATCACGGAGATTAAGGCTCTACATTTTCATGACCAACGGTATAATGGGCTTAATGTGGTCAAGGTGGTCATCAATGAACACCAGTTACCTTCACTTTCCAGACAAAAACTAGTGTTCAATGACCTGTCCTTGGGTTAACCGGGTAGTCAGATCGAGTAGCCAATACCTGGTATATGCGGAGAAAAAAAATCTGGTTAAAATTACCGTACTGCATAGTTATGGCATGTCTAGTTAAAAAACAACACTATAATTCTGATAATATAACCATAATATACGGTATTTACCCCTATCGTTTGGTAATTTTTCTGTTCATATAGAAAAGATTTACCGGAAATTCTGGTTTTCAGAAATATAGTTCTCATTTTCACATATTTAGCAAAAAAATATAAAACTTAAAAGTAAATTATATAAATAAATTACACCATGCTCTAAAGTATCATGATGAAATTACCAAATTTTATCACATTCACCAAGTTTTATCGCTTATTATAAAACAATATTTCATTGTTGATTTTGCCAAAATCATTACCTATGCGCCTCTGTAAAAATTACTGAGCTTTTTGATGCTTGCATCGAGTCAAAAAATGGCCAATTTTACCATATGCTGGTAGTTTTGACCATATTTTGTTTCTCAGTGTAGTACCCGTTTCTTTACAATGATAGATGAGAGCCTTAAATACTCCTGCTCTAATAGGAATAAGGCGGGTAAAAATCAACATAGTAATGGCTTATAATGGATCGTTTTTTAGTATACTTCGTCCAGTTTACAAAGGAAATAAAGTATAATGAAGTGTAATAAAAATAAGTATAATAAAGAAAATAAGTTTCACAAAGAAAGTATAAAAATAATGAAGTATAATAAAGAAAATAAGTTTCCCAAAGAAAGTATAAGAGTAATGAAGTATAATAAAGAAAATAAGTTTCACGAAGAAAGTATAAGAATAATGAAGTATAATAGAGAAAATAAGTTTCCCAAAGAAAGTATAAGAGTAATGAAGTATAATAAAGAAAATAAGTTTCACGAAGAAAGTATAAGAATAATGTAGTATAATGAAGAAAATAAGTTTCACAAAGAAAGTATAAGAATAATGAAGTTTAATAAAGAAAGCAAGTATAATAATGAAACTAAGGTTATTAAAGAAAATCAATAAATCGTAGTTATCTGAGAACGTAAAAAAGCTTTTTAATTGCAGAAAAAGATAATTTGAATTAAAATATTCAACTAATGATTGGGATAAAAAATTAATGTAAGACAAGTACAGAGCAAAAAGTTCTTTATAAGTAAATAAACTAAAATTTAATGACATAAAAAAGAAAACTTTTAAAACTTATTTGCGGAATTTAATTTTTAAGACATAGAAAATCTGAAAGGATTTGCTTACTTTAAGGTAGGTTCCTCTGAGTGAACTGAAATTTCTTGATTTGCAATTTTTATATAGAATTCCAAGTACAAATTTGTCAATGTACTTCTGGCAATAATTATAAAACATTTCTCTGACATCTGCTCGCAACACTTTGGGTTTAATACACTAATGTACACTTTTGTTTGACTCCAATAAATTCCGCAACAGCTGTTTTGGCATCATATTGATTGACAAAATGTTAATTCGAAAAAAAAATGCAAATGTTTAAGGACAAATGGTAGTGGACGACAAATTAGGCCATATCTGCCAACTGGCTCCCTCCTGGTTTGTTCCAAAGATGATTTTTCCAAGTGGTAATGAAAAGATAACCAAATTACAATTATAGGTAAAAATAGCCACGAATAAAATATAGGCATTTTGCAAATTGTAATGATCAAAGGTAGTTAAAATCATTTTAAATTAAATTCATCAATCCAAGAATTCAGCAGAAAAGCCTATATTTTGTTATCGCTTTAAATATGAAATACTTCGTGAAAATCTGACAGCATTAGTTGTTATAGCACTGTCAAAAATTCAGAATTCAATAACGGTAAAAAGTACCTGCATTCAGGGTGCCGGTAAATTTTACCATTTTTTTCGGAGCACGTTAAGAAACAAAAATTTAATATTACCGTAATTTTACCGTAACTTTCCGTAATATTACCATATCTAATACCGTAATTTTTATAGCAATAATTACTGAGAAATCAGGCTAACTAAATAAATATTACTGTAAAATTTACGGTATAATATTTTATGGTAAAAATGGATTTCAAAGATGATGCACCCAAATTGCCTGCACTTTATACCGTAATTTGATCTGAATTTTTTTACAGTGTATTAGACATGCGCTCAACTACTATGAAATTTTAATATTTTATATAATATTTGAAAATATTAATATTTTAATACTTACTAATATTTTATATATTTAATAAAATATTTTAATAATGTTTTATATTTTAATAAATAATTAGCATTTTAATAAATGAGAATTAAATAAATTTTGTCCTCCCGTATTAATAAATAAGTGAAACAAATGCATAAAGCAGAGACTAATGGTCATGCTCATAAGTGATGATAAAAATCAATTTGATTAAAAAATTTCAACTTTTCACTATCACTCTACAAAATCTTTGACAAAATCTTAAAATTTAGAAGGGTATGTAAGCAAATATAAATAGCTGAAACTACACATAAAATTTAAGTTATTCAGTTTTTAGTTGGGATTTTCTTTTTTTTTTTAAATAAACACTTTAAAACTATGTTTTTAAACTGATCTGAAAAAGAAAAAGTAATTTCATTTTTGTTTCACCTGAAACTAAAAAGTGAAGAGCTTCACTTTCGAAAAACTTGGGAATATTTTAAGTGGTGTTCACTTAAAATCCTGAAAAGTATGTTTTAGATGTGACAAAATTTAAACTATTGTTTTTTTACTTAATTTAAAGACATATTTTTTTTAAATTATCATTTTAGTTTTGCGCCTGTTCTTTTTGTTAAAAGCAGTCAAATTTTAGATTGACAATAAATTTTATTTGGCAGTTAAATGGCGATGAAAACAGCTTGTAGAAGCTAGGAAAAAAAATTAAAACATGTAGTGTTAACGGGAACCGAAATTCAGTTCAAATTTAGGCACTACAATTAGTCGGAAATAAGGCCATTTGATACGGTTATAACAACTTTTCGGTGAAAAGATTGACATAAATTCTAGTTTTAGTGGTCAGAAAACGCTTAAAACTTGTATTTCTATCAGTGACTTTTCCGGGTAAAGTTGGAGCGTTATAACTAGATATGAAACCAAAAATATCACATGCACCGCACTAAAATTTTTCATAAGACTTTGTTAAACGTGAAATAAAAACAAATTACGCATAAGGGAACAAATCTAAAATCTACATAAGTTAGGAAAAAAAGAACTTCATCGAAATGTGGCTATTCTTTAAAAAAATATTGACAAAAATTTCAAACATTCATAGCTGACTTGCTAAACTGTCTATCTTAGAAATACAAATTAAAAATACGAAGACATAAAACTACCCATAATCTAAGAATGACCCTTGCACGAAATTAATTTTGCAGTGTTTATTACTTTAAGCCGTAGCAATATTTCGTTATTATTCGTTATCAAAATTGTGCACCCCAAATTATTCGTTACCTCTATTTCCTATTTAGTTTTGCACTTTTATTACTTTGTAAAACTTTAAACTACAAGATGAAGAAAATTTTCTAAAATAATTAAATTTGCATTTTTATTAATGAAATTTTTAAAAGTTTATTAATATTTATTAATTAAATAATGGACATGACGCGAAATTTTATGGCAATGAAATGATACACAAATTTCATTTTCCATGTTTCGAACCGTTACTTTGTGTTTGACATAATTGTGTTCCGAGAAATGCTCCGAGCAAACATTTCGTCAAATTGAGGAAATTTCTGTAGTTTGAAGATACGAATTTCGTCAAAAGAGTTTCGTCATTTTGAGATAAGAAAATTAAAAATACAGCTTTTCGGAATTATAAAGAATTAAATGCTCATAAAGTATTTACACGCTTTGGTTCAAAATTTGTCATTCAAAACTGCGTAACTCGCTATTTAAATCATTTTGAAAATTATTAGAGGAAACATTAAAATTAAGAAATTGTTATTTAAAATTATTTAATTTATGCACTTATTTCTTAATGAATGAGTCTTTTATAGATGTGTGCAAAGAAATTTCGATTCGTTTAAAAAGTTTCCGATATTTGAAAAATACGCAGAAGGTAAAATTAACATTGAGAGGCCTAATTTTTTGAACGCTTTCTGTGCTAAACTATTGAGACCATATTTCCAGATTTCAAGAGCCCCCCTCCCACGTTTTAATGATCAAATTGACAATATCGTCAGGGGAAAAAAAGAATGTTTTTACAAGAGAAATATGTTTTGTGATAAAATCAGCTATTTAATTAATAGTAAACTTTAAATATCGTTTGGATAAATATAGAACTAGGATATTAGGATATGTATAGAATGGAAAATTTGGTCAGTAGCACAAAAGTTATTCAGAGTGTTATCTTTATTTTAGAGGAAGGCAGCTCACTGTACACCCTTTTCAAAACCAAATAAAAGTGTTTCAAAAGTTTATGGAATTTTTTACTTGGCATAAATTTGCATAAAAGGTAACATTTTTATAAATCTTAGATGAAAAGCAAGTTTATATATTTATCGACTGTAATTACAAACACATACAATTAGGAAACAACATAATCTCCATGAATACACTAAGATGATTCATGAATATAGAAGTAGTTTTATCAAATATTTGACAGCTTACGTTTCATTAAAAATGACATGATTCCGCTACGAAAATTCTGTCAAAAACAAAGAAATACAACTCATGGTTTCCTGCGTGACTTTAAGTCGATATTTTATTTCTAAAAGTGCGAAAGAATCGGAAAGAAAAATAAATATGTAAAAAAGTTATTTAGTACTGGTAATGTTTACTGACTTCTCATATCAAAATAATATCCCCTCTCAGATATTAAACTCTCACTTTTCACGATTTATCACGATTTCTTCAGCTGTATTTCGTTAATCATGTGAATCATTTCGTCACTAAATCGCATAATTAGTGACGAAACGTAAACTCTAAAATCTATAACAAACATGCTTTTTCAACATAAAACGAATCTATCTACAAAAGTAACTCTTCAATTGATGAAATTACAACGATGAAATACGAAATATTTCTTTACGATTGAGGAAATATGTTCCTTTGAAGAAGTAGTGATAGTTATTTCGGCACTCTGACAAAATGTTCGTCCGGAGCATAAGCCAGAAAACGGTTTCGTCAGAAACGAAGAAAGTTTCCTAAAATTTTAGTATCCATTTTTACAGTGTAGAATTTTATTTCATTTCTCTTCTAATGTGGGCTATAAATTTTATTTTCTCGTGATTTTTGGTAAAACAAATAGTATGATCTTTTAATGTGGTTATATAGTTTATCTAACTTGTAGTTCATTATGCGGAGAGAAAAAAATTCTGGTTAAAATTTCCTTACTGTATAATAAAAACATTTCTAATTTTAAAAAAGAATACATATTTCTAGTTGAAATTTTAATGTACAGTATTTTAACCATTCATTTGGCAGTTTTTCATTTCATGTAGTTACAGTTTACTGTAAATTCTGGTTTACAAAATTATAGTTCTCATTACCACGCATTTAGAAAAAAATACAAAACTGAAAGAAAAGAGAATAAATGGTTTCAATGACATGTTCTAAGATATCATGATAAAATTATCAAATATTATCACATTTTATAATATCATAGGAATTACATACATATTATACATGTACACATACATATTACATACATATTGCATACATATTATACATGCACATACATATTACATACATATGACATTCATATTATACATGCATATACACATACATATACACATACATATTACATACATATACACATATATATTACACACATATTACTTACATATTATACATAATACATACATATTACTTACATATTATACATAATATATGCATATTAAAATACCATATATTATAATATCATTCTACCAAAATCATTACCAAAGCGATTTGGTAAATATTATCGAGATTTTTGGTATTGCCATAGAGCAATAAACATGGTAAATTTTACCGTATTCTGGTAGTTTTGACCATACTTTTTTCTCAAAGTTAATAGGAAACTTTGTTAACAGAAAACTTGCAATAAAATAGGTTTTTTGCCATTTTTATAATATGACTTGACTGAAAAAGATTATGAAATTAAAAAAAAATACTTAGATAATAATATGTTTTCATATTTCTCTCTCTCTCTCTCTCTCTATATATATATATATATATATATATATATATATATATATATATATATATATATATATATATATATATATATATATATATATATATATATATATATATATATATATATATATATATATATATATATATATATATATATATATATATATATATATATATATATATATATATATATATATATATACAGAGAGAGAGAGAGAGACAGATAGATAGATATAGATATAGACATAGATATTTAAATAAATATAGATGTAAAGATCTGGATAGATAACAATTATGTTAATTTTTTAAATGATTAAACTTAAACAAAAATATTTAATTGTTTTAAAACTTCAGCGACATACTTACTTTCTTCACTTGAACTTAAATTCGGAAGAAATACAAACGGCCATGAAAAAGGGGTAAAGAGATTTCATGATAATATATGATTGTTAGTTATCTTTCATTACACTGATTGTTTATGAATATAATCTTTTATTTGCAACCTTTGATTCACAAATCTTTTGTGAATACAACATGGCGTGAGAAAAAAAAAGAACGAAAGAAATAGAATAAAAGGTGCCAGATAGACTAAAAAAAATTTCTGAATGATCACCTTACCGTTCAATTAAAAATTAGACACGAAATCCAAGTGTTATTATTTTTTAGTGGTTAAATAGAAATTTAAAGATATTTTATCGTGAGCAATAAAAGAAACAAACTCTTTTAAACGTCTCCCAGACATTTAATAAACCTTTCTTCTGAAGAATATGCTGAAAGAATGATACTTGGAAAAGTACCAGTCTTTAGTGGGGAATCTTACATAAATACATTTTCTTAGAAAATAGAGAAAAAACTTTTTGGGAAAAAATATATTCGAAAGACTGACTACAACAATATTTTAATGACAATTTAGGCCTAGGATGGTGAGGATAAATATATAATTTATTTATTTATTTAATTTTCACATTTTTGGTCATTTTAAAAGGGTATTATAAAACGTTTTTGAGTCGTTTTTTTCAATATCCATATTTTTTTAATAAATTGCAGTAAGTTTTGCATTGAATCTTACTTATCATTATTTCAAATATACTCCAAAAAAATGCTGAGCAAAGCGTTGATGGTGTGCAAACTTTTTAAGATATAAGAAATTTCTTTTGGACAATTGACGTTCTTTCAATTTTAAGAACATCATAAAATATTAGAAAATACACTACAATCCCGATGTTCTTGAAATTATGGAATTATTTTTTTAATTTAAGGTTTGGTTACTTTTAGCGGTTTTCAGAAACTTTTATTCCGTTATAAGGGCATTTTTAAATAATTTTTAGGTCATTTACATCCTAGCCATGAATCATAAATGCCGACCTATTAAGAATACGAAACTAAGTCGAAACATTGCAATAGATGATCCTAGATATTTTACTGTGAGTATATAGAGAAATAAAAACGTGTGTCTCATACATGCAATAATATTATCTTCGAAACAAACTACTGAAAGATTAGTTGCAAAAAAGTAACTCTAGATATAGTTGTAGCATTTTCTCTGAATATTTCAGGAATACAACGTGGTTTTAGGAAAAATAAAAGGAAATATTCGACAAAAAAATTCTTTAAAGGTCATCATAAATGCCGATCTATAATGAACATACGGCGAACCAATTACGCATACAGCACAAAAAAACGCTATTAATTTTTAAATGACTGAATTAGTTGACAATTTACCGTAAAGAAATAAAGATATTAAAACGTTTGTCTCAATTATGTAATAAGACTTTTCCAAACAAACTGTTGAAAAATTGATAGTAAAAAAGTAACTTTAGGAATAGTTATTGCATTATCTCGCAAATATTTCATGAATACAACGTAGTTTTTGGAGAAAGAGGTAGAAATATTAGAAAGACTAAAATAAATTCTTTAAAGGTCATCATAAATGCCAATCCACAAAGACTATCCTGCTAACCAATTAAGCATTCAGCACAACGAAACGCCATTAATTTTTTAATGGCTGAATTAGTTGACATCATTCCGTAAGGAAGTAAAAATTTTAAAATGGAGAAGGTTTTTAGTAGAAAAAAAGTATGGATAGATACAACTATTGCATTCTCTCACAAATATTTCATGAATATAGTGTGGTTTAGGAGAAAGAGGTAGAAATATTAGAAAGTCTAAAATAAATTCCTTAAAGGTCATCATAAATTCTAATCTACGAAGAATATCCTGCTAACCAATTAAGCATTCAGCACAACAAAAAGCCTTTAATTTTTTAATGGCTGAATTAGTTGGCATCATTCCGTAAGGAAGTAAAAATATTAAAACGTAAAAGGTTTTTAGTAAAAAAAAAGTATCGATAGATACAACTATTGCATTTTCTCCCAAATATATCATGAATATAGTGTGGTTTAGGAGAAAGAGGTAGAAATATTAGAAAGTCTAAAATACATTCTTTAAAGGTCATCATAAATGCTAATCTACAAAGAATATCCTGCTAACCAATTAAACATTCAGCACAACGAAATGCCATTAATTTCTTAATGGCTGAATTAGTTGACATCATTCCGTAAGGAAGTAAAAATATTAAAACGTAAAAGGCTTTTGGTAAAAAAAAAAGTATCGATGGATACAAATATTGCATTTTCTCACAAATATTTCATGAATATAGTGTGGTTTAGGAGAAAGAGGTGGAAATATTAGAAAGTCTAAAATAAATTCTTTAAAGGTAATCATAAATGCTAATCTACAAAGAATATCCAGCTAACCAATTAAGCATTCAGCACAACGAAACGCCATTAATTTCTTAATGGCTGAATTAGTTGACATCATTCCGTAAGGAAGTAAAAATATTAAAACGTAAAAGGCTTTTGGTAAAAAAAAAAGTATCGATGGATACAAATATTGCATTTTCTCGCAAATATTTCATGAATATAGTGTGGTTTAGGAGAAAGAGGTAGAAATATTAGAAAGTCTAAAATAAATTCTTTAAAGGTAATCATAAATGCTAATCTACAAAGAATATCCAGCTAACCAATTAAGCATTCAGCACAACGAAGCGCCATTAATTTTTTAATATCTGAATTAGTTGACATTATTCCGTTAGGAAGTAAAAATTTTAAAACGTAAAAGTTTTTTAGTAAGAAAAGTGTCTATAGGCACAGTTATTGCATTTTCTCTCAACTATTTCATGAATAAATACAATGAGGCTTTGGGAAAAAGAGAAGGAAATCTTCGAAAGCTTACAAACATTTCTTTGAAGGTCACCATAAATACCTTTCTATCTATGAAGAATCAATTAATAATCTGCAAATCAATTAAGAGGACGGCACAGTTAAGCGATATTAATTTTTTTAATGCCAAGATTTAAATAAGTTGACATTTTATTGTAAATACGAAACGGCATGAAAACGTTTATCTCAATTATGAAACAAAGCAGTTTTCGAAACTAACTGTTGAACGATTGCTAGTAAAAAGTTTCTATGTGTATAGATATTGCATTTTCACTTAAATATTTCATGAATAAAATGTTATTTTAGGAAAAAGAGAAGGAAATATTCGAAAGTATAAAAAAATCTCATAAAGGTCATCAGAAACGCCAATCTATAAAGAATATATTGCAAGTCAACTAAGCATGCGGCGCGACATAACTATATTAATTTTTTAATGGCTGAATTTAAATACGTTGACATTTTATCGTAGCGATTTTAAAACGTGTACTTCTATTACGTAATAAGGGAGCAGTGATGGCTTAGGGCAGTGGTGCGCAAACTTTTTTCGACCGCGACCCCTTTTGTAGAGAGAAAATTTTTGGCGACCCCTAGAGATAAATGTTCACAAATACGATGTATATTTCGAGCGTTTCTTTCGTTTCATCGAATAAAAACATCATCATATTTGACTCATATTAATTTTATTTATAATTTTAAGAAAATACTTTTTGTATAACACAAAAATCAGTAAATTGCCCTTTAATGAGATGTATGTGGCTGCAAGTTTCTAATTATCTCATCGATGTTTGGATGTATGTTGCTAATTGCAATTCGCATGTCATCTTCAGGTTTTAAACGCGAGTGGTATTTAGTTTTTATTGAAACTAGTTTGCTAAATCCAGTTTCACATAAATACGTTGATGCAAATTGTATTAACACTCTGATGGCATTCTTGCTTAAAACGGGATATTGTTTCTCCACGGATAGCCAAAATGTTTGGCAAGGCTGAGTCTTAAATTGATTTCGAAGAGTATAATCACTAATCAGATCTATCAATTGCTCTTTCTCACTAATTTGAAGCGTTGAACTGCATATGTCAAAGGAAAATGGATCACGAATCCAACCAAGATCGTTTTCAGGAAAATCCTCGAATCTTCTCGAAAAAATTTTCTTTAACTTTTCAATGTGATTGGAAATGATGTTTTTAAATGTAAATATATCTATATCATTTTCCTTGATAAAATCGTTAAAGCAAGGGAACATGTTGGTGTTGTTTTTATTCAGTTCAGTTTGCCAGAGACTAAACTTATTCTTAAAAGCTTGAATTTTACTGGCTGTAGTTATGATAGTTGAATTCTCACTCTGCAAGCTCAAATTTAAGTCGTTAAGTTTTTCGAAAATATCAACTAAATAGGTCAGCTTCCCTAGCCAAACTTCATTGATATAGTAACTTGCCAATCTATGTTTCTTTTCGATTTAGAACATGTACACTTCATTTCTCAAATCAAATATCCGTCGTAGTATTTTCCCACGTGAAAGCCATCTGACTTCGATGTGTAACAGTAATTTCTCATACGTTGAGCCCATTTCATTGCAAAGTATTGAAAAGAGACGGCTGTTGTGGCTGTTGCATTTAATGTAGTTAATTGAACTAACAGCGTCTTGTAATACGTTGTGCAACTCTTCATCCATATCTTTTGCAACAAGAGCTTTCTGATGAATCATACAGTGATTAAATACCATATGAGGTGCCACCTTCTGAATTAAGCCTCTGAGCCCTTTATTCGAACCTGTTAATGCTGCAGCACCATCAGTACAAACCGCAACACAGTTTGCCCAGGTAAGGGACTTTGTTTCAAAATATTCATTTATTACTTCTAATATTTTTTCTCCAGTTGTTTTTCCTTCCAAATTTTTGCAACATAAAAACGTTTCTGTTATATCTTCATTGAAAATAAACCTAACGTAAATAATTAGTTGTGATATTTTAGTAATATCGGTAGTCTCGTCCAGTTGTAAAGCAAATACCGATGAATTTTGTATGCGTTTTATGACTTCTGACTCGATATTTCGTGACATTTCGGAAATCCAATTGCAATTAAACAGTGAGTGATGGCGCTTCACTTTTTATATGTACACTGTATGGTATGCAGCATGCAGGGATAATGCATTTCATAAAAATTTGGTGACCCCCAAAAAACTTCTGGCGACCCCCAGAGGGGTCGCGACCCCTAGTTTGCGCACCACTGGCTTAGGGGATAGAGTGCTCGTCTTCTGATAAGGTGAACCTGGTTCGAATCCCAGCGTTGGCTGATCGGAATGAATTCCGCACTCGGCTTGCACCGACCACAGTGCTCACGCAAAATGTCCACAGTGGTAGACGGATCATGGGTTAGAGTCCCCTTGTCTTGAAGCTAACCGTGGGAGTTTTTCGTGGTTTTCCTCTCCATGTAACCAAAATGAGGGTTAGTTTCATCAAAAAAGTTCTTCACGAAGGACCATTTCTACGAATACTTGATACAAGAGTTCCTTTGTCTTCTGGATTGGGTTTAAAATTACAAGACTACGGAATTGAACATTAGTAGTCGTAAGCTCAAAAAATTGGATCGGCTGTTCAACGACGGTTATAAAAAGTATGTAATATTACTCTTTGAAACAAACTGCTTCAAGAGTGATAGTAAAAAAGTATCTATAGATGTAGTCATTGAATTTTCTCCTAAATATATTTTTTGAATTAAATATATTTTTTGAATTTTGAAGTGGTTTTAGGGAAAAAAAGTTAAAAATATTCGAAATCCTAGAAAAAAAATTTTTTAAAGGTCATAAACGCCGATCTCATAAAAAATATACAGCAAACTAATGAATCATACGATACAACAAAACAATTTACATTTTTTAATTGCTTAATTTAAATACTTTGACATCTACCGAAATGACTTTAAAAGGTGTGTCTCAATTATGTAAGACTGTTTTCGAAGCAAACTGTTGGAAGATTCATTGTAAAAATTTATATTTATATGCACAGTTTATACCTGATACTTAGGAACAGTTGTCTAACGTAAACAAAAAGACTCTTTTTACTTTTTTTTTTCAATTAAGTTTGTTTAAATTCACTGCTCTAGTTTCACAGATAATTGACTTATATATTGAATCTTTAGATGATTAGTTGTGCACTAACTCGTTAGCAAGCAGCTTATTCATTTGAGAACTGTTTGCTCTTTAAAAATATTAAAAATAAGGTACCGAACTTATTTACTTAATACTTTTTTGGGGGATATGCAACATGTCCACCGTAAATATGCTATGGTGTCGATGTAACAATTGAGGAGAATGGTTTAAGCAAATTTTTGGCAAAAAGGACAATGATCCAAGCGTCATTTCTGTCATGTGTTGCATTTATAGGATTACTAAGCTTTGAAAAATCAATAATGTGAGAAAATGATTCTCCCCGAGAGTTATGACACAGTGAAGATGGGTGGGGGGAAGCTATTCTGCCATGCAGTTGAACAATCACCGTAAGTGACAAAAGAAATCAAAATTGAGATTTTTATAAGTTTGGCATTTCGCCATAATAAGCCAGGGCTGTCCAACTGGCGGCCCGCCAACTTCTTATTCAGCATATTTCTTTTTTCGAAATTTTATGGTATCGAGAAGCATACGAGACTATCATTCTAGGTCAAGTCGGGGTCCCCGAAGTTTCCTCTTGATCGCTCTTTCACTCCTTTCATTGTATTAGGACAAAAAGGTACAGGACATCTACAGGTCAAGGTCAAGAGCACTCCTACCCTGCACACTGGTGCTCAGTTTTCCCATTAAAATATAAGCAAATTGTTTTATAATCCATCTGTTCCATTGCTTTAAAACTAATAATTCAACTATTAATTGTTATTGTATTAGAGGTAAGAGGTTATTGTTCAACTTTTTGAAACTGCTGCCCGCCAGGTGATCAGTGACCGGAATTCTGGCCCGTGGGCTCTTTGCAGTTGGACAACCCTGTAATAAGCTAAATGAAGAACAATATTCCCGTCAGCGCGAAAAGTCGTTTTTTCTCTGAGTTAGATTTCGTCGACATAACCGTTCTTTTCCTTTGATCTTCAAGTTTTAATATTAACAAGTCAAGCGTTAACGGTTTGAGGTTTGTAAGTATCATTTTTTTCCGTAACGTCCGAATTCGATTTAGTTTTTTTTTTTTTTTTTTTTTTTTTTTTTTTTTTTTTTTTTTTTTTTTTAATTCCTAATTTTATCGTACAATACTTCTTGTAGACGCGACCATTCTCAATCTTGAATCCGCTTATTGTAGTAATGGAGCGTTCTTTCTTTCTTTTTTTCCTTTTTTTCTTCCTTTTTTTTTTCTTTGCATTTTTAGAACATTTTCTCACTCTTATGTTTAGGCAGTATCCGAAGCCTGAAGGGGCTTCGGAGCAAAGAGAGCTATTATCATAAAAACTATAATATCTTTTCAAGATTAAAAAAAATATTAAATAGTTAGGGTTAAGTAAGTAACAAAATAAAAATAATTTGACCAGCATATGATAAATTAATTTTAAAATAAGTTAAGGACCGAACAATTCATGCAGACACAAAATACATCAAGTAATAAACACTTACTGTGCTCATATGCTTCTAGGAAAAATTAAAAAACGGCAGCAATATTAAGATGAATGTTTTTAAGAATGATGTTATGTTTTTCACAACTAGAATATTTTAATAAAACAAAGGAAATATATCTGGTTCCGAAATCAGAGAATTTGATTTTTCATTCTAAAGGAAAATCTTATTCTAAGAAACTTGAAGCTTATTTAGAACAAAATGAATACCATTTTATGAGTGTTATTAGGTGAGCACGAACCCTGAATAAGTTATATTAATATATTTACTCTCGCTATTTTCAAATTCATAAAATAAAACAAATGTTACAAAAGTAAGTAAAACAAATTGAGCTGAAGTTTTAAATAAGTGTATAAATTGTTAAAATATGTGAAATAGTAACTTTTGCAACATTGGAATTTTAATACGCGACATATTAGAAAGGTAATTTACTTAAAACAATGCATAATTTATAATGAATTTCTTACCTGAATATGAAGACATAACCATTCCGGCATTTTCAATGCAAGGAGTCAGTTCTGAAAATACGTTAACTTCGTTATATTTCTTAATATAATGGGGAGTTTTTTATGGCATTTTTTTACAATTATCCTATCTTTACTAATTTGCAGAAAAAATCCTATACATATTGTAAACAGTAATTCAAATAAGTCTTTTAATTTTCTTTATGACTTCTCAGAAGATGTTTCAAAGCTCAATTTACATATCCTCCGAATGCTACGGTTTCAGAAAATAAATTTTTTAGTGGTAAAAAGAGTAATAAATTGGAATTAAAAGAATTTTGCCACTATATATAAATAATTTAAACAGATATATTAAAAGTCCGATAAAGAATTGGTTATATTTAAAAGTCTAGATAAAGGTTTTATAAGGGTCTCATTAACTTAAAAACTATCGACTTTACTTCTTTACAACAATAAATATATTTTGCACGAAACTCAATTGTTGAGGGTATAAATCTAGACCTAAATAGAAAACAAATTCTAAAAGCAGATAATGATACTGTATCACTTAACCTATCATCTATCCAAAATCTGATGACTGCATTTAGAAGCTAATTACTTCAAAAAGTGCAAGTGCCAATAATATTTTCAAACCGGAAGTCCTAACTGATATAACAGTCAAGGTCAGATTTAATTTGTTTATCTTTATCATCATTTAAAAACTTCAATGTACACAGAGAAAGACATTCCGACAAAATTACCGTACTATATGGAAATGACATATCTGATAAAAATAATTTAATATAAAACGTGATTCTAATAATGAAAACGGAAAGACACTGTACCTAAACCATTCCTTTGGTAATTTTTCCGTTCATATGCTAACGTTTACCGAAACTCCTGGCTCTATAAATTATAGCTGATTACCATACGCTTAGTAAAAAATACAATCGTAAAACTAAAAAGCAAGTTAAACCGAATAAATGGTTTTTATGCCAACCTCAAAGAAGGAATGATAAAAGTACCAAATTTTATGACAATTTTATTCAAATTTAGTTATTATAAAACCATATTTTATTGTTAATTTTACCGAAATCATTAACAAAGTGCTCCGGCAAAAACCAACGGAGAGTTCCCATAGATCCAGAAATGCGATACATTTTCCTTAATCTAATAGCCTTGACCATAGTTTTTTCTCACTGTGCGATTATTATATCTTGTTTATTCGTTTTGATTGCTAATTTTTAATTGTCATTATAAATATCATTTTAAAACAAAAATGAAACGGTAAAGTTTAAATTTCAATAACGCTTTAAATGTTCCAAAAAAATCACTCGTAAAAACTAAAGGAGTTGTCATGTATGTAATTCTCTCTCTCCTTCTCCCCCCCCCCTCTATCTATTTTTATTTTTATTTCTCTATCTATCTATCTCAACATAGGGTTTAACAAAGCCTTATTGAAAAATTTAAATTTTCAATTTTTCATTATAAAATACTACATTTGAGATGCCAGTTATTAGTTTTATTAAAATTTACTTATTTTTATTTTTTACTAACTTCTTTTTAGCTTATTACATTTTACGTTACAGCATTTATAACTAATTAACCTAGTGATTAAATTTTCAGAAGTGAAATAGTGTATTAAAATTTGCTCGAAGCGTCATCCCTGTGTTTTTAATTGTACAAACTTTGGGTTTTCCTCTTATTGTACATAAAATTGAAGAAATTTGAAAAGTTGAAAGTTTCAGAAACTCATTCCAAGTTTCAGATCTATTTTTATTTTTATTTCTCTATCTATCTATCTCAACAAAGTGTTTAACAAAGCCTTACCGAAAAATTTTGAATTTTTATTCATAAAATACTGCATTAGAGATGCCAGTTAAAAGTTTTATTCAAATTTACTAAGTATTACTTTTTTACTAACTTCTTTTTACCCTATTACATTTTACGTTACAACATTTATAACTAATTAACCTAGTGATTAAATTTTCTGAAGTGAAATAGTGTATTAAAATTTGCTGGAAATGTCATCCCTGTGTTTTCAATGGTACAAACTTTGGGTTCTCGTTCAATTATACATAAAATTGAAGAAAGTTGAAAGTTTCAGAAACTCCATGAAAATAGCTACAGGCAGAATTCGTGCTTTTTAGAGATAAATGAAAAACAGAGTAAGCTATTCGTTTGTCAAAGTCTACTTTTTTAATTAATTCTATTAGAAAAATGATGATAATTCTATAGTTCCTTATAACTTTTGGTGAGTTCAACGTATGGTTGTGTATTTTTAGCTATTGCTTTCAAATGTTAAAATAAATTTTACATGACGTTTAAAATATGTTAAACCTTTCTTTCTGGAAGGTTATATACAGTGTATCAAACTATAAACGATGGACACATGAAACTTGGAGTATTACAAAGGAAATTGATCAAAGTTTCATTTGAGATTTATGCTCTATTTATTATAAATTTCATACATATTCCTTATATCTCTGGATTCTAAACTTCCGTATGTGCAGTTGGGTCAATATAATTTGTTGCTATAAATTAAAAATTCAGTAGAAAAAAATTTATATAATTTCTACATATACTTGGTTTTATCCGACCTGGTCGGATAAAATTAAGCTATAGCTTCTTTCCAAAAAATAAATATTTTACTCTCCAAGCCATTTTTTACAATAAATAATTTGTATAAATTTCAAATTAAAGGATTGTTTTATCAACCAAATAAAAAGTTAAACAATTTTATTCAAGGAATTTCTTAGAGAAAATTAGAAAACTTTAAAGAATCGGCTTTGTGCAACTTTTTCCAACCTGTTTATTTAGTATAACCCCATATGTATTATTTTATCAAATTTATGCTGTGTCTCCAAAATTTAAACATGTAAATTAATTTATAGAACTCATTCCATAAATATATTTTTAAATATTATTTTCGATTCTTCTATTCTTCTACTTATTCCACAGTATTTTATAAGAAAATATTTAACTTATTTTCCCCAACATTTAGTTCACAAAAATGTAATGTTGTGTACATTTTCACCGAAATGTTTCTGTAGGTTCAAAAAAATTAAACAAGTGAATTTATTTATAGAACTCATTCCTTACATATTTTCTGCATTATTTTTTCGATTTTCCTATTCTTACTTTCCTTCTACTTATTCCATAGTGTTTTAAGGAAATATTTTATTTATTTTTACTAAAATATTCACAAAAGTACAATGTAGGGAAAATTTTTTCCAAAATGCTTTTTGTAGTGTCACCAAAATTAAACACGTAAATTCATTTATAAAACTCATTCTCTCTCATATATATATATATATATATATATATATATATATATATATATATATATATATATATATATATATATATATATATATATATATATATATATATATATATATATATATATATATATATATATATATATATATATATATATATATACATATATTAAGGATTATTTAGTTATCTTCTTTCATTCTTTCTTTTCATATACTTTCAATACGTATACTCATTCCATACACTACCCTACAATAATTGAAGAAACACTTTCAGTTTTGGGAATTTTTTTCAAATTTCTCAAGAAACAACAAGAGAATTATTTTATAACTGTTTTTAGGCTACGTAATTTCTTTTACGTATCAATGAAGTTGAAAGATTTTAGAAGTTTGAGGTACCACCAATAAATTACGAACGAAAAAAAGTGTTTTTGAATAAACTATACCAAAACAAATATAGCAACAAATTTGCAATTTGAATCATTTACTTTGGTTATATGTAAATTGCATAAAATTTCGTAAGCCTATTTTAAATATTTACGGAGATACAGATATTTTTATAAATTTGGATTCATCTCTTGAGAACTTCTTTGCTTAGCTTTCGTAACTGTAAAAAATATAACTAAAATTGATTTATTTTTTAAAATTTCATGAGCCTATCTCAAATATTTACGGAGATACAGATATTTTTATAAATTTGGATTCATCTCTTGAGAGCTTCTTTGCGTAGCTTTCGTACTGTAAAGAATATGACTAAAATTGATTTATTTTTTAAAATTTCATGAGCCTATCTCAAATATTTACGGAGATACAGATATTTTTATAAATTTGGATTCATCTCTTGAGAGCTTCTTTGCGTAGCTTTCGTACTGTAAAGAATATGACTAAAATTGATTTATTTTTTAAAATTTCATGAGCCTATCTCAAATATTTACGGAGATACAGATATTTTTATAAATTTGGATTCATCTCTTGAGAGCTTCTTTGCGTAGCTTTCGTACTGTAAAGAATATGACTAAAATTGATTTATTTTTTAAAATTTCATGAGCCTATCTCAAATATTTACGGAGATACAGATATTTTTATAAATTTGGATTCATCTCTTGAGAGCTTCTTTGCGTAGCTTTCGTACTGTAAAGAATATGACTAAAATTGATTTATTTTTTAAAATTTCATGAGCCTATCTCAAATATTTACGGAGATACAGATATTTTTATAAATTTGGATTCATCTCTTGAGAGCTTCTTTGCGTAGCTTTCGTACTGTAAAGAATATGACTAAAATTGATTTATTTTTTAAAATTTCATGAGCCTATCTCAAATATTTACGGAGATACAGATATTTTTATAAATTTGGATTCATCTCTTGAGAGCTTCTTTGCGTAGCTTTCGTACTGTAAAGAATATGACTAAAATTGATTTATTTTTTAAAATTTCATGAGCCTATCTCAAATATTTACGGAGATACAGATATTTTTATAAATTTGGATTCATCTCTTGAGAGCTTCTTTGCGTAGCTTTCGTACTGTAAAGAATATGACTAAAATTGATTTATTTTTTAAAATTTCATGAGCCTATCTCAAATATTTACGGAGATACAGATATTTTTATACATTTGGATTCATCTCTTGAGAGCTTCTTTGCGTAGCTTTCGTACTGTAAAGAATATGACCAAAGGTGATTTTTTTTATTTTGGCTTCTGCTGCTTGGATTTAAAGACATACAATTTTTGTTATTACCATGGCATATTCATCAAGTTTTTAGACGTTTAATTTTAAAGCATATATTTGATACTTAAATTCCCAGCTATTCCAGATATTTAAACTTTTCATCCAAGTTAGACAATCTTGCTTTTGTATTTGATCGTAAAGGTCTTTTAGGATCCACTGTTTAAGCACCCACTGTACCAAATATAACTACAATAAATAAAATTTCTTTTAATTGGCCATCTACAGTTACCCATGCTCAACCCGATTCATATTACGTAGTCTTATATTTGAAGTAATGCAATATAATAACAAGCATTACCCTAGAAAAGGTGATAATATAACAAAATGTCTTGTAAACATGGAAATATAATTACAAAATATTATTTCTTTGAAGTTTTGAAAATATATGCAAAAAACGTAAAAATTGGTTTAACATACCAAGAAATATTGATTCCTACCTGCATTATTCGTATCATTCACAATAGCTTCAAAAGATTAGGTGGAACAGACAAAATTTCTCTGTCAATATGTTTACATAGTAAGCGCCTAGAAAATAACGGCGTGCACTTAAGGGCACGATTGAGTTTCCGCTACATGTGCACACGCACGATGAAAGATACCCAAGTAGAGATTATAAATTGTTGTTATTGGAACATTTCTTTGAATGGCAAAAAATAAATTTTTTTGGAATTCTGAACTTAATTTTTGAAATTTGACTGGTTAATTCTTAATGATCAAACATTGTGTGAAAGCGGAAAATTGAATTTATCAGTGGCAAGGATTTTATAACCCCAAATTATCATTATAATTGAGTATAGAGCAGTAAAAATATTCATATGCACACTCTTAGAAATTTCTCGGAAAAAATGGTGAAATAGCAATTTATTTAATTGTTACTTTACCATATTCAGCTAAAACAGTCAAATAACAGTAAAAGAGATGCTAGTCAAAGTGAGAAAAAAACGTTTATTGATTATTTTTATCTAATACGGTTTAATAACCCGAATTCATTCCTTGCCAAAGGCCCACCTTATGAGGCCACTTTGTTCCCAGCCATTTCCATGTGAACCAAATGCATGGTTTAAATCAGTGGTTCCCAACCACTGGGCAGTGGACCGATACTGGTCAGTGGATCAAATGGTACTGGCCCACCTAAGAAACACTGAATTATTTTTATTTTATTTTCTGTGAGGTATTTCTCTCAGATTTGTGGGACTTTCTATAGACAAGAGGTTAACTAGAAGCTGAGATAAAAACTTAATCTGAGATAAACTTGAAACTAAGATCCATCGCTTAAAGCCCATACCCCGCATACAACGGTATTACTTAAAGGCATGTTTAAACACAAATTAAAGTTATTAAATTAAAACCATCTGTAATATAAACAATCAATATCCCCCCTCCTTCAGCGAATCGTGGTAAAATGATCAAACGTTGACCGGTCAGCAGCGATCAAAAGGTTGGGAAGAACTGATTTAAATATCACATATTTTGGTTTTATTACCTGAATTATTTGGTTTTATAGCCTGTTTTTTTTTACCAAAAATATCATTGTCATACAAGCACAGTAATTTTACCAGATTATTTTTTTATCCGTGAGTAAACAAATTAGTTCTACGACTTTTTTAGTATTGGTGGTTTTCATAGACGTTTTATGGGCGGTTGAAAATCGGAAAAATTATTTACTGTATTCACTTTATAATTCTACATTTACTTTAATTTTGTGTGCTAGATAACATATTCAAATAAAAAATTTTATTAATTGTTGTAACATTGAACTATATTTATAAAATTAGCAATTTTAAAATTTTTTTTATATTAGACATATTTAATTTAATTTTTTTATTTTTAGAGTTAAAGATTTTTGGCGAATATATTGCTATAAAAACTCCAGTTTAGATAAATACGTTAAGCATCTGAAATATGCATTACAAGACAATATTCAATTCATAACTGATTTAAAATATAAATTCAGTTTCCTCAGACATTTGTGATACAATTCCTAAATTCTCCTAATCCGAAAATTCCTAATTTGCTAGTGTGAGTTTTTTCTTCTTTTGCTAATTTTTCCCTTTTTTCATAGCACTTATAAAAGGCAATGTACTCAAAGAAAGAAATTACCTTTCTTGTAAAATAAAACTATAAATCTGGTTATTAAAACCCAAATATAGGGTATTTAGACCATCCATTTGGTAATATATCCGTTCATATGGTTACAGTTTACCGGAACTTCGGGTTTTCGAAATTATAGTTCTTGTTACCACACATTTAGTAAAAAATACAAAACTGAAATGTAAATCTTACGGAAAAAATGGTTTTAAGGCCATGCCCTAGGGCAGTGTTTCCCAAACTTATGTCTTCTGTGTACCTTTTCTAAATTTTTCGTAACGCTGTGTACCACTAATAAAAAAATGAATGTAATTTTTACAATAAAAAATTTGCTCAAAAGTTAAAAATCACAACTGGCTGTTGACACCCCTAATGATTAACTGTTAACTTTGCAAAAAATAGCCAATAGAAAAATATGTAATCCTAATTTTCATGGCTAACTTTGTTTTTAAATAAAATTTTGTGAAATTTTCGCTTGTTGTAAGATATTTCGCATAAGAACGCGTACCCCCACTAAACTGTTCCCGTACCCCTAAGGGTACGTGTACCACACTTTGGGAAGCACTGCCCTATGGTATTATGATAAAATTATCAATTTTCATCACATTTTGTAAAACCATATTTTATTGCCAACTTGCCAAAATCATTACCAAAGAGTTTCAGTAAAAATTATCCATCATTTTGGTCTTCCCATAGAAGCCAAAAACACTGTAAATTTTACCACAATCTGGTAGTATTGACCACACCTTTTTTTTCCTCCGTGCAGTGCGTAAAAAGCAAAAACAAAAAAAAAAATAGAGAAATAGTGAAAAGAAGAAAAGAAAACACCGTAAATAAAGTAAGCGTACTAAAGCTTATTAACCAATACATGTGAAATTGCTTAACAATTGAAATTATAACAGTATTATAAAATGTAATGTGCACAGAATATTATATCGATAAAACAAAATAATAAAGCAATTCAAATAAATATTTATACAGTTTTTTTGTCAATACAATTTATTCATAATATTTTGACATCTAGTTTTGGCAACCGTTATTCACAGCCAGTATAGACTCGACATTAAAAAACTGCGGTGCGGCCCCGACAGGAACTGAGAAAGATATCTTCAGCTGAAAGAAAAACAGTTACAGTTAAAATACAAAGACATTTTCATATTTTGAAGCAAGAAAAAATTGGTAAAAACTTTCAACTAATATGATTATACTTGTTGCTAATACAAACCTTTTTTCAAGTACAATCAATTTTAAAAATCATATGAAGAATGGAATTTTTAAAAAATATACACGTATTAAGAGTCACTAGTTAATATTTAAGCAAGAAAAAATGAAAATATTTATGCAAAAAAATCAGATATTTAAAATTTGATATCTCAGGAACAATTCTTCCAATTTTGCTCAAATTTTGCATTTCGCCATGTAAAATTACATTTTTTAAAATAATGCACAAATTTGTATAGCATACAATTGTGGGGAGAGTAGCTTTCGGCCATGTCAACCGTCATCTATGAAACGATACCCCACATTGGTGACCCGGACGTGATGCGAACACGCCGAACTTGACAGTAACGCCCACTTCGATCTGGTAACGCTTACTTCGATGGATTGGATGGTCCACATTGAACAGTTGACTTGCTACTTGTGCCTGCTACATTATCCACCTCTTCGCGCTGTTGTTACTCAGTCTCGATTAAACACAACGTCTGCCTGCATACACTCGACTTCTAAAGGCAACACAGGAACGACAACTACTGTGAAGTTAATACACCTCTCACATTCAGCACTCAAAAAGTACGGTGATCTAATTACAGCTCTCCCGGCTTCTCACAAAAACAGCAATGAATCAACTTGTGGTATCCGTGCATCGAATTCTATCACAGATATAATTCTGGTGGGGGAGTACTGTAGCATGTCTACCACTACAAAAATATAATTCCAATTCGCTAGTATATAAGACATGTTAACTCGACTCTATGTCGGGGTACCTTATCATAGATGATGGTTGACATTGTCTATAACTTCTCATCCCCACACAATTCAGCATTTTTTCGACCATTATTAAATTAAATAATAAATAGTTACTAAACAAATTTTTCGCATGAAATTATATTTGGATAAACTAATTTTATAAGCATGTTCAAAAATTTTTAATCCACTTAAAAAGTTCTCGAGATATAGCAAAATACACAAAAAGTAAAATTAACGTTAAAGGGTCCAAATTTTGAAGCGCTCTCGTGACCAAACTATTGGGACCTTATTTTATAAATTGCGACAACCCCCTATATTTTGGGGGTCAGAAATCCGAATCCGTCAAAAAACTGTACGTTTACTCAGAGAAAGTACATTTTGCGTCTGATTTCTGTGTCTAAACTTAAAATATCGTCTGCATAATTGAGATCACCCCTTCGAGCCATTAAGATCGAAAACTAGAACGTGATGAACCAATCCTTATATCAAAAGTTATTCAGAGTGGTCCTTTTTTTCCTCATTGTACGTACAAGAGTCTTTTTTTCTGAGAACTTAGCTTTCAAAATAGCAAGAATGTTTTCTTACTTCAACGTAAGTGCAAAATACTGAAGAATTAAGTACAAGAATATACTATATGTTCTGTAACTCCCACAATAAATATATATTTTTAAAATACTTGTCAAAAATAATATCAAGAAATTATGCAAATTAGGGTTCCTAAAATACTATGCAGTCAAATCCCGCTATAGTGAACACTGTTTATAGTGAACTCCCGGATATAGTGAACGAAATGCTCGCTCCCGTGCCTTGTTACACACGTATAATGTTATCTTTTGTGGATACAGTAAACCAAAAAAAGAGAGGAAGTAATACGAACTTTTTTCTGTCTTCGACTGATTTTCTTCTTTTTTATGTAACAAGTTTGAAATTTCTACTTCAAAATAAATGCGTATACCGATTTTTAAAACCATCTATAGCATGGAATGTAGCAAAAAGCATTTTTTCTCGTTTGTTTCGTTACTGAATTGGTTCAACATTCAAAGAAGCAGCAAATCTTCCAGTATCTGTACAAATGCTCCAAATCAAAGCCGATAAATTTGCTAAGTGATTTGGTGAGAATACTTTTATGTTCTCTAATGGCTGGTTAGATAGGTTTAAAAAGAGGAATAGCATAAATTCATGAAAAATTATCGGAGTCAGGAAGTGCTTTCATATCTGATGTTAAGGATTGCTCATCAGCTAAAGATTACTAATTTTCTTTGTACTCAAGACGAAAAGTATTAAAAAATATAAGTTAAAATTTTTTTTGTTACTACGTATTATTTTTCAGTCATTTTTGTATTTCATTTTATTGGTCATTTATTTAAATAATGTATAATAAAAGGGGGGGGGGGAGTTTGGAACCATTATTTAAAATTGTTTGCGGAACGGGATATAGTGAAGTCCCGGTTATAGTGAAACGAAATTTTGATCCTTGAAGGTTCACTATAGCGGGGTTTGACTGCAAGGTAAAAACAGAAACATTATCGAAATATGTCGAATGGTTATTGAAAAAAGAGACGTTGAAATAATTGAAGCAAGTTTAATAACCTCGTGAATCATTTTTCGAAAAATCCCTTTTCACACATTCATTTTCCCTTGGAATCAATCATGTTTTGATGTTTTTAATCACATTTTCCTAGTTAATGCTCAGTTAGATTCCAAATAACGTTTTTGATTTTCCTCATTTTAAACATTTATTTGTGACTCACACGGAGCAAAGAAATTCTGGTCAAATTGCTCTACCTTATAATAATAACATTTCTAGTAAGAAGGAAAAAATATAATTTAGGTAGTAAAAACCAAAATATGGGGTAATTAGTTCATTCATTTTGTGATTTTTCCGTTCATAAGATTTACGATTTACCAGAAATTCTGGTTTTCAAAATTATAGTTTTTATTACCACGCATAGTAATAAATACTAAACTGAAAAGAAAATTTAACCGAATAAATGCTTTTAATACCTTGCTCGAAGGTATCAAGATAAAATTATCAAATTTCACCACTTGTATCAATTTTTCTCACATATTACAAAACCATATTATACAGGGTGTCCCAAAACGACCGCATGAACTCTGCACAGCTAAATTCCTCGTTGGGAGTATATAAAAACTGCCCAAAGAAGCGTTCCTATACGATCCATAGCTTACGAGAAAAATACGAAAAACAAAGTATGACGTCACTGCCGGTGCAAGAAAAAAACACTTTATTGGACATATCAACAAAAGTATTTGCATATCTTTCAAGACGATAATGTTTAAAACGTTTGCCGCGCATATTCTGCTTTAAATTGTGCATAGTATACTGCTTTTGATATGTTCAATAAAGTGTTTTCTCTTGCACCGGCAGTGACGTCATACTTTGTTTTCCGTATTTTTCTCGTAAACTATGGATCGTACTGGAACGCTTCTTCGGGCAGTTTTTTCCCAACGAGGAATCTAGCTGTGCAGAGTTTATGCGGTCGTTTTGGGACACCCTGTATAACTAATTTTATCAAAATCATTACCAACATGTTTCGATAAAAACTACCAATCTTTTCATGTTCCCATCAAGTCAGAAACACGGTTAACTTTACCGCATTCCGGTAGTCTTGAGAATACTTTTTTTCTTAGTGCACAATATGTGTACTTTTTACTTTATTTTTGACAAGGATTTTAAAAGTTTGTATTAAGACCGCTCATAAAAAAACCTCTTTAAACTTTTATAGGTTAAACTCACAGCAAATGGCGTTAAAAATAGAAGATAGAACATGCAATGTTTAATACTTACTTGTGTCGCCTGATGCCATTGTAAGGTCAAGTTATAGGTACTGAATTGTTCCACTGCTTCCCCACTATAGGTAGGTAAGTTTTGGACATAAGTGTAGTCATTCATAGATGGTATAACAAATGTTTCTTTTGCTGTACAACTTTGAGGATCTTTAGCTAAGTTTGGTCCTTTACGATATCTTATTTGGACACACATGGCATTCGCATCTGAAGTTCCATTAATTTTCTTAGTAAATATAACAGTAGCATTCTGACCAGGTTGAAGAACTGTTTCTAGGTAGTTGCCTGCCAAAAAAAGAAACACAATAACAACAAATAAATGCTTATTTGAAGATGGTTAAGATGATTAAAATAGTTTTTTTATCAGCCATGGACCATTAATGCTTAAAGATGGCTGAGATAATTAAAATGGTTTTTTTAACAGGTATAGACCATAAATGCTTATTTAAAGATGGTTGAGACAAGATAAAAATAGTTTTATTTTACAGTAATGAACTATAAATGCTTATTTAGAGATTGTTGAGATGATTTAAATATTTCTTACGAAGCACGAGCCATAAATGCTTATTTAAAAATGGTTAAGATGATAAAAATAGTTTTTTTTTCAAATAGTCATGTACCAAGCGGTCTGTGGTTTTCAATAGATTGAACTATTTTGAGGAACTTTTGCTAAGTTTGATCCTTTACGATATCTTATTTGGACACACATGGCATTCGCATCTGAAGTTCCACTAATTTTTTTAGTAAATATGATAGTAGCATTCTGACCAAGTTGAACAACTGTTTCTAGGTCGTTGCCTGCCAAAAAAAGAAACACAATAACAACAAATAAATGCTTATTTAAAGATGGTTGAGATGATTAAAATAGTTTTTTTAACAGGCCTGGAGCATAAATGCTTATTTAAAAATGGTTGAGATGATTAAAAAAAATTTAACTGCCATGGACAGTAAATGCTTGTTTAAATATGTTTGAAATGATTTAAATAGCATTCTAATAGGCATGAACCATAAATGCTTATTTAAAAATGGTTGAGATGATTAAAATAGTTTTTTTAACAGGCATGTACAAAGTGGTATGTGGTTTTCGATAGACAAATAATTAAATTAAACTTATTGAAAGATTATTAAAATATACTTTTGAGAAATACGGAATTTATATGATTATTTGATAATTGATATAGCAATGCATTTGTCAAAAATAGTTAAATATAGCATTATTTTGTTTTTAAATTTGACTGTAAAATATAAAATAATAGTTTGATCATATGGTAAATAGTCTATTCCCAAAACATGTGATTAGAAAACATTTTAATTAATTAAATTAAAATTAATTTATTAATTTAAATTTAAAATTAATTGGATTTTCAGATTTCAAGTTATGGCATTTAAAAATAAAAGAAATTGCAAAAAAAACATTTTGAGATATAAGGCTTAACTGACTACTTAAACTTAATATTGTATATCCTATAGGTATGCGTTGTTTTAAAATATAATAACTTTTGTTCTATTTGCGAACGGAACACAGTTCAAATCTTTTAAAGAAGACAAAAATAAATTATTTTAATAAATGCAAAAAATATGAAATTTGATTGAGTCAAAATTCGTCTAAAAAGATATTCAAGAATCAATAGTTTGCATAGTGATGCATATTTGCATCAATTTCCATTTTTATTTCATTTTTCTATTCTTCATTTTTCACTTTCATTCATCAAGAAAATCATATATTTATTACAGCTTTCAATTTTTTTTTCTTTTTTAATTTCCATAAATGATCACCTTTTAAATAACTCTGAGAGCAAAGATCAAAGTAAGATTCCCCATTTTATTGCATCAAATATATTGGTTACAAATTCAATAACAGTTAGCAATATATCTTATAGAACTGTATCTTTGCAAAAATAATATATTGCAAGGCTTCCAAAAAGCAAATGTATGGAAAACTCATAAACAAATTGCTGGTAAACTATGCTTATAGGTGAATATTGAGAAATATTTGCGTTATTATTATCTTTGCAAAATTTATGCATTAAAAATTGTGATATTCGTTGAACTTATTAAAAGCATAAAACAATATCGCTAAAGAACAATCGCACAAAATCGCTAAAGAACACTTCAGATCTTCAACTTTATCATGCAATTGACTTAATCTTTGAACAACGACCTTTTACTACAAAATACGGTTTAAATGCAAAGCTATACTATTCAATTCCATAGGGAAAAAACTAAAGGCTGTTGTTTTTTTAATGACACTTGGATAAGTCAAGCTCGCCACCCATTGGCCTTTCTACTGATTAAGTCAGGAAGGTGAGCCCTTCGTTTGACAAGAAAGCACCGCAAGGGTGCAAGTACATCTTAACTAAGAATCCCACCGACAGATGACAGAAACACTCATTCGTGAGACTACTTCCTCAATTCAGACATAGATCTGAAATGGAAGGAAATTTTCTCCAGATCCCTTTACCCATGGTACTGCTCTGCGACCGGCCACAGGAGTTTTGATACCACAGATTTCATGAGCACGCATATTGCATGTACTCAGAGGGTCTTAGTGGAGTTGGGGATCGAACCCCACGCCGCTGGGCCACTGGGCTACCCTGCTCTTAAAACTAAGGACTAAGTTACTTATTACAAAAGTATTATAAGACCTCTTCTCTTAGTCTCTTCTATTAAAAGTCTACACTGCAAAAAAAATTCGGCCTTAAATTACGGTATAAATCACATGCATTTGCGTGCATCATCCGTAAAATCCATTTTATAATAAAATTCATTTTTACCATAAAATATTATACCGCAAACTTTACAGTTACCGTAAATTTTAATTAATTAGAGTGATTCAGTGATTTTACGGCAATTAGTACTGTAAAAATTACGGTACATCAGATTTTATTTCGTAACATGTACTGGTGAAAAATAACGGCACCCTCAGTGGTGCCGGTACCGTAATTTGATTCGGAATACCGTAATTTGACTGTAATTTGACCAGAATTTCTTACAATATATACTAACATATTGCCCTGAAACACGGGCATTAACTGCAAGTGATAAAGAGGCCCTCGAAATTTTTCAGAGGACAATCCTTCAATATATTCAGAGGGGAAAAAGGACAAACTCGGAACTGTGTAAAATATTTAAAGAACCTGGAAATGTTAAATATAAACAACTGGAAAAAAGTTGCCATGGACAGGAGGCGTTGGAGGCTACGTGTGCTTGAGGCAGCCAAAGCCTGTAAGGGGCTGTCGTGCTGAAGAAGAAGAAGGCAAGATGCCGAATTTGAAATGGATTCGTTATGTGGCTGAAATACGTTAAGATAGTGTAAAAAAAAATCTTTTTTTGTCTGAGCCCTTAAAGTAAGGACCTTAAGGAAGACCATCCCAATAAAAGTGAATCAATTGCGAAATGGACTTTGACTTCTAGAAGCAAAAACATAAAATTGAAAAAAGTTCCTAAAAGCTGGGATGTCTAGAAAACTAATGGAGAAGGCCGGGGCCCATTCCGGGCTGTCGAGTTATTGAGGGAAAAAGACGATAAGTTACTTGTTCCGAGATTTAAATAGAGTAAGCAATTCAAAAACAGGCATATTGAGCAAAAAAAATTTTATCAGCTATGTGCCTAGATTAAAATCCATGGGAAGAGATAGATATATTTCTATTTTAAAACGTGTTATTATTAAATAGATACTTACCCCCTAAAGCTGGTATAATATACCAATTGCTAGCTCCATAGGCATTTATGAGACAATCTGGTTTGTTAGGATTCATAAAGTTGCAATAAAAAATGTGTGGTACTTTGATAGGCTGATAAGGTGCCTGGTTATTATACCGTTCTAAAAAATAATTAAAAACAACAACCATTTTAACCAACTGCTGTTTAACTCTGAAAACAATAGTAATTAAAAGACTTGAAAATAACTTCTGAGATTTACATATTAGAAACAATAGTAATTAAATCCCTTGAAAATAACTTCTGAGATTTACATATTGTAAACAATAGTAATTAAATCCCTTGAAAATAACTTCTGAGATTTACATATTGGAAATAATAGTAATTAAATCCCTTGAAAATAACTTCTGAGATTTACATATTGTAAACAATAGTAATTAAAAGACTTGAAAATAACTTTTGAGATTCACATATTGTAATAATGATTAATAATTGTATTATAATTATTATGACATTTTAATTAAACTTGATAAGACATTATTTTGAGAAAAGTTACAGATAATAATGCGCGTGCTTATCTTTAAAACATTATGTTAAATAAAATAAGAGATAACTGTGCAAGTACATAATTTAAAATTATTTTTCTCATGCGAGTATTAGCATATAGATGATGATTTGCATTATAATGATTACATGAAATTCAAAACAAACTTGATGAAACATGTTGAGTAGAGTTATAAATAATACAGTACGCACATAGTTTAAGATACAAATTATTTCATAATTGAATCATTATTTAATATCTGGATTGAATATACTTGAATGTTATTAACATTCTAAGATACAAGTATTGTCATAGCGATGATGATTTGTGCAATAAAGATAGTGACATTTGTGATAAACTTTGATGAGACACTACATTGAATAAAAGTCCACATAAGCATGCACATGCATAGTTTAAAATACACCTAACCATTTGATATAAGCCTAAACAGACTTTATGTTGCACAAAATTATAGATAATTACACACGTGATTAGTTTGAAGTAGTTTCGGGGGTACTCATATTGAGATAATGATCATGATGATTTGTAGGATAATAATTATGACATTTGTAAAACTTGTTAATACGAAAATTATCGCAAGTAAAAAATATTTTTTTATTCTTTTTTTACTCTTTAATTTATTAATGGTCAAAAAATTTCTGAGGAATAGGATATGCAAATATTTGCACTAATTTAATCTGATTAATTAAATTGACAAAATCAGAAACTTGACATATAGCGATTTATTTTCTGTCCAATCAAAGTACAATTTCATACCAGGTTATATGAATATAAGCGCGTTAGGCTTAAGATTGCGATGATTTAAAACAATAGACATGTCAAGTTACGGTGCAGTGGTCACCATTTCAAAATATTTTATATGACAATACCTTTTTTTCTTCATCTAACCGTGATTCTTAGAATAAAAAATTAAAATGGAGTTAGAATGATATTTTAGCGCGGATGGTGGCAACACTCAATAGAGATGAAGGGAGCAAAATACAAAGCACAAATCACTATGCTTTTTTCTGCCTGCTTTTTCATTGTTTTCAGGAAGCAGTCAGTATGTAAAAAAATTGCTGAGGCATCAAAGATATAAAATACTCATTTCTTCATCTCTGCCTAGTACCACTGTTTCTCCTGCTTAAAATATTACTCCAACTCCATCTTATATTTCTTTACATTGAAAATCACTCTTCGGCAAAAAATTAGACGTTGATATTCGAAAATTTCGAAAGTTGTTCACTAGAACAGTGAGCAATTTTCCTTATTGTCGACTCCCGGACACCTCCACTCTCCGTGAATTTATCAGGCAATTGTTTCATCATCTTATCTGGTAACCTTATATACCAGGCAACCCTATGACTGTCTCAACACAACACTAGCACTTTCAGAATTTGTGAGCAAACCCTCATGCTCATGGATATATTTAAAAACTGCAATTAGGTAAGAGTTTACTGCATGAGTTAGGTAAAGATATTATCCACGTTTTTAGACAAGAAAAATTTTAATGATGAGAAAATAATCCTTCGTTCTTCAAGGAAAGAAGAAGTAGAAGAATTTATCCAAATCTTTTCTTTTTTTTGCGACGCTAACAGAGAAGACGTTCAAGGCACTGAGATACCATTTTTGAAGGACAGGAGTTTCATCTTTAGAGTTGAGATAACTTTTTACAATTTTTTACCAGAAACTTGATTCTATGTTTTTCTAAATAATTGTCTGAGGAAAACCCATGATTTAGTTCATCACTCAACTTCCTCAATAGTGATTTTAAAAGTATCACTGCATTAATACAACATTATGGACCATTACATGGTTATTTCGCTAATTATTACTTATTATATTGGTTACAGCACAGCTAATTGGCAGTCATTGTTTGACGAATCATTGAACCCTATTTTTAATAGTGTATCTAATTATTTATTCACTATTTTCTAGAGTTTTTTTAATATATCTCTTAATTTTACAGAAAATTTGCCAGTGGCAAATTTTTGAACCATTTGCCATTTGTTGTTGATGGGAAAAAGTTTAGTCTTGTCAACACTTGTTTATACTTGTTAACTTTATATTAGTTTTCATTTTGATAGCGTTATAGACCACTACATGGATACTTCGCACCTTATTACTTATTATATTGGCTACAGCACAGCTAATTGGCAGTCATTGCTTGACGAATCATTGAACCCTATTTTTAGTAGAGTATCTAATTATTTATTCACTATTTTCTAGAGTTTTTTTAATATCTCTTTTAATTTTACAGAAAATTTGTCAGTGGCAAATTTTTGAACCATTAATCGTTTGTTGTTGATGGGAAAAAGTTTAGTCTTGTCAACTTTTGTTTATATTTGCTAACTTTATCTTAATTTTTATTATGCAAATTAAAAAATTAATTAATCGGAATATAATTGCTAACCAAAATATTACAATTTAAAACTACTTACGACAAAGTCCCGGATATTGCGAACCACTCGTACACTGAGTATTTATAGGACATTTACTGCAAGCTGGACTCTGGTCATATACACATCCACCATAAATATTTCCTCTAAAAATAAATAAGCATTAAGTTTTGTTTTTTTAAACCGCTTTAAATTACACAAACCACAATAGAAACTACTTCATAATCACCGCTTTTAATATATATCTTTAGAAATCTTGTGGAACATAAAGCGCGGTTGCTCAAAGGATACTTATGAGATGACCAAGGTTCGGTTCCAGCTTGAGCTGGTCGATTCGAATTACTCACCCGGCTGTTACCGACCACAGTGCTAGCGTAAAATATCCTCTGTGGTAGACTGATCATGGATTAGAGTTCCCTTGCAGTCAGGCTAACCATGGGTGGTTTTCGTGGTTTTCCTCACGGTGTAACGCAAATGCGGGTAAGTTTCCTCAAAACGTCCTCCATGATGGCAAATTACACCCAATAGTTGATCCAGAAGTTTCCTTGTTTTCTGGATTGGGTTCAAAATTACAGGGCTACAGATTTGAACATTGATAGTCATAAACTTAGAATCGGGTCAGCTGTTCAACGACAGTTATTAAATAAGAGTGTTTTGCATTTTAATGACTCTGTTATCGCAAAGTGGAAATAGGACACAAATAATTTCAAATAATGATACACAAGCCGTGGTGGTTCAAGAGATAGAGCGCTCGCCACCCACGGAGGTGACCCGGGGTTCGAATCTCAGCGATAGCAGGTTGATACGTATTCCGCACCCGGCTCGCACCACCCACAGTTCTGACGAAAAATATCCTTAGCAGTGGACGGATAATAGTTTAAAGTCTCCTTGCCATCGGGCTAACTGTGGGTGTTTTCGTTGTTTTTCTCTGTATGTAACGCAAATGCAGGTTAGTTCCCTCAAAAAGTCTTCCAAGAAGGCGAATTTTTCTCAATACTTGATCCAAAAGCTTCCTTGCTTCCTGGTTTGGATTCGAAATTAAAAGGCTACGGAGTTGAACATTGGTAGTCGTTATAATAGGGTCATCTGTTCAACGACGGTTATAAAATCATGATGCACAATTCTAAAATTACGGTGAAATAATCGGCAACAATCTGTCTTTCCAACTAACCATAAAATTGAGGATTAGGAGCATTTTTTACCTTTCCGGTTATGAAAGCGTTGAAAACTGTTATGATTAAAAAAACACGAATGCAAAACTTTACAGTTTTGTAAGCATTTATAATTGGCATTATTTCAAAACAGTAAAAATGAAATTTAACTGATCATTGGAGTTATGTTAGGCTTTTCTTTATGTAATTAACAGTAAAGTTAGATAGCGTTGAGTTGTGTTTTGCCAAGTGAACCATGGAATATGGTTTAATTAGTTTATCTAGTGGTGCCATCTATGATGAGGGATAGGAAGTACTTGATAATTTTTCTGTTAAGCAGCTCCGTGGTGCTACCATCTATGCCTAAACGTGAGTTTCAATTTCCAGTTATCTATGGTCATGCAGAACACTGGAAACTCTTCATGTACTGAAGAAATGGAGGAAATATTGTTGTGTAAACGCGGGGGTTCAAATCCTCGTTCAGCCAGTCATTGGATTGACAAATCAGCTTTCTCGACTAAAGTATATATTCATGGCTGCAGAGAACTAAGTGGCTTCATGAGGTGTTTAGAATTTGTGGATAAAATTCTGGTTGTTAAACCGTAGTAGATGAAAACAATCAATAAAAAAAATTTCTCACAGTTAAGAGTTTGAATGCCATCTTTTTTATAGCTATTTCTTTGCTTTGGTAGTTAGTATACAGGGTGTTTATAAAGTCCTGGACCCATTTTGATGTTTAATAACTCATGAAATAATAAAGATAGATTAAAATTAATAACATAAATGGTTAGATAGACTCAAAAAGTTTCATGACCCTTGTCAATGAACTTCCACGTGTGCCCCCTTTGTCGCACGGAGAATATCAAGTCGATAGTCAATTTCACGCCAGGTAGCGGTAAGCATGTCGGCATCCACAGAGGCTATTGCGGTTTTCTGAAGCGCATAATGTTCTCCGACGAAGCATCCTTTCTTGTTTCTGGCATTGTTAATCGCCATAATGTGTGCATATGGGGATCTGAAAACCCCCATGAATACCGTGAGACGCAAAGGGATGTCCTAAAGGTTAATGTGTGGTGTGAACTAATGCACGACCGAGTCATTGGGCCTTTCTTTTTAACAGAAAAGACGGTCTCATCAGTCGTATGCTTAGACATGTTGGAAAACTTCGTATTTCAACAACTAGAAGAGCTTCAGCCACATGTCTTTTTGCAACAAGATGATGCGCCACCTCATTGGGGTATCATCATTCGTAGTTCTTTGAATGACCATTTTCCAGGAAGATGGATTGGGCGAGGAGGTCCAATTCCTTGGCCACCCATATAGCCTGATATAACGCCGCTGGACTCTTTTCTTTGGGGATTTATAAAGAACAATGTTTACAGGAGGATCGTGTCGAGCATTGATGACCTAAAAGCCAGAATTACAACTGCAATAGCCTCTGTGGATGCCGACATGCTTGCCGCTACCTGGCGTGAAATTGACTATCGACTTGATATTCTCCGTGCGACGAAGGGGGCACACGTGGAAGTTCATTGACAAGGGTCATGAAACTTTTTGAGTCTATCTAACCATTTATGCTATTAACTTTAATCTATCTTTATTATTTTATGAGTTATTAAACATCGAAATGGGTCCGGGAGTTTATAAACACCCTGTATATTAAACTGAAAATTAAATAAATTTTTAAGTAACCATTTTTTTTTTCGAGAAATTTTTAATAGAGTATCACAGGAAATAAATGTCAGACTAGAAAATAGATCTATACGTGTTTTATATTTTTAAAAAACCTCATCAAATTATACCATACTCAATCTTCCACCCATACCCTGAGCGGCCGAGGCATACCAGGGGGGTAGCCGAGTACGGGGTGGAGGAAGTCAAGTTTAGTATACTGAATTCAAAGCTTGAAAATGTCCCACGCGTGTATTTTTAGAATATTGATCCGATATTTTCAAGGCATTTGATACCTTTTCATACGTTTCGGTCATCGGGGGGTGACTTTATATTTCTAAGTCAAATTTTAATTTAGAAATATTTTTTTCATATATCTCGACAAACTAAAAGGTACTTTTCTACAAGATGAAATTAAATATGAGTATTGCGTACGTTTATATTAATTTTCTTTGTAAACAAGAGAGAATATATTGATTTAATATTACAGTTCACTTCGTTAAAGTAAGGGATCAATTCATTAAAAATTGAATAATAAAAGGATTTAAAAAATCAGCCTGTTTAAAAGATATTAACTTCCATGTAAAATCATATACACCTAATCTAACCCAATATGATCATATAAAAGTAAACACCTCATCTAAAATGAATACATTTTATGATTGTCTAAAGGTTTTTCGGAAATTGCACTTTTCGTGTACGAGTATTTTATAAAATGATATGAGACTTAGTTGCTTATCTTTTAAAATTAATGCATTGCTTTGTTATTAAAAAAATCTTTTTTAAAAGTTTATGTTTAGTTCTTGACAATTTAGTTAATCTTTTATTTTTATCGAAACCAAAGCATTTAATGTAATGACACAGTAAAGCAGAAATATTATTGATCTTTTGCTGTCACCTGTGCAGATGCGAATGCTGTCGCCAGACGCAGGGTATACAATCAGCATTTTAGCAAGGCAACAATCCCCGATCTAAACTGCCCAAGAAACCTCTCCTCTACAATAGCTAGGCTACGTACTGGACATTTCAAGGGCACGAAGATCTCACGCACCCATATAAAATTCTTTCCCATGTGCAAGTACTGTCCTCATTTGCAACTAACTCCAGACCATGTTTTTGACTGCCTGGCTATTATCGGCTCCCTCTTTCAATTTGGAGCACCTCCCATCGAAATTCTCCATAGCCATCAGGCTCCAGAACTTGCAAACCTTGTTATCAAGACTTTTGGAGGACTCTAATCTTTGCACTAGCATAGACACGACAACAACAACAACAACATATTGATCTTTTCACTTCAAAACTGATGCTTATCATACTGGTAATTAATAAACAGGGCTCTAAAAACTAATGGCATAAAGTGAGTTTTAAAAGTTAGATCTGACTTTTAAAGGCCGATATAACATTCCAAAGCATACAACTTTCGCAGTACAATATTGGGCCGCAAAGCAAAGGGCGAGTCGTGAGTGGGGACTTATTACAAACATTCGAACAACTTTCGTTGAATTGCTATTCACTGCCAGATACGAAAAAATATTTGAATGAAAAGATCGCTGATATACTCTTATGTACGGAACTCCAAATATTTTAAAGTAGTACGGACCTTATTATGAGTGATTTCTTCTAGAACTCTGCGATTTCAAATAAAAATACGACTTTTTCAAAATTCGATTTCTCAGGAACTATTCGACCGATTTCACCTAAATTTTTTATTTTGCCATTTAAAATTGCATTTTTTAAAATTACACAAAAATTTCATACCTTGCAATTCAAAAGTTCTTCTACTATTATTAAATAATATAATAAGCAATAATAAATAATTAGAATTATCTTCGGATAAACAAAATTTATAAATGTGTGCAAATAATTTCAATTCACAAGCTCTCAAGATAGAGTGAAATGCGCAAAAAGCAAGATTAGCATTTAAGGGTTCAAACTTTTGACCGCTCACCTGACCAAACTATTGTGACCATATTGCCAGTTCGTGGATACCCCTACATTTTAGGGGTCAGAAATCCGAATACGTCGAAAAAAGGGCGTGTTCATTCAGAAAAAGTACGTTTTTGTGTCTGATTTCATAACTTAAAATGTCTTCTGCACTAATTAATTGGCCTATTTGAAGTCACCCTTTCAAATCATTAAGATTGAGTCCTAAAACGTAAAGATCTGATCATTACATCAAAAGTTATTCAGGATGTTCCGTTTATTATTTTTGCGCTCTGTATAGTGAAATTGTTTGATTTGAAAAATTAAATCTTCCCTTATCCCTTATAGTAGTGACAATTCGTTTTGAAATAGCCTGTGCTGACATTTTGTATAAATTTCATATACCTTTATTCTTGAAAGAATTTAAGAGAATCTTAAAGAATCATCTTCCCTTTCTGAAAAAATCAACTATAAAAAAAAACATGCATTATAATTTTTTTATTGTTTTTTAACAAAATTATATCAATACAATTCTGCAGTCAGCATTTTTCGACACATAATTAAAAATTATATTTTTGTCTGCTTTTAGATTTTTGGCTAAATAACTTTTCTTTTGCGTAATTTATGATGCGAGGATTTTCCAAACTCATTCTAATCAGTTTGAACAATAATAAAAATTAATTATAAAAATCTAAACATAGACAAATGTGCAGTATTGAATAATTTATCCAAAATTAACCGCATAATTATGTTGCTTTTTATTTTTTCGAAAAATTACGTGGAAGTCCTAAAAATTATCAATCGCTGTTTCTCCTGGCGTAATAAATTGACGCTTTGATTTTCGATTTTTTTTAAAGGTATAGTACTGTCGAATAATTATTATCAAATGTTTGTTAAGAAACAAGAAAAAAAATGAAAATCAGAACTTTACAAAAATCCGAAATGGTGAGGAAAGAGACCTCATAAACAATAAAAATCGAAGATACATAAAATGCAAGAAGTGCATTTATGCATAAAAGCAAATATGAGTGTAAAAAAAAATTATAGATAAATGCGAATATGAGTGTAAAAAAATTATACATAAATACAAATATGAGTGTAAAAAAAAATTTTAAAAAAATTTTTGATGAGAAGATAGAAACAGAAATATACGTATATTATTATGTAAAAATGCAACATCAGCGTC
This sequence comes from Parasteatoda tepidariorum, assembly GCF_982258835.1. Classification (NCBI taxonomy): domain Eukaryota; kingdom Metazoa; phylum Arthropoda; class Arachnida; order Araneae; family Theridiidae; genus Parasteatoda; species Parasteatoda tepidariorum. The sequence continues at coordinate 34,285,852 of NC_141766.1, forward strand.
AAAAAATACAATGTATGTTTCTGATAAACATAAGCTTGCATGACTAAGGCAACAAATGAAATAATCAGAAATACATATTTGTAACCTACCACATTTCTGCATGATTTCTAAATACTAGAAAACTTATTATCATTCATATGTCAGAAAATGCCAAAATAATATTTTGTATTTTTTTAATTTTTATTTCTCAAGAACTATTTAACCAGTTCCTTTCAAATTTCGAATTTTGTCGTTAAAAAAGAGTAAAGCGATTATGTGCTTCACAAAAAGCTTTTAACCATGATCAAATTAAACAACAATAATCTTTAAAAATTATATTTGTATGAAACTATTTTTGTATGAAATTATTTTTGTGTGAACGAGTTTTGAAATTGCATGTAAAAGCTTTTTGGTATGTTCAAAATTAAATTGAAACAGAACAAAAAATAAAATTAATATTAAAGAGACTAACATTCAATCGCTCTCCTGACCATATATTCCATATTACGAAAGTGAAATATCGTCTGCATTAATTGATTAGCACAGTTTAGGTTGTTCATTTATTTCATCTATTAAGATTAAATACTAGTACGTGATGACTCCATAATTAGATTATATTTTTTAAGACATTCCGTTTTTTTATGGTACTGTACATTCAAAAAATAATTATCCAAGCTGTAAGAGACAAGGCTCTAAAAAAAGCAAAGTAGGTGACATTACTAATATACACCGAAGAGCCATTACATTATGATCACCCTGCTAATAACATGTAGGACCACCTTTAGCCCTCAAAACTGCTAGCACCAGCCGTGGCATTGATTCCACAAGGTGCTGATAGGTAGTCTGAGGTATCTGGTCCTGCAATTCCCTCACATTGCGAGGGGGTAGCGTGGCAGTACGAATTTCGTTTTCCAAGTATGACCACAAATGCTCTATTGGATTAAGGTCAGGTGAATTTGGGGACCAAGACATGACTTGAAAGTCACTGGAATGTTCCTCGACGATTCGACCCTTAAGACATGGTGCATTATCCTGTTGGTAAACACCATCCCCGGCAGGAAAAACTGTTGTCATGAATGGGTGAACCTGGTCTGCAACTATGTTCAAGTAGCTTACAGACGTCAGGGATTGTTCTATGAGGATTATGGGTCCTAATGTGCCCCGTGAAAACATTGTTCCTGGGCGAGAAACCATGAAAACCTGGGCAAGCCCATTGTTATAGATGGAGGGTGGTCATAATGTAATGACTCTTCGGTGCATATTGCTATATAAAAAACTACAACTGAAATAATTTCGTGGTATAATATCAAAAATAAAAATATACTTACGTTGGTCCATAATTACAAATGTAAAGACGAGTGTATGAATTGTCGGTTTTATACATTGTATAACCACATCCAATTCTGAAACTTCTAGACCAAATAAGCTAAAAATGTAAAAGTGTAAGTTAATAAGAACGAAAGATATAGTGTACAAAATAAAACACGGACCTCAAGAAAATACCAGAATATATTGAATTCATAATGTAAAAGTCATTTTTAAAGAATTGCATTATCATTTTAACTTATCAATATGAAATATAATAGAAAACTAAATTCAGCAATAAAGAAATATGTTTCTCTTATAACTATTCACAACTTTTATAACATTTTTTGTTTAAATTTTAACGTAAATTGATGATTCAGCTTTTTTCTTTTATTTGTTTATTTTTTATTTATTTATTTTTTATTTGCTTATACATTTTCAGCTTGCTTAGGCATGCATTAAAAACAAATTCTGAACTGGACTAAATACCGCTCTATAAATTAACCGTCTAACATAAAACCTAATTTCAAGACTAACCATAAAACCTAACTTCATGACATAAAACCATTCCATGACATAAAACCTTCCATAGACTTCTGACATAAAACCTAATGTAAAAGTCATTTTTAAAGAATTGCATTATCATTTTAAATCTAACTTATCAATATGAAATATAATAGGAAACTAAATATAGCAATAGAGAAATATGTTTCTCTTATAACTATTCACAACTTTTATAGCATTTCTAGCTTAAATTTCAACGCAAACTGATGATTCAGCGTTTTTCTTTCGTTTATTTATTTTTTATTTATTTATTATTTATTTCTTATTTATTTATTATTTATTTTTTATTTATTTATTATTTATTTTTTATTTATTTATTATTTACTTTTTATTTATTTATTATTTATTTTTTATTTGCTTATACATTTTCAGCTTGCTTAGGCATGCATTAAAAACAAATTCTGAACTAGACTAAATACCGCTCTATAAATTAACCGTCTAACACAAAACCTAATTTCAAGCCTAACCATAAAACCTAACTTCATGACAAAAAATTATTCCATGACATGAAACCTTCCATAGACTTCTGACATAAAACCTAATGCAAAAGTCATTTTTTAAGAATTGTATTATCCTTTTAAATCTAACTTATCAATATGAAATATAATAGAAAACTAAATTCAGCAATAAAGGAATATGTTTCTCTTATAACTATTCACAACTTTTATAACATTTCTCGCTTAAATTTTAACGTAAATTGATGATTCAACGTTTTTCTTTTGTTTATTTATTTTCTATTCATTTATTTTTTATTGATTTAGTATTTGCTTATACATTTTCAGCTTGCTTAGGCATGCATTAAAAACAAATTCTGAACTAGACTAAACACCGCTCTATAAATTAACCGTCTAACATAAAACCTAGTTTCAAGACTAGCTTTGATAAAACGATTCTTCACATTTTCAAAATAATTAGTAGTTTTTCTTTGGTTTATATACACACAACAGCTTATGTATTTTATTTATAAAGGCCTGAAACCGCAAAGGGAAATCTGATCCCTCAGGGTTTCACAGTCGAAAAAAATTGAGAACCGCTGCTCTAAGGTATCATGATAAAATTACCAAATTTTACCACAATTACCGAATTTTATCACATATTATAAAACCATATTTCATTGTTAATTTTACTAAAATCATTACCAAAGCGTTCCGGTAAAAATAACCGAAAGTTTTGGTCTTCCCATAGAGTCAGGAACACGGTAAATTTGACAATACTTTTTTCAAAGTGCACGTACTGAGTTTTCACTAATACGAGGGCAGTTCTGAGTTGTTTTTTTGTTTTTTTTTAAGGGAATGAAATTTTCCCGAATAGCTTAATACTTCTTTCTCTAAAAACTTTTATAAAGGACTTTTAAATAACTCAGAATAGATTTCTTATTATGCTGTAATAACATAATTTTGTATAAGTTTTTTAACTACAAACCAAACATTAATAAAAATTTTCTCATTTATCCAGCGGTCTCCTCAAATCAGTGGCCGTGAGATGCGATGGCTCTGAGGATAGGACACTCGCCTCTCAATGATTTGACCTTGGTTCGAATCCCAGCAGAAGCTGTTTGATACGAAGTCTGCTTCCGACTCGCACCTACCCCAGGGCTGGCGTTAAATATCCACAGTGGTAGATGGATCATGGGTTATAACCCCTTGCCGTTGGGCTAACCAGGGAGGTTTTTGAGGTGGGATGTTTTTGGGTTAGTTCCATCAAAAAGTTTTCCCCGGAGGCTATTTTGTCCCAATGCGTAATCCAGGAATTCCCTTGTCTTCTGAGTTGGGTTTAAAATTACAAGGCTAAGTAGTTGAACATTAACAGTCGTTAACTCAGAATTAGGTCGACTGTTCAACGCCGGTTATAAACTAAAATAAAATCAGAGTTTATAATAAACTATAGTTCAATTGTATTTCTCGATTTGAGCTCCACAGTATGAACTCCGTTGTGGCATTAATGGAATTTTATCTTCAAATAATTACCTGACTGAAATGTCTGTATTCACCTTGAGCTGGTTGCGGTTGAGGGAAATTACAAACCATATCATCGGAAAAGTATACAATTTCTTCAAACCAATCTCCAACAGCAAATGACCAATCAGGAGTAGGAGGATTTAAACTATAACCAGTAAGTCTTTGAAATGCAATATTTTGTCCCGTACCAAAATTTCCTAAAAGAAAATAGAAACAAGTAAATTTTTACAACTCTAACTTATTAGACCGAGTAATAAATCTCCAGTTAGAGCTATTTCATGAATTTATTCGAAGAAGTTAAAAAGTGTTGTTTACATCAGTGTATGAATGTGTCCCACTATAGAGTTAGTGCCCAATGCCAATCTCGCAAAAACTACCAACTTCTGTTTTGACCAGTTTCTCATGCGCGTCTTAAGTTCGTAATCATTTTGAAAATGATCCCTAGCAGTCCCTTCTTAACCCCTTAACGATCAGTTAATTTTCAAGAAAACTTTCATAAAAGAGCCTATTTTTTGGTTTTTGCATTTGTATTACGTATTTGATTAGTGCTGACATCCAGTTTAAAATAAACCAACTATCTACAATTACCTTAAAAATATCCTGGTACTGCCATCTGGTGCGTAAAATGAGAAATAAAATGCTTTCCAGCAAAAGAAATGAATTAGTTTCATCCTTATTGGGGCGTTACTACTGTACACTCTTGACCGTCAATATCACGGGAGCGAGAAATAGAGGGCGAAACCTCACCCCGTCATTTTCACGGGAGCGAGAAGGAAAGGGTTAAACTAAAAGAAGATGTGAAGATCACATTTGGATATGGCTGAATTATCATGAGATGTTGTTTATCATGAGACGTTGTTTATATGAATTATCATATAAACAACGCGTGATGGGTGGAGTCTCTGAGAGTCTCTGATTCCTTCACTCACTGTTTCATTGTAAACATTTGACTCAATTTTCGTAGTCAGGAAAGAAATTCTACATGTTTCATTACGAAACAGGTTCTGCTGGTGAAAGAAAACCTCAATCTCAATTTAGTTTCTTTTAATGTTTACTAAAATTAGGCTTACGCGTAGTCTATTTCTGAAAAAATGCCTTGAATCGCCTTGGTCTACCTCTGGTAGCTACGTGATAGAGAGTTTACAGAAATGCTTCAACTTCATTATCTATGAAACAGCTAATCATTGACTCTAGCTCCATAAATTTCCAAAGAGCAACTTCTCCGAAGCTATTTTTTGAAGTCTCTGTCACAATATGAAACGATGCTTTTTGGCGAATAATATGCTATTTTCATAACTGCTGTGAGTTTGCAACTGATATACAAAACAAATGAATGAAATGAACACTTTTGATTTTGAAAATTTGTATACCAGCATACCACATGAAAAAATTATTGAGATTTGTGAAGGTATTTATGACAAGTATTTACTTGATGAAAAAATTGATAGGTTTAACTGGTTAGATTTATGCAAGTTTAATCTTTTTGAGAATGTTCTTTTTAATGGTTTAGATTTTTATAAACAAATTATTGGAATTCCACAAGGTAATTCCTTTTCTGGGGCTTTTGCCAACATTTTTTTGCACTTTTTTGAGGCTAAATTTCTTGAACATAAAGTACTTAATGCTTTCCGATATATTGATGATTTGATTTTGTTTAATTGTGACGATTTTAATTTTATTTATACAATTTATCCTGGTGATTTGGTCCTGAAAAAAACTAATGAAAATTGCTTTAATATTGAATATTTAGATTTTAAAATTGATATTGTTAACAATTTTATTAAAATTGGTGTGTTTGATAAAAGAAAAGCCTTTAATTTTAATGTTATTTTTTTCTGCAACTTTAAAACTAATTTGTGTAGTAAAATATTCAAAAATCTTGTTTTTTCGCAATTAGTTAGGATCAAGAAAATTTGTAATAATGTTGAAAGTTTTCGAGAAGCTGTGGATAATTTTTTAAATAATTTGAGTAAAAATGATTTTCCTTTTAATTTTTGTAATGTTAATTTTTTAATTAAAAAAATGATTGATGGTTTTTAGGTTTTTTTTTATATTTTTTCTTTTAACAGGGCGCAATTCTAGTCTTAACTGAGCAGCCCCAGTTAAGCATTCTATTAATTTATCTACGTATCTCCTTCTCCTGACCTTTTCATATCATTTTTAAACTTTTACTGCGCATTATTATAGGGGGCGTTGTTTTTCAGTTTTTAGTGTTTTCTTTTCCTCCGCTTTTGAGGTTGATTCTTGACCTGTGACTGTGAGTTTTTAATTTTCTGATGATTTTTATTGATTTTCTTTTCGTAATTTGTTTATTCTTTTGAATGTATCTTGTTTTTCCTGGACCTCTATACAAAACCATCGGGGTACTGAGGGAGATATTTTAAGCTTTTGCTTCTCCCTCAAATAGAAATGGTTTTGTTTTTAATGGCTACCGGGGCCGGTACCCCCTGAAGACGTCGGCTTCGGTGGTCGTATTTTTGTTTTATTTCATTTGTTTTGTATTGATACTTTTTTCTGAAATTTCTGCTGCTTTTTAGCGCGTTTTTTTTCAAAGAAGTTTTTTCCTTTTGATCTTAATTATTTGTGTTTTCTTTCAGTTTTGCAACTGATAGTCATGATTGTTAGGTCTAATTTGGCCTATTTAAAACCAGAATTGTCTACACTTATTTTGAAAATGGCGCAAAACGTCAATATGGAGAAAAGCCACAGTTTTGTGAAAATGTAAAGAGTTTGTAGTCTAATTTTTTAATATATAAAAACTTACTCCAATGCTGCATTACCTGGGCTCATAAAAAGCAAAAACTGAAAATAAAGCTGTGATTTTAATAAATATAATCTAAGGAGGAGTATATCGCCAAATTGATGATATTTAAAAAAAATTAATAACTTTTAAATTTCTAAAGTCCAGATAATTCTTCACGGCAAGATTATGTATATAGTTTCAAATCATACCATTACCTCAAGTATAAGGCTCTTAAACTATGGCTTTTTTATTTTCCTTGGTGATAGAGATTCGAATGTCGAAAATGTCCCAAGTTTTAGACGGATCATGGATTAGAGTCCCCTTGCTGTCAAGCTAACCGTGAGAGGTTTTCGTGGTTTTCCTCCCCATGTAGCGCAAATGATGGGCAGTTCCATCAAAAAGTTCTCCCCGAAGGCAAATTTTTCCCAATACTTGATGCAGGAGTTCACTTGTCTTCTGGATTGGACTCAAAACTACAAGGCTACGGAGTTGAACATTAGTAATCGTAAACCCAAAAAACTGGGTCGACTGCTCAACGGCAGTAATAAAATATAAAATATCGAAAAATGTATTTGAGTTCATTTTACTTCGCATAAAAACGAAATTGCTGATTTCAAATTTACTTAGCAAATAGTATGGTCTCTTTGATGCTTTTAATCCCGTCTTCAGCGTATGCTTTTATTCCACCTACAACATGTGTAGTCATACAAAATCTGACTGAGTAACAAATAGGTTATCGTTAATTTGTGAGAATCAAGTAATGTAATTTTCTTGAAATATAAAAATTTTTATTTTTGAAGAAAATATTATTTTCATAGTTGGAGCCCAATTAATCATATTTCTTTTTAACGTCAATATTTTTTATCAGAAAGCACAATACTAGATGTTCTGTACTTATCTCTCTTAATAAATATTTTATAAAAATGGAATCAAACGCACTTCCACGTTAGGGTCACTAATTAACATTTAAATAAAAAAAATTAACAATATCTGATTATTATTGACAACGGTAATTCATTATTCATTACAAGGGGATGGGAAAAAAACAGTTTACCCGTTGAAGAAAATTGTTAGTGTTTATAAACAATTATTCAAAGCAAATATTAGTGATGAAAAACTAACGATTATTCAAAGCAAATATTAGTGATGAAAAACTAACGATTATTCAAAGCAAATATTAGTGATGAAAAACTAACGATTATTCAAAGCAAATATTAGTGATGAAAAACTATCGATTATTCAAAGCAAATATTAGTGATGAAAAACTAACGATTATTCAAAGCAAATATTAGTGATGAAAAACTAACGACTATTGACGAATTAAAGGCAATTGCTTGAAACTCTATCTTTTTTTCGATAATCAAACTGCTTTTTTTTTTCTTTATCGATAATTATTCAAAGATTTCGATAACGACTTTGTATTCAAAGTATCATTAGCACATTAAATAACATTAGCTTGAAATAGTGGTTTTTAAATGCAATTAATTCATTTATTTAAACAAAAAATTTAATAAATATTTGTGATTAAAAATAAGTTTAGAGCAAAATAAAATTAAGTTCTTATTCATTACAAAAAATAACTTAGTAAAAGAAGTTTTTAAAAAAGTTTTTCTAACCCGAAAGAAAATTCTTTAATTTTATTCCTCATTATATTAATTATTAACTTTAACAATTACCTATAAACATAAATAATTTATCAAATAATAATTTAAATAATAATTACTCACTAACTCTCCTTTCATCTGGCTTGTCATGAGCATATATACACAGGTCAGAATATTGCTGCGCAACCTTAGCTAATTCGTGATCCCATTCCTGCAAGAAAGAGTGGAAAAGCAGATGAAACAATATCTATTTATTTATTTATTTATTTATTTATTTATTTATTTTTGAAGCCAAAGGGAAAAAAGAGATTTATTGTTAGCCCTCTCAAATTTATTTTTAGTAAAATGATTTTACAATTTCGTGATGCTGATTTTCCCAACACTAAATCCTGTAAGAGATTATAACATATTTGATTTTTTCAATTCTTTGAAATACGATATGTATTTAAATCACTATTAATGCATCTTTAGTACACCATGATAGATTTTATCATTTTATTCATAATGTGTTCCGCTACCTATCTCATTTTTTGGTGCTCCTCTGTTGTATTAAGATATTTGCTTTCTTAGTATTAATGCAGCGACAAAAAGCAATTCTTAAGGAGTTAATCGTGTGAGTTTAAAAGTAGATTGTATGTTTTCTCGTTAATTTGCTTTTTAGTTAATTTCATAAGGTACTCCGCCACCTGGTTCACTTTTTGGTGCTCTTCTATTGTATTAAAATATTTGCTTTCTTGGTATTGATACAAGGTCAAAAAGCAATTTTAGATGATTTAACAGTGGGAGTTGAAAAATAAATTGCATGCTTTCTTCGCTAATCTCCTTTTTAATTTAGTTAATTTTTTAAAAAAATGAATTTTTTACTAATAATTCTCAGTTTTAATTTAGTAGTTTCTTCTTTTAAACAATGTTTTTATTAATTTTTGAGGTCTTTTTTTGTTTTCAATTTACTTTTATTTTATATTTAGTGTTCTGTGTACCTCGATGCTACATGCGCAATTCATGGAACTGCTTCACAACTTATTTTAAATTTCCATATAATGTATATAAATATATCTAGGCTTCATCTGACTTGCTTCCTTTTTCTAATTCATTAGAATTTTATTGAGGTTGTTGAGTTCTTAAGTTTTGTTTTGATTATATGACACCAGTCTACAGAAACTGCTCCTGCCCTGATATCTCCCTGATAAAGATACCATGCATGCCAGAACAATTTATCATAATTTGCTCAAGTTCTAGAGTGCTATAGTAGTATATATAGTAGTTGCTCCTTAAGGAAGTTGTCATGCAGCTAGTGCATTTTATCTTCACTTGTTTATGCTTTTGATTGCTATATAGCAGTATATATAGTAGTTGCTCCTTGATGAAGATGTCATGTATGCCGGCGCATTTTATCTTCGTTTGCTTAAGTTTTTTGAGTGCTATATATAGTAGTATATATAGTAGTTGCTCTTGAAGGAAGTTGTCATGCAGCCAATGAATTTTATCTTTACTTGCTTATGTTCTAAATTGTTATATAGCAGTATATATAGTAGTTGCTCCATGATAAAGAGGCCATGCATGCCAGCCCATTTCATCTTCGTTTGATCAAGTTTTTGAGTTCTATATATAGTAGTGTGTATAGTAGTTACTCCTTAATGAAGTTATCATGCAGCCAGTGCATTTTATCTTTGCTTGCTTATGTTCTAAAGTGTTATATAGCAGTATATATAGTAGTTGCTCCTTGATGAAGATGTCATGTATGCCGGCGCATTTTATCTTCGTTTGCTTAAGTTTTTTGAGTGCTATATATAGTAGTATATATAGTAGTTGCTCTTGAAGGAAGTTGTCATGCAGCCAATGAATTTTATCTTTACTTGCTTATGTTCTAAATTGTTATATAGCAGTATATATAGTAGTTGCTCCATGATAAAGAGGCCATGCATGCCAGCCCATTTCATCTTCGTTTGATCAAGTTTTTGAGTTCTATATATAGTAGTGTGTATAGTAGTTACTCCTTAATGAAGTTATCATGCAGCCAGTGCATTTTATCTTTGCTTGCTTATGTTCTAAAGTGTTATATAGCAGTATATATAGTAGTTGCTCCTTGATGAAGATGTCATGTATGCCGGCGCATTTTATCTTCGTTTGCTTAAGTTTTTTGAGTGCTATATATAGTAGTATATATAGTAGTTGCTCTTGAAGGAAGTTGTCATGCAGCCAATGAATTTTATCTTTACTTGCTTATGTTCTAAATTGTTATATAGCAGTATATATAGTAGTTGCTCCATGATAAAGAGGCCATGCATGCCAGCCCATTTCATCTTCGTTTGATCAAGTTTTTGAGTTCTATATATAGTAGTGTGTATAGTAGTTACTCCTTAATGAAGTTATCCTGCAGCCAGTGCATTTTATCTTTGCTTGCTTATGTTCTAAAGTGTTATATAGCAGTATATATAGTAGTTACTCCTTGATGAAGATGTCATGCATGCCAGCGCATTTTATCTTCATTTGCTCAAGTTTTTTTAGTGCTATATATCGTAGTATGTATAGTAGTTGCTCCTGAATGAAGTTGTCATGCAGCCAGTGCATTTTATCTTTACTTGCTTATGTTCTTAAGTGTTATAAAGCAGTATATATAGTAGTTGAGTGATATATAGTAGTTGTCTCGGTACTAGAACTTGCAAAGTTACTCAGGAGTACATTTTCATTAATTCAAATTCAGACAGAGACAATTATTGTGAAAAATATACTTTTAATGAAAGTATACTTACAATGAAAAATAAACTTACAATGAAATTAGTTAATATAAGGTAGATAAAAATTACATTCAAAAATGTTTTTACAAATTTATTATTTTAATAAGTCTGCATAAAGTCTGTAAATAAACGTTGATGTTTCAGGAATTCGGTATTTATTTCTGAAAATATTTCTTCTCTTGTGGATTCTTTATTTATTAAAATTCCAAAAAATGAAAGAATATTTTTTGTAATTTTGTGAGAAAGTCATGAATTTTCTTTTGCTTATTCATCTGCAGATTGACAAACAATTTTTTTAAGATTCTGAAACAAGTTAGTGAATAAGTTTAGGAAATAAAAATGAATTTTCAATTTCTCCTCACAGTAGCAAATTAGGCTTGTTTTCTTTTTCAAATCTGAGATGAAAAATATTCTGCAGTGGTATTTTCAGTAATTATGCGGTTATCTACAGTGATATCCGCAATAACTAACATATCACCTGAAGGCGGGAGACCTTTACTCTATCCTATCGAGTTGCTACACTTCTGAAGGAATTGTGAAGTTCTATAACTTGCTTAATCTCCTTCTGCGTCAATTGAGATCTAATAATGTTACATTTTTGGCTGACATACAAATACTATATCTGCGAAATATGCTTGGACAATAAATTCGGACTAAAAAAATCCCTAAGATTCATCAGACAATCAAACTAGTTTCAATATTTTTCATCTTAACAAACTCTATATTGATCCGAAAAATTGGGATTTTGCTTTTGTTTCTCAAAAAGTGTCTCCTCAAAAGTGTACTTAAATACTGATTTGCAATTCCCTACCTAGATAGCAAAATAAGGTTTATTTTCATTCAGAAAAAAACCTTTTAATGTAAACCTAAAAAGGTTAGATAAGCGGTTTTCGTGTAAACCTTCTAACCTTAAAACGAGATCTGTGACAATCTGTTCTATTCAACGCTCATTACCCTAAACCAAAACCTTGGAAAACAACCTTCTATATAAAAACCTTAAATCGAGGATGACTTAGGGTTTTCAAGTGTTAAAAAATCCTTTAACAAAGCTTGTCTCAAGGTAAAAAAATCTTAAATCTAGGTAATTATCAAATTCCCTACCTAGATAGCAAAATAAGGTTTATTTTCATTCAGAAAAAAACCTTTTAATGTAAACCTAAAAAGGTTAGATAAGCGGTTTTCGTGTAAACCTTCTAACCTTAAAACGAGATCTGTGACAATCTGTTCTATTCAACGCTCATTACCCTAAACCAAAACCTTGGAAAACAACCTTCTATATAAAAACCTTAAATCGAGGATGACTTAGGGTTTTCAAGTGTTAAAAAATCCTTTAACAAAGCTTGTCTCAAGGTAAAAAAATCTTAAATCTAGGTAATTATCAAATTCCCTACCTAGATAGCAAAATAAGGTTTATTTTCATTCAGAAAAAAACCTTTTAATGTAAACCTAAAAAGGTTAGATAAGCGGTTTTCGTGTAAACCTTCTAACCTTAAAACGAGATCTGTGACAATCTGTTCTATTCAACGCTCATTACCCTAAACCAAAACCTTGGAAAACAACCTTCTATATAAAAACCTTAAATCGAGGATGACTTAGGGTTTTCAAGTGTTAAAAAATCCTTTAACAAAGCTTGTCTCAAGGTAAAAAAATCTTAAATCTAGGTAATTATCAAATTCCCTACCTAGATAGCAAAATAAGGTTTATTTTCATTCAGAAAAAAACCTTTTAATGTAAACCTAAAAAGGTTAGATAAGCGGTTTTCGTGTAAACCTTCTAACCTTAAAACGAGATCTGTGACAATCTGTTCTATTCAACGCTCATTACCCTAAACCAAAACCTTGGAAAACAACCTTCTATATAAAAACCTTAAATCGAGGATGACTTAGGGTTTTCAAGTGTTAAAAAATCCTTTAACAAAGCTTGTCTCAAGGTAAAAAAATCTTAAATCTAGGTAATTATCAAATTCCCTACCTAGATAGCAAAATAAGGTTTATTTTCATTCAGAAAAAAACCTTTTAATGTAAACCTAAAAAGGTTAGATAAGCGGTTTTCGTGTAAACCTTCTAACCTTAAAACGAGATCTGTGACAATCTGTTCTATTCAACGCTCATTACCCTAAACCAAAACCTTGGAAAACAACCTTCTATATAAAAACCTTAAATCGAGGATGACTTAGGGTTTTCAAGTGTTAAAAAATCCTTTAACAAAGCTTGTCTCAAGGTAAAAAAATCTTAAATCTAGGTAATTATCAAATTCCCTACCTAGATAGCAAAATAAGGTTTATTTTCATTCAGAAAAAAACCTTTTAATGTAAACCTAAAAAGGTTAGATAAGCGGTTTTCGTGTAAACCTTCTAACCTTAAAACGAGATCTGTGACAATCTGTTCTATTCAACGCTCATTACCCTAAACCAAAACCTTGGAAAACAACCTTCTATATAAAAACCTTAAATCGAGGATGACTTAGGGTTTTCAAGTGTTAAAAAATCCTTTAACAAAGCTTGTCTCAAGGTAAAAAAATCTTAAATCTAGGTAATTATCAAATTCCCTACCTAGATAGCAAAATAAGGTTTATTTTCATTCAGAAAAAAACCTTTTAATGTAAACCTAAAAAGGTTAGATAAGCGGTTTTCGTGTAAACCTTCTAACCTTAAAACGAGATCTGTGACAATCTGTTCTATTCAACGCTCATTACCCTAAACCAAAACCTTGGAAAACAACCTTCTATATAAAAACCTTAAATCGAGGATGACTTAGGGTTTTCAAGTGTTAAAAAATCCTTTAACAAAGCTTGTCTCAAGGTAAAAAAATCTTAAATCTAGGTAATTATCAAATTCCCTACCTAGATAGCAAAATAAGGTTTATTTTCATTCAGAAAAAAACCTTTTAATGTAAACCTAAAAAGGTTAGATAAGCGGTTTTCGTGTAAACCTTCTAACCTTAAAACGAGATCTGTGACAATCTGTTCTATTCAACGCTCATTACCCTAAACCAAAACCTTGGAAAACAACCTTCTATATAAAAACCTTAAATCGAGGATGACTTAGGGTTTTCAAGTGTTAAAAAATCCTTTAACAAAGCTTGTCTCAAGGTAAAAAAATCTTAAATCTAGGTAATTATCAAATTCCCTACCTAGATAGCAAAATAAGGTTTATTTTCATTCAGAAAAAAACCTTTTAATGTAAACCTAAAAAGGTTAGATAAGCGGTTTTCGTGTAAACCTTCTAACCTTAAAACGAGATCTGTGACAATCTGTTCTATTCAACGCTCATTACCCTAAACCAAAACCTTGGAAAACAACCTTCTATATAAAAACCTTAAATCGAGGATGACTTAGGGTTTTCAAGTGTTAAAAAATCCTTTAACAAAGCTTGTCTCAAGGTAAAAAAATCTTAAATCTAGGTAATTATCAAATTCCCTACCTAGATAGCAAAATAAGGTTTATTTTCATTCAGAAAAAAACCTTTTAATGTAAACCTAAAAAGGTTAGATAAGCGGTTTTCGTGTAAACCTTCTAACCTTAAAACGAGATCTGTGACAATCTGTTCTATTCAACGCTCATTACCCTAAACCAAAACCTTGGAAAACAACCTTCTATATAAAAACCTTAAATCGAGGATGACTTAGGGTTTTCAAGTGTTAAAAAATCCTTTAACAAAGCTTGTCTCAAGGTAAAAAAATCTTAAATCTAGGTAATTATCAAATTCCCTACCTAGATAGCAAAATAAGGTTTATTTTCATTCAGAAAAAAACCTTTTAATGTAAACCTAAAAAGGTTAGATAAGCGGTTTTCGTGTAAACCTTCTAACCTTAAAACGAGATCTGTGACAATCTGTTCTATTCAACGCTCATTACCCTAAACCAAAACCTTGGAAAACAACCTTCTATCTAAAAACCTTAAATCGAGGATGACTTAGGGTTTTCAAGCGTTTAAAAATCCTTTAACAAAGCTAGTCTCAAGGTAAAAAAAATCTTAAATCTAGGTAATTATAAGGTTTCTTTTCGCAACGTCTTGCATGCTCAGCTAAAATCCACCTTGTCATGAAATTTTAATGGACAATGCAATTTGATCTTATCGCTAGTGGGACTTCAGTTACAACGTCATTATGGACTTAAGTGGCCATTTTACCTAAGTGACAATCCTTTGCGGATGAAAGGTTTGAAACTGCAATATTTTTGCTTCATTGAAAAAAGGTTTTTATTACAAAAGTACAAAGGTAGTCTCAAGGTAAAAAATCTTAAATCTAGGTAATTATAAGGTTTCTTTTCGCAACGTCTTGCATGCTCAGCTAAAATCCACCTTGTCATGAAATTTTAATGGACAATGCAATTTGATCTTATCGCTAGTGGGACTTCAGTTACAACGTCATTATGGACTTAAGTGGCCATTTTACCTAAGTGACAATCCTTTGAGGATGAAAGGTTTGAAACTGCAATATTTTTGCTTCATTGAAAAAAGGTTTTTAGTACAAACATTTTCGTGGTAATAAAAAGAAAATTCCGACGCAAGGTTGCCATAAGGTTACATGCCTTCTGGGTAATGTGTTAACTGTTTTAACCTCAGATTTCTAGATACATATACACCTAAGAGCCATTACATTATGACCACTCTGCTAATAACATGTAGGACCACCTTTAGCCCTCAAAACTGCTAGCACCCGCCGTGGCATTGGCTCCACAAGGTGCTGATAGGTGGTCTGAAGTATCTGGTACCAAGTGCTCACCAACTGATCCTGCAATTCTCTCACATTGCAAGGGGATAGCATGTTTCCAAGTAGAACCACAAATGCTCTATTGGATTAAGGTCAGGTGAATTTGGGGACCAAGACATGACTTGAAAGTCACTGGAATGTTCCTCAAACCAATCCATGACAATTCGACCCTTATGTCGTGGTGCATTATCCTGTTGGTAAACAACATCCCCCGCAGGAAAAACTGTTGCCATGAATGGTCTGCAACTATGTTCAAGTAGCTTACAGACGTCAGGGATTGTTCCATGAGAATTATGGGTCCTAATGTGCCCTATGAAAACATTGTTCCTGGGGGAGAAACCATGAAAATCTGGGGAAGCCCATTGTTATAGATGGAGGTTGGTCATAATGTAATGGCTCTTCGGTGTACATAAGGGATGATAAGTGTATAACATTCTTTATTGTGATCTTAAAGATCTTTACTTACCATTAGCATCATATCACCTGCAGGCGGGAGACCATTACTCTCTTCCTGTTGAGTAGCCATTACACTTCTGAAGGAATTGTGAAGCTCTAGAACCTGCTGAATCTCCTGTTGCGTCAACTGAGACCTTATTATATTACATGATGTATTTTTTGGTTGGCACGCTGAATGCATAGTGCTATATCTGCGATATATATTTGGACAATCAGCTCGATTGGGAGACCTTTGCAGGTCTGCTACTGACGAGCTGCTGTCTGCTGCTTCAGAGCCCCAACAAAAAGTCAACAGAAGAGGTATTGCGATTGAAAGTATTGGATGCCCCATTTTCCTACCTGAAAGAGAATATGATTTAAGTTAATTAAATTAAAAATTACGATTAATTAATGATTAAGTTAATTAATTAAAATAAATTTGCAACAAACAATTAATAAATAGTTAACTTAACTGATAATTTAAATAAGTTACAAAATTTTATGCACTGAGATAAGAGTACGGGCGAAAATACCAGAATATGGTAAAATTTATCGTATCTTTGGCTCTATGGGAACACCGAAAAACTAAGTAATTTTCATTGCAGCACTTTAGTGATTAAATTAACAATAAAATAGGACTTTATAATATGCGACAAAATTTGGTAAGCATGGTAAAATTCAGTGATTTTAGCATGATATCTTAGAGCGTGGCGCTAAAACCATTTATGTTGTTAATTTAATTTTGATTTTTGTGTTTTTAATTGCATATATGTATGGCAATAGGAACTGTAATTTTGAAATCTAGAATTTCCGGTAAACTGTTTTCATACGAACGGAAAAAATACCAAAAAGAATGCTTTATATACCGCATATTTTGGTTTTATTAATCATTTTTTATCAGAAATGTCATTGCCATACGGTACGGTAAATTTACCAGAATTTCTTTCTCCTTGTAAATTTTTAACTACAAGCAAGATTTTAAAAACATATAAAAGCTATCCTAATAATTTTGTATGGTGGTTTCTTTATAATAACGATTAAATAAAATGATTTAAATTTAGTGGATTTTTAACTAATAAAAATTTAAACTATTTAAATTTGGTGATTTTTTGGTGATTTGAATTGATGAAAATCAAAAATCGTGTATAAAGTAAGTTCATTATTTGGGGTGTTTTTTTAGAATTTGTAAGTTGGTTAATTGGTTAGTTCTAATGCCACTTGCCACACGGGCAAGCCTGCTTGGTGAAACCTGGCAAATTTAAGGCAGAGTGTGCGTTTCTTGTTTTTCAGTGGCGCCATCTATGGCCAAGAATTCGACTTCTGCCACACCATACGTTGCACCCGTTTTAAAGGACGGACCCATTCATTCATTCACAGATCGTAATTTTGACCTGAATCAGAGAACGATCGATCTCCAATCCAGTACCCCCAGAGGTATTGATTTGTTATGGGAACATGGAGGACTTCTGCGACTCGACAGATTTAATGTGCATCTGTCACTTTACTACACGGGGAGTCTTCGGCCGGCTGAGTTCGAACCCACGAACTCTCGGAGATGGGCCCAGCGCCCTACCGACCAGGCTATCCCGGCCCTTAGAATTTGTTCAAACAACTTGCAGAGTTATGTCCTTATATCAAGAGTCATAATTTATGCAAACAATAACATTAGGACCAAGAAACAAAGTAAAATTATATTACAAAATTTTTTTATACGATCACTCTAAATTATAATTTCGCAATGTAAATCATTTTTAATGCTTCTTGTTGTCGTTGTTTGTTGTTACATATGCCACTTGTCAATATCCGCAAGCCTGCTTGAAATCAAGTGAAGCAGAGGTTGTGCTTCTTATTTTTCAATGGCGCCATCTATGGCCTAGAATACGAATTTGCGACACACATACGTCACAATCCGTTTCACAGGGAGGACTCCTTCACACTCCAAACATTCATCCGCAAATCATAATTTTAACCTGAACCAGAGAACGATAAATCTCCAACTCAGTTCCCTCAGAGATATTGATTTGTTATGGGAATTTGGGGGACTTTGTGACCCCGACAGACACTATTTAAAGCACGGGACTCTTCGGCCGGCTATATTTAAACTCCTGTTCTCATGAACACGAATGCAACATCCTATCAAAAAGGCTATCTCAGCCTTTAACACTTTTTCAACTATTGAAAGGTTCAATTAAAATTTAATTTAGTCAATATGAGAGCAATTTTATTTCTGTGTTGCGTCATCTGGCACCCGGGTGTGAAAATTTATTTTATATTAGACCTAGGCAATATTTTGTAATTAGTTGGCATTAATTTTCAATTTCGAAACAACTTTTCTTTTAAAGAAAATTAATCATTAAGTTAAGTCAAGAGAACTTATAATCATTAAATTAAAATTAATCATTCCCTAAGTCAAGAGATATGACTGATCAGAAATATACTAAATAATATGAGAGTCATAAAATTTATCTGAAATAAACATAAATAAAAAATTGGCTTATATTGAAATTTAAAAATAACGCGGTTTGTAAACGTTTAAAAGGTTTAATTCTGACGCATAAAACTATGCATATTATAAGTTTGAAATGAGTATAGTATTTGCAATCTTCTATGTAAACAAATATCTAATTTACAACATTCCTTTTATTCACTCAAAAAAAAGTGGAAAGTTTATTTACTCTTCAATTTTCTTCAAATTTATTCATTTTCTTGAAGTGTACTTTTTTTTCTTCTACATTTTATTTCATGCAGTATTCATAATTTAATTTCCTTTATAATATATTTCTTGCATTATATACACTTTCTTTCTTTTACCATATTTTTGACGCAACATGTACACTATCATTTAATCTATTGTATATTAAATGCAATCAAGCACGCTTTACTTCTATAAAATACAGATATGCTGAAATACTCTCTCTTGGATTCTAAAAATTTAAAATATTGATGCCTCAAAAAATTTTCCATTTTAACATCACGACGCATACCGTGAAAGCATCTTTAAAAATTCTTTATATAGAACCTACTATATTAAAGGAAAAAAATTTTCCTTTTCTCTATTCTGCTTTTTTCATAAATCTGGTTTCATCAAATGGTTATTTATTGTAAATATGTATTTCTTCAATATTTTGTTTTATTTTGAAATGGAAATAACTTTTAAAACTAATTGACAAAAAATAATCGTTATTTAAATTTGCATTTCTTCAATATTTTTTTTAATTGAAATAGCATTTTAAGCTAATTGGCGGAAAAGAAAGAATAGTTATTTGATTATAAATTTCGTCAATATTTTTCCTTTTTAAATGGAAATAACTTTTGCAACTCATTGAGAAAAAAGAAGCGTTATTTAAATATACATAGTTTTTCAATATTTTTCATTTTGAAATGGAAATAGCTTTTAAAAACTAATTGAGAAAAAAGAATCGTTATTTAAATCTGTATTTCTTCAACATTTTTTTTTAAATTGATATAATTTTTTTAACTAATTGAGAAGAATTATTTAATTATAAATTTGGTCACTATTTTTCATTTTTAAACGGAAATATTTTTTGAAACTCATTGACAAAAAATAATCGTTATTTAAATTTGCATTTCTTCAATATTTTTTAAAATGAAATAGCATTTTAAACTAATTGAGAAGAAAAAATCGTTATTTAATTATAAATATGCTCATTATTTTTCATTTTTAAATGGAAATAACTTTTAAAACTCATTGAGAAAAAAAATCGTTACTTAAATCTGTATTTCTTCAATATTTTTTTTTGAAAGTGAAATCTTAGTCAAGAAATAATTGCTTCTCACATGTCTTAAAATTTTTACAGTTGATGCTTGTCGTTATTATTAAAATAAGCATTCATTAAATAATATACGAAAAACTTTTTCTTAAAAAAAAGATATCCCAATACACTAAGTTAACATAATTTGGCGAAGTACATTCCAATAATGAAAAAATAACCATCGCACTCAAAAAGAAAGTATAGTCAAAACTACCAGAATAAAATGGTAAAATTTGGTAAACTTTAACATGATGCCTTAGAGCATGACGTAAGAACCATGATGCATTCGGTTAAAGTTGCTTTTAAGTTTTGTAGGCGCAGTAACACGAACTGTAATTTTGAAAAAGAGAATTACCTTCAAATCGCTACCATGTGAATGGAAAAATTATCAAAAAAAGGGCTTAATTACCATATATTTTGGATTTTTACTACCAGAATTTTGCTTTTTCTTCAATTCCTACAATTAGTTCACAATCTCCCTATATATATTTATATATCTTGCTCAAACTTTCAATCATTAATGAAATATTTTTCATTCATCCACTGAAGTTCAAATACATTATTTAAAACTTGTAGTGGATGTTACTTGTTGTTAATACAGTTTCTTTAAATATTAATTAATTATAATTAAACTTAATTAATAATGCCTTTTTTTCACAGAAACGGAGGCGTATTTTCCGGATGAATTAAGAAACAAGCCAATGCTTCTACTATGTCATCGCTGCAAAAATCACATCAACAGCAATAAGGATCATTCGCAGCCGAAGGTTTATTGGAACAATTCGGATCCTGGAACTATACCAAGAGAGCTGCAAGAATTGACTTAGGTTGAAATAAACCTACTAGCGAGAATCAGACCATTCAACAGCAATAAGGATCATTCGCCGCCGAAGGCTTTTTGGAACAATTTGGATCCTGGAACTATACCAAGAGAGCTGCAATAACTGACTTGGGTTGAAATAAACCTACTAGCTAGAATCAAACCATTCAACAGCAATAAGGATCATTCGCCGCCGAAGGCTTTTTGGAACAATTCGGATCCTGGAACTATACCAAGAGAGCTGCAAGAACTGACTTGGGTTGAAATAAACCTACTAGCTAGAATCAAACCATTCAACAGCAATAAGGATCACTCGCCGCCGAAGGCTTTTTGGAACAATTCGGATCCTGGAACTATACCAAAAGAGCTCCAAGAATTGACTTAGGTTGAAATACGCCTAATAGCGAGAATCAAACCAAAATTCCTCAAGTTCGATGAAGTACTTGGTCAATATGGATTCCGTGCACAAACAGAACTCTTCGCACAAGACCTACATGAAGTCACAGAAAAGCATCCTGATAAGCTGCCTAGATCAACTAACAATTTAGAGGTTGTTGTCGTCACGGAGACCCTGTCGAATCTCAACATTTCTGGAGAATTCATGATTGATCGATCCCGTGCGAACAGGGCTCTAACTAAAATATTTTTTTCCCTTTTTGACCTAAGCAGAAATGAAGTCACAGAAAAGCATCCTAGCATGCTGCCTAGACCAACTAACAATTTAGAGGTTGTTGTCGTCACGGAGACCCTGTCGAATCTCAACATTTCTGGAGAATTCATGATTGATCGATCCCGTGCGAACAGGGCTCTAACTAAAATATTTTTTTCCCTTTTTGACCTAAGCAGAAATGAAGTCACAGAAAAGCATCCTAGCATGCTGCCTAGACCAACTAACAATTTAGAGGTTGTTGTCGTCACGGAGACCCTGTCGAATCTCAACATTTCCGGAGAATTCTTGATTGATCGATCCCGTGCGAACAGGGCTCCAACTTAAATAATTTTTTTCTTTTTTGACCTAAGTAGAAATTGACTTTAAAATGACTTGTTAAAGACATGAGATTGACTTTTTAATGATATGAAGTCACAGAAAAGCATCCTAACATGCTGTCTAGACCAACTAACAATTTAGAGGTTGGTTGTTGTCGTCACAGAGACCCTGTCGAATCTCAACATTTCTAGAGAATTCTTGTTTGATCGATCCCGTGCGAGCAGGGCTCTAACTAAAATATTTTTTTTTCCTTTTTGACCTAAGTAGAAATTGAATTTAAAATGACATTTTAATGATATGAAGTCACAGAAAAGCATCCTAACATGCTGCCTAGACCAACTAACAATTTATAAGGTTGGTTGTTGTCGTCACAGAAATCCTGTCGAATCTTAACATTTCTAGAGAATTCTTAATTGATCGATCCCGTGCAAACAGGGCTGTAACTAAAATATTTTTTCTTTGACCTAAGTAGAAATTGACTTTTTAATGACATGAAACTGACTTTTTAATGATATGAAGTCACAGAAAAGCTTCCTAACATACTGCCTCCAGACCAACTAACAATTTAGAGGTTGGTTGTTGTCGTCATAGAGACCCTGTCGAATCTCAACATTTCTAGAGAATTCTTGATTGATCGATCCCCTGTGAGCAGGGCTCTAACTAAAGTATTTTTTTCTTTTTTAACCTAAGTAGATATTGACTTTAAAATGACTTTTTAACGACGTGAAGTCACAGAAAAGCATCCTAACATGCTGCCTAGGCCAACTAACAATTTAGAGGTTGTTGTCGTCACAGAGACACTGTTGAATCTCAACATTTCTAGAGAATTCTTGATTGATCGATCCCATGTGAACAGGGCTCTAACTAAAATATTTTTTTCTTTTTTGATCTAAGTAGAAATTGACTTCAAAAATTTTCTTACATTACTTATTTTACCAGAACTGTCATTATCATACAGTATGCTAATTTTATCGGAATGATTTTTTTCCTTGCGGATAGTAATAAATTACTCTCCACCACACATAATTATCACCACACATATATTATCAGAATTATTTTTTCTCCCTGCAGATAATAATAAATTACTCTCCACGTATAGTTATCCCCACACATATATTATCACAATTATTTTTTCTCCTTGCGGAGAGTAATAAATTACTCTCCACATATAATTATCACCCCACATATATTATCATAATTATTTTTTCTCCTTGCGGATAGTAATAAATTACTCTCCACACGTAATTATCACCCCACATATATTATCAGAATTATTTTTCCTTCTTTCAGATAGTAATAAATTACTCTGCGTTTCAATTGCTAGCTCATCATTATTAGTTATTAAAATCAATTAATTTTTACATTTATTATTAAATTCAGAGGAGTTAAACATCAAGCAAATTGTCTTTTCATATATATATTTACACCAGTTAGTATAAGTTTTTGGAATAGTTAATTTTTTGTTCAATAAATATTGTTTGAATTTTAAAAATATTAGTTCGGTTTCAGGTGGGACCCATCATTTCGGAACGGTGGTATAGAATGTGATCAGTCCCGAAACTGTGCTAAACTCAGCGATATGTCTGACAAGTGCTAAACTCAGGGACATGTCCGATAAGTGCTAAACTCAGAGATATGTCCGATAACATCTCAGAGGCTCTGTGTGGTCTTGTCCGAACAGCAGAGGATATGCGATACTTTGCATAAAACCTTAATAATTTAGTAGTCAAAAATATTTCTTTACATTAGGCCTTAATAAGAAAGTAGACAAAATGATCCTAGGTCATTAAGTCATAATAAATTAATGATCATAAGGAACACATTGCATAGTGCCTCACTAATTTAGGATTCAAAAAAATTCCCACGACATAAGTCTCAGTAATTTTGAAGTCAAAAATATGATTAAAAATTCGAGTACCAAATTTCTGCAAACTATTTGTGGCATCCATAATTTTTTGAACTTAAGTATTAAATTTAACCCAAATGAATATAAATGTAAAAAAAGCTTAATAATTATAGATTATTAATATTCAACTTAATTATTATTATTCATTATTATTGAACTTAATTATTATTTATTAAGTTCTTAACTTAATTATTATTATTCATTATTATTGAACTTAATTATTATTTATTAAGTTCTTAACTTAATTATTATTTATTATAATTTAACTTAACTATTATTCATTATTATTTGCACGAAGTGGACTGATCGTTAAGACACGGTTTCCATCAGATCACCGAAGCCAAGCATCACTGGCTGCGGTCAGTGTGCGGGTGGGTGACCACTTGGATCAGTCTGCGTAGGGACCGAGGGTGTGCGGTATTGTCCTCGTCAAACTGTGCTACCGTAAAGTGCTCGACTTCGCGTGCAGGTCGTCGGGCTACCGAAGCGGGGGTGCCATCCCCTCTGCAGAGGATCAAAATTGTGATGGCATGTCTTCAGTTCATCCTCAGGGATGTTTCCCAGACCGTCGCCAATAGCCCATTGTGAAGCTCTAGTGCAAGGTAAATCAACAACAACAGCATCATTATTATTTAACTTAATAACTATTATTTATTATTATTTAACTTTATTATTGATTAATATCATTTAACTTAATTATTACTTGTTATTATTGCATTATTAGTATTTATTTTTATTTAACTTAATCATTATTACTTAGTTTTAAGTCGATAACTATTATTATTTAATATTGCTAATTCTTTAAATTAGTTTAAATTTCTTGAATTATGATGTAAAGCATTTTTATTTTATTTTAATCAGTAATTTTAAGAGAAAATCTAAATCAACTAAATATTTTCTAACATATAATATTTCAAAAAATGAAAAATTTCATTAAAAATCTATAAACATTTCAGATGTACATTAACAGCTCTTAGATAAATTTCTGATTATTTGTTATAATAAATAAACTATAAACGTAATTTTAAAATGCAGAACTCAAACAGTAATTAATAATTCAAAAGTTAAGCACATATATTTCAAGGTATGTTATTTACTTGCATACTGGAGAAATGTGGCTTGGTATATTACAATTTATAAAAATAATTCTTTTACTCAGCCGCTAATACAAACAAAAACAGCAAACATATTTAAAAACTTGGGGCAAAGTAAGTAACCACAAAATATATGTATATAATACTTTTAAATACCCTTAATAAATAAGTACTGGAATAAATTATTAGTATTTATTTTTATTTAACTTAATTATTTTATTAATGATTATTTAACTTAATTATTTTATTAATTATAATTTAACTTAATTATCATTATTTACTATTATTTAACTCAATAATTGTTATTATTTAATATTGTCAACTCATAAAATTAGTTTAAACTTTTTGAATTATAAAGTAAAGCCTTTTGATGTAACGCTACTCAGCAATTTTATGATACTTTTGAAATAAATCAGCTAAATATTTTCTAAGAAATAATACTTTACAAATAGAGCATTTTTATGAAAAATTTATAGACATTTTAAATGTATATTAAGAATCTTTATATAAATTTCTGATTAGTTTTTTATAATAAACAAGCTTTTAATTTAAGCAAATAGTTTTTAGTTTGAACAATTTTGAAATTCTAAAATACGAAACTCAAACAATTATTTATAATTAAAAAAGTTAAACACATATACTTCAAGCTTTGTTATTTACTTGTATACAGGAGAAATCTAACATGATATATTACAATTTTAAAAAAAAATAATTAATATATTCTGCAGCAAATTTCAAGGTTTTCCATTTACTAGAATAATACAGGAGAAATCTAATTTGATATATCAGCATTTAAAAAAATTAATAATACACTCTGCAGCAAATTTAAAGATTTGTTATTTACTTGTATGCAGGAGAAATCCAACCAGATATATTTCCATTTAAAAAATAATTAACATACTCTGCAACAAAATTAAAGGTTTACATTTGCTTGTATACTTGAAAAATCTCATATTATATATTATCATTTTAAAAAAAATATTAATATCGTCTGCAGCAAATTTCAAAGTTTGTCATTTACTTGCATACAGGAAAAATCTAATTTTATGTATTACCATTTAAAAAAAGTCATTTACTTGTATACAAGAAAAATCTAACTTGATAGATTACAAATTTTTAAAAAAAAATAATTAATATACTGTACAGTAAATTTAAAGAATTGTCATTTACTTGTATACAGGAAAAATCTAATTTGATACATTACCATTTAAAAAATAATATACTCTGCAGCAAATTTAAAGATCTGTCATTTACTTGTATACATGAAAAACCTAATTTGATATATTACCATTTTAAAAAAAAATAATTAATATACTCTGCAAAAAAATTTAAAGATTTTCATTTACTTGAATACAGGAGAAATCTAACCTGATATAATACAACTTAAAAAAAATAATTAATATATTCTGCAGCTAATTCAAACAAAACAGCTGACATATTTAAAAACCGCGTGCACAAGAAACCGCAAGAAATCTGAATATAATACCTTTTAATACCCTTAGTAAACTAGGGTATTATCTTTGGACAAGGAAGAACTTCAGCGGATGATTTTCAGCTGAATAATCTTAAGAGAATGAAATGATTCAAACCAATAATTTTTTGCATAAATCCTCCACCAAATATTCCTTTAATCACTTCTAGTGCAGCTCGTGAAAGAGCTGAATTCTTTTTATTACTACAGCCGTCTGTTACGAGAACATTGAATCATGTCCATATAATACATGCGCCAGCAATAACACCTAATGCACGTTCGCATATGTCATGATCTTTTGCTTATTATTCCTTAGGACACTAATTTTTATTTCTTTTTTTTAATACCTCATAAAATTTTCGGAGTTTATAAAGTCTATGAGGGGTGGATGATGATGATTACACTAAAACAATTTCTGTTAAGAAAACAAACACGTAATAATTCATTAATTTTCCACAGAAAATTTCTGTTCTCTAAAAATACAAAAATTTACTCTTAAACTGCATCGTAGTCGGTCAAAAGAGACATTTTTTTCTGTTAAATAAAATCTGTAACTATTGAAACAGATTGTATCAGTTGGTTACAGATTTCTTCAGTTTTAAATATGAAAAAGTTTGGTATCGTAGCGGCAACTAATAATTTTATATATTGAACCAGGTGCCAAACTGTTTGTATGGTGGTTTATCCCCTTAGATTCCACGGCTAGACTAATACTTTTAACAAAATTCATATCCTCAAACAAAAGAGCATCCAAATTTCTTTAAACAATACTTTGAGTCATGGTGGTTCTGGGGATAGAGAGTTCGCCTTTCAATAAGATGAACCAGGTTCGAATTCCATGATGGCTGGTCGATACGAATTCAATACACGGCTCGCACCGACCACAGCACTGACGTGAAATATCGCCAGTGGTAGATGGATCATGGGTTAGAGTCCCTTTGCTGCCAGGCTAACCGTGGGAGGTTTTCGCAGCTTTCCTCTCCATGTAAAGCAAATGCGTATTAGTTCCATCATAAAGTCCTCCAAAAAGGCAAATTTTCCCAATACTTGATACAAGAGTTCCCTTGTCTTCTGAATTGTGTTCGAAATTACAAGGCTATGAAATTGAGTATTAGTAGCGGAAATTCGAAATTGGGTCAAAAAGGGAAGGTTATAAAATTTAACAATGTACTTGATTGGAGCATTTCCCAGGTAACTGCCATGCAAATAATAAAAAACAATTCCTAAATTTTGTACGTCTATGTTTTAAAAGGTAATTTAAAAATTTAAAAAAAATATTTAATAAAATTAAGGATTAAATGACTATCATTTAACAACATTAAAGTGAATATTTTTCTGTATAAAGCTCAATTATTTTGAGTCTGTAACTCCTTATTACCAGTATATCATCTATAAAAAAATAATTACGTTGAAAGTGTCATATTTTATATCATAAGAAGTGTAGATACTTGTTTTACGTCATTTAAAAAAAATTGACATTTCCAGATCATTTTGCCTCTGATCGTAAAAATAATACTTCTCAGGGACAATGACGTACAAATAATATTAAATCTTGCATTTAACGCATTTACAGCTGAGTAGGTGTATTTATCAGATCATCGCAACATATTTGAAATAAACACAACAAATACTATCATAAATACAATACCGAAAAAACTGGCTTTTTAAATAACTACAAAATACAATTTAAGTTTTTCTGCTTAAAAACAAAAATATTTTTTTTTTGAAAGACACATGGCATCACTGACCAATTTTATGTTATTTTGATGGAAAAGAACATATTTTGGATGCATTTTTCAGTAATTTTTAAATATATATGTAGCATTTAAAAATATGGTAGCACGGCGACAACTGTTGCCAAATGCTCTACAATTTCATTTGCATGGAGATCGAAATTGTCGCTTTGAAATATGTTTAGAAGTTACATAATAGCAGCGAAAAATAGTGTTTTGCATCGAATTTTATGCATTAAAAATTGTTATACTAATTTAATTGCTTTACGCGTAGGTTAGGTTTTAGCTCAATTAGATTTTAAATGGAATAACTGAAAGTGATACAAATTATTTTAAAGAATGGAATTTCAAATTTACATGTTGTGGTGTGCCTTGCATTCGTGTTCATATTCATCAATAAAACATTACTTTTTACTCTTTTAGAATTGACTTTATTTAGAATTTTATAATATTTAGATAATTATAATATAATATAATATGTGATAGTTCTTTTTAGGTGTAATCAATGGCAATTAATAACTTTATATGTGTGCCATGACTTGAATTATGCAATTGTTAATTTGGATATTTTCCATCATATTAAATTTTATATTATATGATATGGTTCATATTATACTTTATATTATCATATATGGACATATTAGAAGATTACATTTTCATAGCTGGTGGGAATCCTATGTATATATCGATAGATAAATAGATAGATTGATAGATGCAAATTAAATAGTTTAAATAGTTTCAGAGGAGGGTGAATTATTCAAAAAAATGAAATTGTTCAACCTTGCAATCGTCAGTTCATATTTTTGGGATCATATTTTACCTATCGATAAAGGAATCTTCATTAAGACTAAGGAGCAAATGTTTTGAAAACATATAGTATTTGGTCCTGCTTCAAATCTTAAATTAGTTAAGTTCCTAAAACTGGAGATTTTTTTAATGACATTTTTAGTGTATTTTTTGTAGGAATGCACAATTTTGAAAACGTTATACATAACACGAGGTCTCTTTAGCATTGTCACAATTTTCTAAGATAATTAAGGTGGTAATCTGGATAAAAGCCATTCCTGGGAATGTCGTCACACGCCGCAAGGGGCTCTTCTCTGTGATGACCTGTCAGGAAGCACACGAAGAAACAGTTCATAAAAGGGAATCACACCTAGCGGAGTATAATGATATATTTATCGGCATTGATTGCTCTTCAATTTTAATTCTGATGATGTGAGCTACTGCCCTTATAAATTTATCAAATTTTAGTCATAGAAATTTGTCTATTATTTATAACTTTTTTAAACTTGTACATTTTGACAAAAAAAATACTAAAAATGTAATTTCAAAGAAAAAAAACTGTGGCTTGGCGAGAGAAAGCAACTGAAAATAAAAATAAATTGTTCCGTAGTGCAATTTGAGGATCTAAAACTCAAATTCATTTTTTAAAAAATGCCGGTTTAATCAGAAAAAGTAGGTATTGCATCTCATTTAGTATCATAAAATACTATATGAAGAAATTAATTCGCAGACTTAAGGCTAACCATTTAAACTGCAATTTAGTATAAGAAAAACCAACCAGCGGATCAATGTACATACTTTACCTGGTTCTCAAGCTTTGCAGAATTTGCGAGGCATGTCAGTACAGCAAATTGTTATCCGAAACTTGTTTTTATTACTGCAATTTTATTTCGAAACAAAACCTTGAAATTTAAATTTAGAAATGATTTCAAATTATCTCGCTTTAAAAATTCATTTCCTCAAAGAATTGTGCTCTTTTTTTTAACTTTAAATCATTATTTTTGAATAAAATAATGGCTATCAAAACAATACGAAATTATTCACGACAATATTGATTCGGTGCTATAAAATATGAAATTTTTAACTAATGTGTCATAAGAAATATTAATAACCTCATTATATATCATTATTGTTTAATACAATTTTTTTAAATTATAAAATATTAAAGGATTTTTGAATTTTTTTTTCTCAAAAGCAACAATTTTTTTACTAAAATATTACTTTTTTAAGATAGATCAGAGCACTTACTGACTTAAATGTCATTTAAATAACAATAATCTAAAGGTTATAAAAATTTCTCATGTAGTTTTCTAAATTTTAATATCAGGCAATAATATATCTTTAAAAATTAGTAACAAATAAAGGACAAAACGAAAAATAACTAGGCAAAAATCATCATAATATAAAACAAAATTAGCTTACAACACATTTATTTTAGCAAAAAAATGCTATTATTTGTTTTGAACTCAGCTAAACAAATTATCAGCTAAACAAAACAGAACAAACAATGTCCCTAAATACTTTTTTTAAATTATATTCAGTAGATTCTTAATAATAGCATCTTTAATTGCCATAATCATGATTATTCAATTCCAGAATTACAATTTAATATTAGGCAATAATATGTCTTTTTTTAAAAAAAACTTTTCATTATAACGTGGTAGTAGAAAGGTTTCCATTAGACTTTTAAACTTTTAATTTTTCTTGAAAATATGAAAATTGGAAAACTGAGATGTTCAGTTTTAAAACTTTCGTTCAAAATTTAAGATCAATTTTGATTTTTTAGGTTTTCTTTTGCATATATTCTCTTTTATCGGCATTTTTATGATAGCCCTGCATTTTTAGAAGCCATTGTCTCTTTTAACGTCTACTGGATAATTTTTCGCGAAAAATATTATTTTTAGTACTAAAATTTTGTTTTAAGAATTAATACAATACTTTTTTCTATTTCTTTTTTTTTTCAACGTTTCAATTATAGTTTTTTTAATAGCTGCTTGTCAGTTTTTTTTATCTTAAATATTTTTTATTATCTTAATATCTGATTATCTTAAACATTTTTATTAAAGTTTTTTCCCTTTAATTCAGCTAAGTTTTGATTATTTTTCAATAATGATTAAACTTATTTACGTATAAAAATAATATTTATTAATGATTATTTTTCGTAAAAAAAGAATCTTGATTATCTGCCGCGAAATATTCGGCTATTCGACCAAATCACTATTTCTTACATCCCTATTTAAAATTACATGATTATTAGTCTTTAAAAATTGGTTACAAAAGGAAAGATTAAACGAAAAATTATCTTAATAATAGGCTAAATAATAGGCAAAAGTCTTCCTAATATGAAGCAAAAATAGTTTACTAAACATTAAATTAGCAAAAAACCAATATTATTAGTTTCTAACTCAACTAAACAAATTATTAGTTCCCTAAATAATTTTTTCACGTGCTATTCATTAGATTCTAACATTTTTAATTGCCCTACTCATTATTATTTAGTTCATTATTGAATAAATTTAAGAAAATTAATAATTGAATAAGTTAAAAGGATTCAGAATTGGATAAATTTAAAGGAAAAAACACTTCATGTAATTTCAATATTTATTAGATATCCCATCATTATAGCCAAAAAATACTATTCACTATCAGAAATAAAATTCACACTTTTGACGATTCAGAAATCCTTGACGTATATTTCGTTAATTTTGAGATACATTTTATCACAAAATCACGTGATTTGTGACGAAACGTGAACTCTCTAATATAGGACGAAAATGTTTCCTCAACTCGAAACCTCATTATAGTGCATTGTGGGAGAGTATTAACTAGAATGACGAAACTAGAATAAAGAACTGACATAGAGGCTGAAAAATCCGGTTGGACTATATTGTGGTTAAGGAGTTGGTTTTGAACTTGGAAGATACGGGTTCGAACCCCGCTTCGAGTACGTGTATAAAGTATCTCTCTGTTTTATCTGTCTTTATTCGTCGTTTTGGCAACATTTATCCAGCTATATGGTGCACACGATAAAATGTTTGTCCAAAAAGTTGGGTGCCATGAGATTTTTTTTTCAAACAAAATAGAATGACAAAATATTTCTATGATTTTGACGAAATTCATTTCTATGGAGTAGTAACGACAGTTATTTTGTCATTTTGACGAAATGTTTGTTTGGAGCATATATAAGAAAAAGATTTCGTCTAAAAATAAGAAAGCTTCGTGAAATTTGAGTATTTATTTTCTTATAGTGTCAGAAACAAAAATTAAAATTCACACATTTTTTGGTTATAATTTTTCTCGCTACTAGTAAAATTTTCATTTCATAAAAGCGTTTTCTGATATTTTTCGCAGTGTTTTCGATCTTATATACTTGATTATAGCTTTTAAATAGTAGCAGCTGGAGTTATTGCAAACTTGAAGCAAAAATAAAATTGTGTACTCTTCTTTTTATAGTGTTCGTTATTTGTTTTCCTATATTAACACAGTAAATATGACAGAAAAAGAGAGAAGTAGTTACTTTATATTAAGCACAAAAGTTCTTTTGAATTTGAGATTTTTATCAAGCAATTTTTTTGTGCTAAATACCTCTTTTTATAAAACATCAAAAGTACAAACAAAGGGGAAAAATTGGCTCGTATTTTAAAGATCAAGGCAAATACTTATTAATTTCGTCATTTTTTCTATGTTGGAAGTTTTAGCCTCAAATTTACAAATACTGTTATATTACCAGTATTGGTAACCATAATATCGCTAAAATTTACAGCAATGTTAATATAGTGGGAACCATATTTTAGGGTAAATTCATCCTTTCTGAACTTAAATACTTAATGCTATAGTTCAACTTGAATTAAAATATTGATTTGACATAAATATTAGGTTTACAGCTAATTTCATTGCATTATCGTTTAGAGTTCCAATATTACTGTTAAAACTTAAACCGACTACTCTGAAAGTGTACACTGAGAAAAAAATTTAGTCATAACTACCTGAATATGGTAAATTTACCGTGTTTCTGGCTTTATTGGAACTCCAAAAAGCTTGGTAGTTTTAATTGAAGTGCTTTGGTAATTATTTTGGTTAAAATAATAATAAAATATGGTTTTATAATATGGGATAAAATTTGGTAAGTATGGTATAGTTAGGTAATTTTATCTAGTTTAGAAAGTGGCATAAAAATCATTTATTCGATTAAATTTACTTTTCAGTACTGTATTTTATACTGAATGGGAGGTAATGAAAACTACAATTTTGATAATCAGAATTTCTGGTAAACCGTTACCATATGAACCGAAAAATTATCAAATGAATGGTTTCAATACCGTATATTTTAGTTTTATTAACCAAAAATATGGTTTTTTACCAGAAATATCATTACCATACAGTACTGTAATTTCAAGACAATTTTTTTCCGTGTAGGAATAATGCATAATATATATTGCAAAAATAAATTTATTACTATTATTCTATAGATATTACTAAATAAAAATTTTAACAAATGGAATGATTAATTTGTTGAATTTGTTTTGACAATTTCAAAAATGTAAAAAGGGAGAAATTTTTTGATCACATACGATGTTGATTTGCATAAAAGAACTCTAGAAAAAGTTAAGCAAGTATTATCTTCGTCCCTTTAATCCTATATTTATCGACAATACTTTTAGTGACAACTTTTACTTTCCAAAAAGTTAACATGTGATTCAAATTATTCTGCTATTAATAATTATTTTATAGAAAGAAGAAACCCGCAACCACCGGAACAAAATAACGGTTGACATATGGTTAAATTATTCCGTTATTAAGAATTATTTTATAGAAAGAAGAAACCTGCAACCACTGGAACGAAATAACAGTTAGCATGGTATAAATTATTCCGATATTAACAATTATTTTATAGAAATAAGAAACCTGAAGCCACCGGAACAAAATAACTGTTGACATATGGTACAAATTATTCCGTTATTAAGAATTATTTTATGGAAATAAAAAACCTGCAACCACTGGAACAAAATAACTGTTGACATATGGTATAAATTATTCCCTTATTGAGAATTATTTTATAGAAAGAAGAAACCTACAACCACCGGAACAAAATAACAGTTAGCATATGGTATAAATTATTCTGCTATTAACAGTTATTTTGAAGAAAAAAGAAACCTGCAACCACCAGAACAAAATAACAAATAACATATGGTATAAATTATTCTGTTATTAACAATTATTTTATAGAAATGAGAAACCTGCAAGTACCGGAACAAAATAACTGTTGACATATGGTATAAATTATTCCGTTATTAAGAATTATTTTATGGAAAGAAGAAACCTGCAACCACTGGAACAAAATAACTGTTGACATATGCTACAAATTATTCCGTTATAAAGAATTATTTTATAGAAATAAAAACCTGCAACCACTGGAACAAAATAACAGTTGACATATGGTATAAATTATTCCGTTATTGAGAATTATTTTATAGAAAGAAAAAACCTGCAAACACCGGAACAAAATAACAGTTAACATATGGTATAAATTATTTCGTTATTGAAAATTATTTTATAGAAAGAAGAAATCTGTTACCAACGGAACACGAAAATAACAAATTCAATATTTTCTATAACTTATATCAACTTAATTATTCAATAATAATAAAATAATCACGTAAATAAGAAATTAAAAAACTACAACTTTTTTTATAAACACGGTGATCACATCTTTACGAACAAAATTCAGTCGGTTAATAAAGAGTAAAGTACAGCTGAAAAAAATTAAAATATAGTAAGGTATTGTTCAAAATAGCAATCTTGACATTAGACAATATCAGTTATTTTAAAAGACTTAAATAATGAAAATGTTACTCCTCCATTCATAACTCTAAGAGAAAAGATTTCTTGTTAAAGTTATCGTACAGTATGGTAATGATATTTCTAAAAAGAAAAACATAATTTTGGTATTAAAAAAAACCATATCTACGAGCTCTGAACCATTCATTTAGTAATTCTTCTTTTTATATGGTGACGGTTAACCTGAAATTCTATTTTTCAGAATTATATTTCTTATTACTACACATGTGGAAAAAATACAAAACTGAAAAGTAAAATTAGCCACCAAAAAATGATTTTTAAGCCATACTCTGAGATATTATGATAAAAATACCAAATTTTATCACTTATTATAAAACACTATTTTATTGTTAATTTCACCAAAATCATTATTAAAGAGCTTCTGTAAAAATTATTGAGCTTGTTAGTATTGCCATAGAGTAACGGTAAATTTTACCATATTCTGGTGGTTTTAAACATTTTTTTCAATGCTTGCTTTGCCACTCTTTTGATAAACAAAAATTTCATTTAAATGTTCCATTTAAAAATAAAAAATAAACATACCTATACTTTATACTTGTAACACTTCCACAGACAAAACGTTTATTTCAATTGTTTTAAATCAGCTATTAAAGCTTGCGAAACTTTCAAGTCACTTCTATAAAATAATTTTTGAGGCAGTAATTTCAATATGTTTTAATTTTAAAAAATATTTAATTTCGCATATAAATAAACATTTGCCTGATTTTTACTTCTTTCAGCAAACATTTCTCTAAATATTGCATTTTCGCAATCTTTTTCTAATATTAAATTGAAAACATTTGTTTGTGATCTTTCTTTTGTTTTTGATTAAAATATGATTTATTAAAACTATTTCGGGATTTCAAATTATTCAACGACAATATTTTGATAGTTGAGTAAAGATTGAAACTAATTTCTAGATATAGAAAATGAAAATGTATTATTTCCTCATACTTAATCATAAATGATAAACTTAATATTTCTGAATATTTTTGCTTGCATGAGCGAAATTCAGTGTAAGGAATCACGTTTTCAATTATCGAAGTCATTTTGGTATTCATCTTTTACTGAGCTGCATAAACATTATTAAAATGAAATCTAAATTGAACACCAAAATAAAAAAAGTTAATCACAAAACAAATTGCTTAAAGATTTCGATTCCAAAAGAGGTATATGAAGAGGTATATGCAAGTAATTCCGTAATAAGTGTTCAAAATATACTTTTAGAATCCTTGCCGAAAATTAAATTAAAAAATGTCAACATTTGGGGTCTCAAATAATATCTAAGTGATAAAGAAACCAAAACATCAGTCAAATCACTAGGGGGGAAGGATAAAATGAAACTTTTCATAACTTCACTATTGTTTGCATTAAAAAAATTCACAATCGAAGTTATCACGTTTTCAATTATCGAAGTTATTTTGTTATTTCTTCCTTTAGGTAGCTGCATAAACATTATTTAAATAAAATCTAAATTGATTACTAAAGTAATACAAAAGGTCATCACAAAATAGATTACTTAAAGATTGAAACTCCTAAAGAGGTACATGAAAAGGTATGTAGAAGCAAATCCGTAATAATTGCCTGAAATGTACTCTTAGAATCCTTGTCGAATATGTAATTAAAAATATTAACATTAGAGGTCTCAAATAAAACATGAAAGAGAAAGAAGCAAAAACGTTATCGAATCACTATTGGGGAAGAAAAAATTCAAAAACACTTTAAATTCCTGACAAGATGGAGGTGTTTCTAATACTTGTCTTTCAACAGGTTTTAACATTTCAGTCACACCTTTCTCCATAGCGATTTTTTAAATTTTGATTGCGTTTTTGCTTTTTATGTTAGAAATTTCTGTTAGAAACTCTTACACTGTTAGAAATTTCTTTGAAAAAAATTTTAAATAAAATTTATTTAGTTGTTATTTTACCACATTTAAACAAAACAGTCAAACAACCATGAATATAAAGGTATTCAAATTTTTCACTGTAAGAAAAACCGTTTATTAATTGCTACCATCTTATATAGTTAAACTACCAGAAGTTTATCACACCAACCAGGTCCATCCAAGCCACTTAGTTCCTTGCAGCTTGGTACATATTATAGCCTAGAGGGCTAATTTGTCAATCGCATCGAGTTAAAGCAAGTTTTAAATGGCTAAAAATGCGTATAGTTTTGTATTTATAATTTTTTAACGATACTAATCATAAACGGTTTTGAAATCATAAAGGTAAAAAAATGTTTTTTACTGTAAACTTTACCGTTAATCGGATAAACAGACTGCAAATTGGGTTTTCTTACCGTAATTTTTGAATAAAAATTCTTACAGTGTATTAATTTGCTCCTCCTAATGTGCAAGCTTTTTTGACTTTATTGTTGATCAGGATTTTAGAAGCATAGATCAAGAATGACCATTCCTGTATACCTTTATGCACAATCTTAGAGATCTACAGTTAAACATAAACATAATCAAGTACTATTCATAGTTTATAAGCACATTCGAAGTTTATAAATCATATCCAATAGACTTTGAAATTATACAACTTTAGAGAAATCAGATTTTCTATTTTATAACTCATGTTCAAATCAAAATCACTCCGAAAAAATTTCACTAGGTATAATATTTTATTTTTTATCCTTTTTTATGGTGCATATTTTAACGTAGTAAATTTAGGAAATTTTATAATTCGGGAATCGGAATTTGAAACTACTTTGGCAAAAGAAAAATTGCTTGTTATCATACGCATTTATAAGTATTATAAGCACATTAGTAACTATATTTAAGTCTATATATTCAAGGAAATAAAGAAGATGGCACCAAAAATTTATTAAATTAAGATGACACCGAAATCCTCGTACTAAAATTTGCTGCATAACAAGAAAAGAAAAAAAATCGATTTTGCAATTTCCGAAGAAATGCACAAAGTTGGCTATTCCAACATAAGTTGGAATAAGACATTCCTTATTTGTGGTGAGAAACATTTCTTTCTTTATTCTTCTATTTATTTATTTATTTATTTACTTACGAATTTACTTAATAATAATTTGTTCACCTTTAGTATTGATTTTATAGGATAATTTGCAATATAATTCTTTAATAAACTATAATTAGAAGTCAACCAAACATTAGGTAATATTTCGAATTATGCTAGGACTCAAGCAGCCTATTTGAAAAATTTTAAAAACATTTCTGCTATTAAATCTTTTACGAGTTGATAAACTTTCCTAAAAAATTATTCCACGTGACAACAGTCCACTCCACCTATACTGTAAAAACAAATATAAATGGAATTTCTCTTTCAAAAATTTTTGAAAAGGAATTTTAAAAAAGAAATTTTTTAAAATAAAATGATGTCAAAATTATCGAAATATTAAGCAAACAGCTGTATAGTAAATTAATTTATTGTTAGGAAACTTAAAACGCATTTATAAATTAATTAATAAAATTTGGACTCAAATTTTAAAGAAACGTTCTTTTTATGCATGTTTAAAATTTCAAGGTATCATCTCTATTAAAAAAAACTTCACTGAGTGTATTTTTATACATTGAATATTATAATATAAAGAAATTTCGTTAATTAATTAAATGTTTTTGTTAATAATCTCGTTTTTGATAATTAAATTTTTACTGCATTGCTAGAATTTTTTATTTAGTAACCATAAAAATAATGCTCAAGAAGTATCAGTTATTTGATAAAATCCGCCATTCGAATTTAAGTCAATTGTAACATAAATAATTTTCTATAACTATACTTATTGATGATTTAAAAAGCTAAATGAAGAATTATTAATTTAACAACGAAAAGAATAATATTCAAGAAATATTTGCTTGTTATTTTATTAATGATTTAAAAAGCGTATAATTGCGACTAAATAAGCTGAACAAAGAATTATTAATTTAATAACCATAAAGATAATATTTAAGAAACATTTGGTTATAATTTAATAAACTCCACCACTAGAATATAAGTCAATTATAATTAACTTTCAATACCAGTACAGCTTATTTATCAATAAGCTTATGATAATGATTTTATAAACTGAACGATAACTTTTTAATTTAACAACGAAACATGTATGAATAAAAATATTTGCTTATTATTTTATTATTGATTTAAAGGGCTAATGATAATTATTTAATAAGCTGATCGAAGAATTATTAGTTTACTAACAATAAATTAACAAATAAATACCTACTTGTAATTTAATAAATTTTGCCAATAGAATATCTAAATCAAATGTAACAGTAGTTATCAATAACAGTGAAGCAAGTTTATTTATGATTTAAACAGC
Source organism: Parasteatoda tepidariorum (assembly GCF_982258835.1). Taxonomy (NCBI): domain Eukaryota; kingdom Metazoa; phylum Arthropoda; class Arachnida; order Araneae; family Theridiidae; genus Parasteatoda; species Parasteatoda tepidariorum. The sequence goes on from NC_141766.1 coordinate 34,324,588, forward strand.
TTATGATAATGATTTAATAAGCTGAACGAATTATTAATTTAACATCGAAAAAATAAATTTTTAAAAAATATTTGCCTATAATTTCATAAAATCTACAATTAGAACATTTGAATCAATAGTAATATGAATAATTTGCAACAAATCTAAAAAAAATTACTCACGAATTGAGAAACAGAAATTGCGAACAGTATGATTTTCAAGATCTTTTAACAGCTCTAATCCATAGCAAAAGACTGGAGCGCAACACTTATTTAAGAAAATAAATATCACGTTTCATAATCGTAACTCTTAAATTGTGTTTTATTTTTTTCACACTACTTCTATCGAAAATATAACAATTACCAAAACAGCTCAATTCGATTGGAATTTTTATTAGCTGAAACAGAAAGAGCAGGTGTACTGTTAAGCACTATAAAAATTCCAGAAAAAAAAGAGTACACTACCTGATGAAAGTTGGTTTTCTTTTTATGCGTACTAGCTATTTTAAACAAAAGATAATCTCATTCGAGCAATATAGTTTAGGATTTTATTTTTTTAAAAAAACACTTTTATTTTTTAAGCTTTAAAAAAATTGACATTATTTATTCACTAGCGAAACTTCAATTCACAATTGTCTATAAATCTTTATATGTTTGTTATTGGCTTCCTTTATTGGTTATTTTAAAAAACAAATGTCAAAATCAAATATTTTTGATTTATTTGGATGGAAATACTGTGAAAATAATCATCATTTCCTGGCAAAAAAGAATTATTTCATATAATACTGCGTATAATATAATAATTGAAAAGCATAATACACCTCATAAACTTTTCAATGCCTGATTGTTTAAAATTACTTATAATGATTTAAGAGTTACAGGAGATCGTATTTTATCATAACTTCAGAAATATCACGCCAGTATTGTTTTTGACATAATATATAACAACTACTAGCTGTTAGGGAATCGCTTTGTTTATTCGATGACAGACTTTCTTTATTTGTATGCATCGTATAATATGGAATCACGTTGCAAAATTTTTAATTGCCCTTCTTTATCGTTACCTAATTTCTTTCACTGTAAAATTAAATCTGTAAAGTGTGAAAAAATAATTCTGACTGCTTAGTTTCGGAAATTTTTTCCATTTATTCGCAAAATTTATTTTTAAAATTTCTGCTTCAAATGTACGAATTCTATCCAAAATGTTTGGATGTTTTACACGTACGAGGGTTGCTATTTATATTTCTGGCCTAATAATGAAAAAACAAACATGTAGGATCGAAATTGGTTTTATTGTTTTTCAAAATATTCTCCATGATGATCAATACACTTTTGCATGCGTTTGAACCAATTTTCAAAGCACTTTTTCCAGTCCGATTGAGGTAACTCCAAAGCATGCGTTTTGAATGCATCAACCGCTTCTTCGGGGTTCGAAAATCGTTGTCCACGTAATTTATTTTTGATGTGTGGGAATAAGAAGAAGGCATTGGGTGCCAAATCAGGGCTGTACGGTGGATGACCCATCAGTTCGATCTTTCGCTCCGTCAGAAATGCCTTTGAGTCGATGTGTGAGAGCTCGCATTGTCATGATGAAGAATGATTCGCCTGTTCTTCTGCTTTTTTCGAATTTCTCCGATGACTTCTGGCAAACAAATGGTCGTGTACCATTCAGAATTGACCGTCCTGCGCTGCTCTAACGCCACTGTTGCCACATGACCGTTAATGCCGAAGAAACAGGCAATCATTTGTTTCGATGTGCTTCTTCCTCGAACAACTTTTGTTGGTTTTGCCTCGTCTTGGAAGACCCATACAGTTGATTGCTGTTTTGTTTCCGGCTCATATGCATAGATCCATGATTCGTCACCTGTGTAGATGTTATACACAGCCTTTGATGTACCTTGAAAGTATTTTTCCAACATTTCCTTGCACCAATCGACACGAGCCTTTTTTTGAGCGTTTGTCAGATTATGCGGGATCCAACGCGAACAAATTTTTTTTACTCTCAAATGTTCATGCAATATTTAATTGATTCTAGTCATACTAATGTCCAAAGACGCCTCTGTCTCACGGTATGTCACATGACGATCTTGCTTTATCAGTTCACGCACAGCATCGATCTTTTCTGGCACAACAACGGATTTTGGATGACCTGCACGGGATTCGTCCTGGATCGAACATTGACCACGATTAAATTCGTTATACCAATTTTTTACAGTGCTGTAGGATGGCGCTTTATCGCTGAATGAAGAATTAAGTTCATCGAAGCACTCTTGTCTTGACAATCCGCGTCGAAAGTTATGAAAAATAATGGCACGAAAATGTTCACGATTCAATTCCATTTTTTGAAGGAGAAGAACTTTTCAATTTACTGTCAACAACACAAATGAAGCTATAATGGTAAATCGTCTGCTGAATTTATGTTTAAAAATATCAAACTTTCGATTAAAATCGTCTGCGGTCGCCTAGCAATACTTACTGTTGCCAAGGCCAGAAATATAAATAGCAACCCTCGTATGTATCTATAAAACCCGTATTTTTTACACGTATGAAATACTTGCAAAAGGGATGCTTTTATTATGTTAGTTTCTATGTGTTTCTTCGTTTGAAGATCATATTTTAAAATCCTAAATATGAATAAATCTTATATAAATTTACTTACACAATACTGCGTATTATAAAGGAATAGTGGTGAAAAGTTCAACATAAAAACTTTTCAATGCCTGATTGTTTAAACTGGCATTAAAGACTTCATAACAGTTAAGAAATGCAAGTAGTATTTAATTTTAACTTAAAAGATCGCTATTATACTAATATTTTGACTTAAGATACAAAGACTTCAAAACGTTAAGAAGTTTCATTGTGTTTACTCAATGGCATTTCTTATACAACACTGTTTCTTATATAAGAATAGTGAAACAAAGTCTTTATAAATATCTTATTAAAACTTTCAAACTTCTTAATGCCTGATTACTTAAAATGGCATAACTGTTAAGGAATACAAGAAGTAGCATTTTATTTTAACTTCTTAAACGTCAGTATTTTTGACGTAATATACGAAAACTTCTAAAAGTTGAGGAGTTTTATTATGATTACTCAATGATATTTTTGTATAATATTGCGTATTATATAAGAATAATGAAGCAAAGTCCATCTTATAAACTTTTCAATGCCCAATTGCTTAAAACGGCATAGCAGTTAAGAAATGCAAAAAGTAGTCTTTTATTTTAAATTCTTAAATGCCATTTAAGTAATATTTTTGATTTAACATACAAAGACTTTTAACTGTTAAAAAATTTCCTTATGCTTATTCAAAGCTTCAACAACTTAGAACAGCAAACAAAATAAGGTTTCATAAAAAGTTTTAAAGCTTACAAACCTTAACTCTGCAAGTATAAAAAATAAATCCAAAATGTTTAAATAAAGTTTAATTTGTTTCTGTAGTTTAGTAGCAGGAATTACTTGCATCTATTCATAAAATTTTATTCTAAAATTTCTGATTTCAACCAAGATATTCGTTTCTTTACAGAGTGTAGGGGTTTTTCACACGGCTAACTCTATCTCAAACTAAATAATTTCAGCAACTCACTTTCTGAAATTTCTTCTTTTCTTCACAAACTTATAATCGAAATTTCTTGGTAACTTTTACGTATTGCAAAGTCTTCTGCAAATAAATGCAGTTTGCATCTGTACAAAATCAGCATAAACCGTAGAAATGAAATGAAAATAGAGTGCGCCCATCACGGTAATTTTTCTCCTCAGAATGAAGCAGCGTGACTGGAGGGCGAATCAAGAGAGAAATTTTCTAACCTCCGCTTCTCCTTGTTATTTCAATGGAAGAAAATGAATGCTGGCAAAAATCTTAAAATATGATGGTATACTTGTGTACTAGGATGCATTTTGTTGAAAAAAAATTTGTTAAAGAAGGACATTATTTATTTCATTGGTAGATTAGTTTATCACTTTTTGGAACTGAAATTGTAATATTTATCACATAAATGAACTTTTAGAATGTTCTACTAAATCAAATTGAAATAAGTTTTATCAGAAAATACATTTTGATGTCTGTGATGAATTATAAATGTTAAATTATATAAAAATAGCTCAATAAATAAATTAACTTTCAACCACCATTTTTGCACTAAAAATGTAATAATACTTTCTTTAGATTTACATTATAAATAGTTATTTATTTTTCCTTCTAGTTCTACAGTTTTTCTCTAATATTTCGTATTAGTTAACTTTTTCGTTAGTAACGATTTTGAAAACTATCGCAACGTCTTATTTTAAGTAGCAATCTTATTTGGAGAACGTCATCATTACAAAGATAAAGAATGTTAAAAAAATTGATTTTAAATGTGTATCTTGAAAAAATACTTCAGTTCGAAACTGGAAATAGTATTCCAGTTTTTACGGAAAGTTATGTACACTGTAAAAGTATCGGATCAAATTACAAAATTAAGTTCTGGCACTTTCGGTGCATCATCCATAAAATCTGTAAAATATTATAACGTAGTTTTTACTGTAATATGTATTTAATTAAGTGATTATTAATTTAATATGTATTAATTTAAGTGATTTAATGATTTCATGGTAATTTTTACTGTAAAAATTACAGTATATCAGATTTTTTGCTCCGTAACATGTGGATTTTAAAAATGAATTTTACGGTCAAAAGTACCGGCACTATGAGTACCGGTACTTTTTACCGGAATTCGATCCGGAATTATTTAAAGTGCGAGGAGAGTATTGGGGCTTTGATCAATATTAGATTTTTATTTATTTGTTTATTTGTTTGTTTGGTTGTTTTTTTGTTCTTTCATTGTATTCGTTTGTAATTTCTAAAGCACAATCATTTTTACTAAGAAAATACCGCTTAAACTGATTAAAGTGCTTATAAATTAAATCTTAATTAGCGGAAAAGAAGTAAAATGTTTAAAATAAACTTTTATAAAAAAATAGATATTTTAAAGCGCTTTATTTCGCAAACATTGTTTAAAATAAATTGCATATGATTTTCCAAAATAAACTTTCAAACTAAAGAAAATTATATGAATTAATAGTTTTAATATTTAGAAGTAATCTTTTGATTTCCTGAACTAAAGACATAATTTAAATTTGAATCTTTCTCAAATTTATAGATGCTGTAAATAGGGTGCGTTGTTTTCAGGAAACGTTTCACGACCAGCTATGACCAATGGAAGCTCAAGATACCTCAAGCTTAGTGTGTACGAAAAATTAACACTTAAAGGTCCAAACTTACAACTGATCTCCTGACCAAATAATCGGTGCATATTTCCCAGATTGCGGTTCCATGTATGTTTTTTTTTTAAATATATAACCGTCGTTGAACCGCCGACCCAATTTTTGGGTTTACGACTACCAATGTTCAACTCCATAGTCTCGTTATTTTGAACCCAATCCAGAAGACAAGAGAACTCTTGGATCGAGTATTAGGAGAAATTTGCCTTCGTGGAGGACTTTTTGATGGAACTAACTCGCATTTGCTTTATATGGAGAGGAAAACCACGAAAACCTCCGACGGTTAGCCTGATGGAAGGGGACTCTAACCCCTGATTCCATCTACAACTGAAGATATTTTACGTCAGCACTGTGGTCAGTGCAAGCCGGATGTGGAATTTGTATCAACCAGTCATTGCTGGGATTCGAACCCGGTTCACCTCATTGAAAGGTGAACGCTCTATCCCCTGAGCCATCACGGCTTCATGTATTTTGGGAGTCAGAAATCTAATTCCGCCGGAAAAAGTGTGCGTTTAATAAAAGAAAGCACGTTTTAATGTCCAATCTCGTAACTTAAAATATTGTCTGCTCTGAATAACCTCGAATTACAAGATTGTGTCCTAGCACGTGAAAATCCGATTATTATTATAAAAAATTATTCAGGATTATTAATTTCTTTTTGCGTATTGTGTATTAAAAGCATTAAATTAGAGAAAAAAACACCTAGTAACCCAGTTTTCAGTTTTTTTTAAATCGAATCTTAGTTTTGAAATCTCCATTTCATTAATGATACTTTGTTTTTCGTTTCATTACCGATAATATTTGTTTTTGAATGAAGTGAGAAGGTTCAGTTGCCGGATTAAAATGTTTCACTTTTGAACAGAATTTAATCCCTATAAATTTAGTGAAAATTTGTAAAATCAAATCAAAATGGAAACTTTTTGTGAAAAAGGGCAGAGTTAGGGTGCATAAATAAAGGGCTATATTTTTACAATATATGACATTACCAATTAATTTCTGACATGTCAAATCTTTAGTGTTAACTCTATTGAGTAATATTTCCTCTCGTTAAAGCATCAGTGAAAATTTTATCTGCTGCAAGTGTAAGCATATTTTGAAGATTATTATCAAACTTCCAGATATAAAGGAAAAGTAAAATTTGTAAAAACCTTGACACTCTAAAAAAGTTAGAGAGCCTGCGTTCGTTTTTCAACAACTTAAATTCTCTCTATATGTATTTATTTTTTGGTAATAAACAATCATTTTTTTTTCATTGTGAATAGGCACAATTTATTAAAATATGAACTCAGCTATTTTTTCTAGCAAGAAAGGAAAATAAAGTTTTGAATGCTAAATACAATAAAGAATTTTATAAATGTTATTACTCAAAAAAAAAAATATTCTATATATTTATTTCAAAAAATAACAGATTCTTATTAATGCCATCATTATAAAAAGCCTTGACTGTGATATTTGAAAATGTGCTCACTCTTTCACTTACTTAATTTATCAGAGCTTATGTTACGAGAGATAAAGATACACTTATCTCTCGTAACATAATATGGTCAAAACTACCAGAATATGGTGAAATTTATCATGTTTCTAGCTCTATGGGAACATCAAAAGCTCGGTAATTTTTACCGAAGTAATAATAATGATGATTTTGGTAACATTAACAATAAAATGTTCTTTTATAATATATGGTAAATTTTTACAAATCATGTAAAATTTTGTAATATTATCATACCTTAGAGCAGGTATATGAACCATTTATTCGGTTAATTTTAATTTTCAATTTGGTAATTTTTACGAATTATGCGTTGATCAGAACTATAATTTTCAAAACCAGAATTTCCGTTTAACCATTACCATATGAACGGAAAAATTGTCATAATAATGGTTGAAATACAGTATATTTTGGTTTTATTAACCAGAATTATGGCTTTTTTTACCAGAAATGCCATTACTATAGGGGAGAGTGGGGTCAATTGTAACAGGGTACGATTGTAACAGAGCAAAAATTTCGAGTGTCGGGTTCTAGATTTCATTTCTAGGTGGCGCACAAGGTGTATTTACTAAATCTACATGTACACCCCTGCTGGCAACCATTTTTTTGTACTTTTAAAAGAGTTACATCACAAAAGATATTTTCCCGCTACGTAAATACTTTTTTTGGTATTACAATATTATATTGTAACAAAGTAATTTTGTTTAAACAAATAAAAATTATTAACCGAGCATGCAAGCGGACACCTTAATTAACATTTCAAAAAAAATAATAGTTTTGTTAATTAACTAGCATTGTTTTTAACAAATGAAGCTGAAATGGCGTCTTGAGAACGATTGTAACAATAAGTAAAGGGACGATTGTAACAGCTGAAAATAAATAATCTCATGTTTACAAACCATTACTGAACTCTTTAAGAATCACCAATAGTTTCCTATATCATTTATATTATGTTGCATGTGTATTATTTTATTTGTCACCTTTCACAGCATGAATTAAAACTTTTAATCCCTTAAAGTTAAAAGTTTAACCCTTTAGGTCTCTGCTCATTATTATTTTTACTCTTAAAATATCACTACTATTTTGATCAATAAAAATATATATCACAACTATGATAATATGTATAATTAACTATGTTTTAGTTGAATTTATAAACTGTTACAATTGACCCCGTAAGTGGGGACAATTGTAACAAGTACACGACTGTCAAAAATTGTTAATAACTAACATAATAACATTTAAAATAAGGTATATATTCCTTTTTCTAGTAGAGGATAGTCTACTTTACTCGTCTGTCAATTAATACTAATAATATATAGGATTTTTTGTTAGTTAAAAATAGTTAAGTTAAGTAAAAAATGTTACAATTGACCCCATTCTCCCCTACAGCTCAATAGTTTTACCAGAAAATTTTTTCTCTCCGTGCATTTGAATAGAATTAATACCATGTTTCTAAAGTTTTAAACGTTGTTGTTGTTGTTGTTGCTACTCATCCTCCTGGTGTAGGACAACCTACACCAGATCCAAGGGACCCCTTCACCTTAGAACATCGAAAATCTTCTCCTACTCAACCAGGAGGCTCCTAAAAAATTAAGAAGGTGAGCAGGACTAGCGGGAAGGGAACAAGAGCAAGGAAAAAAACTATTTTCCCTATTCTACGTTTAACATTTAAACGTTTGTGATATAATCAACTTTTTTTAATGTTAGAAAGATGGCCATATAGCCTGTTTGGAAGGGCACTGGGCCGATGTCGAAGAGATTGTGGGTTCGATCTCCACCGGTCGAAGACTCCCCGTGTAGGCAATTGTGACTGATGCACGTTAAATCTGTCGGGTCGCAAAGTCCTCCATGTTCCCATAACGAATCAATACCTCTAGGGGTACTGATCCAGGAGCTCCCTTGTCTTCTGGATTGGGATCAAAATTATAAGGATACGGAGTTGAACGTAGGTAGTCGTAAACCCAGAATTGGGTCAGTTGTTCAACGACGGTTGTAAAATTTTAAAAAATGTTACAGAGATGGATTGGCTTAAATGTTCTTGGCTTACTCAAGATGTGGTTATCTTGGTCAAATTTTATCTTTTCTTTCATAGTTCAGGAATAATCATAGTAAATCACATGAATAGAAAATTTTAATTATTAAAAAAAAATTAAACAGGCATTATTCGTTTTCAGTCATAAAATAAACAATCACAAAAACAATTCAACCTGGCAAATGGCTTTCTTTTTCTTTGTTTCAAATTTGCGTTTTTTGGATTAAATTTACAATCACGGCTTCCATAACTGCAACTGTATCTCAGTGATACATAATGTTAAATAGCATCTTTCAAGCTTTAGGTTGCCGTGTGTTCTTGATAAAAAAAAACCTATAGCTAATTCGCAATATCTAACCAGTAAATTCTTTTTGCCCAAAAATGAGAAATCAAAGTTAAGTTGTTTATTAATCCCTTTCGTGCAGATTAAATCCTCAACAGTGAAGTATGTTTCCTAAATATGTTTTGTCTAATTTATGAGTAAATAAAAATTTAGATATTAAAAGAACAACTATATTTTAGTACTTGAAAATTGAGTTTTTTGCATTCATTTAGGTACCCAATACATTCTCTTGCCAGATTTATCATCCTCTCTTTTAATCTTGATTACTGTATCAAGATCATTTGGATTTCAAGAATAGGGCTGTCTACGGGCTGAGAAGATTTATTAAATCTAGGTTTCTTTCTAGAAAAACAAAGTGCTTAATCTACAAAACTCTTGTCCGGCCAGTCTTGACATATGCCTCTGAAGCTTGGACAATGACAAGACTGGAGGAAAATTGTATCGCAATATTTGAGAGAAAGATTTTGCGGGGTATACTTGGTGGTGTAAATGAAAACAATAACTGGAGAAGGAGATTTAACTTTGAACTGTGCACGATTTATAAACAACCTGATATTATTAAATATACAAAAATAAGTAGAATGAATTGGATCGCCCACGTTGTTCGAATGAGTGACGACAACACAATAAAAAAGATACTACTTTTTAGACCCACTGGAAAAAGAAAGCGGGGAAGGCCGCGGTTGAGATAGGCAGACTCAGCGGAGTCTGATTTTCTCGCAATTAATGAAAGAAATTGGAGATCAAAGATAAATCGGAAGTCATCATGGAGAAATCTTCAGAAGAAGGCATTGGCTCACATTGGGCTGTCTGGCCAAATATGATGATGATGATGATGACAGTATCAAGAACTAAACCACCAATAATTTAACCCCATACTGATGAACATGCGTGAACATCTACGTCTTAAATTTTCATCTTGTCTAATTTACACTTTCTTAAAATTCACTGAAAAAAATGGTTAAATAGCAATTTATTTAATTTGTATTTTACCTTATTCAAACAATATTATAACCATAATATTATATATAATATCATATTATAACCATAAATAAGATGGTAAAACCGTTTCTTAACCTAATGCGGCTAAACAACCAGAACTTCACCGTTCCAACTGGCCCACCTAATGAAACCACTTAGTTCCTTGCAACCTGGTACACATTATAGCCAAGAGGGCTAATCTTCCAAAACCATTGACAGACAGAATGGGGGATCGAGTCCCAGAGTTGACACCACAATATTACATCCATTTCTTTCATTCAACACAATGAAGAGTTTACAATGTCCTGCACTCCCCAATTTGTGACCCTGGACTATTAGAATACGGTACACTCATTGACGCATAAGTGACAGCCTTATAAAGCTGCTAAACTATCTCCAGTGTCCTATTATATTTCTATTTCACAATTTTGAAACCATGCAATTGGTTTAAAAAAAATGCATAATTTTGTTTTCATTGTTTTTTAACTATACTGGTTGTAAGCGGTTTCAAAACTGTAAAGGAAAAAAAATTCTTTTTCTTAAACTTACGGTTAATTGGATAGGTAGACTGCTGCCGGTTATTTACCATAAATTCAGAATGAAGATTCTAACAGTGTAAATGCCCTGTTCATTTGTGTTCTTTTACAGCAAAATTTAACCTATACTTGAAGTATTGTTACCCTTCTACCCTTTAATCTTCAACTACTGAGTTCAAAATTGCCAAAATCAATTTCAGAACTAAATATGAATTATTTAAAAAACTTACGGTTAATTGGATAGATAGACTGCATCCGGTTATTTACCATAAATTCAGAATGAAGATTCTAACAGTGTAAATGCCCTGTTCATTTGTGTTCTTTTACAGCAAAATTTAACCTATACTTGAAGTATTGTTACCCTTCTACCCTTTAATCTTCAACTACTGAGTTCAAAATTGCCAAAATCAATTTCAGAACTAAATATGAATTATTTAAAAAACTTACGGTTAATTGGATAGATAGACTGCATCCGGTTATTTACCATAAATTCAGAATGAAGATTCTAACAGTGTAAATGCCCTGTTCATTTGTGTTCTTTTACAGCAAAATTTAACCTATACTTGAAGTATTGTTACCCTTCTACCCTTTAATCTTCAACTACTGAGTTCAAAATTGCCAAAATCAATTTCAGAACTAAATATGAATTATTTAAAAAACTTACGGTTAATTGGATAGATAGACTGCTTCCGCTTATTTACCATAAGTTCAGAATGAAGATTCTAACAGTGTAAATGCCCTGTTCATTTGTGTTCTTTTACAGCAAAATTTAACCTATACTTGAAGTATTGTTGCCCTTCTACCTTTTAATTTCAACTACTGAATTCAAAATTGCCAAAATCAATTTCGGAACCAAATATGAATTATTTAAAAAACACTTAGCATCTGATGTAATAAACGTGTCTATTATGCAATATTAACACTAAATGATATTTTCATTTGAGTGGAAATTAAGATTATCTTTATCAAGAATTCTGTCCCACATTTCAGTCATAAATAAATCTGAGATAGCATAAGATTTGACATCGCCCTCTTATACTTTCATTCAATTTTTCAACATTAGCAATAATAAAAGGAGAAGAAAAACATGGTCAAAACGACCACAATAAGATAAAATTTGTCATGTTTCCGGCTCTTTGGGAACACCAAAAAGCTGCGTAATTTTTACGGAAGCGCTTTAGAAATAATTTTGGTAAAATTAACAATTAAATATGGTTTTATAATCTGCGATAAAAAAGTTTGATTTTATAAAATTTGACGATTATATCATGATTCCTTACAGCCTGGCTATAAAGCCATTTATTTGATTAAGTTCACTTTTCAGTTTTGTATTTCTTACAAAATGTGTGTAATTAAGAACTATAATTTTGAAAACCAGATTTTCTGGTAAACCGTTACCATATGAGCGGAAAAATTACCATGTGAATGATTTAAATATTGATTTTATTATGAAATATTGATTTATGAAGTATTTTGATTTTATTAACTAGAATTAGCAGTCCGGTAATTTTATCAGAATTTTTTCTCCGTGTAGATACCCTATTCATTTGTGTTCTTTTTTAAGCAAAATTTAACCTATAATTGAGAAAATATTAATCTCCTCCTATTTAAACTTCAGTATCTGAATCAAAAAATGAGCTATTACTTTAAAATTTAGTATAAAGTGTAGCAGACATAAGTGATATAAGTAATCAAGCTAATCAATTCAAACAAATCAATCGTGGGTATGTCACGAATTTTTTGATCAGCCTACGTAAATATACACTTGTTCGTACATTAATTTCATACCCGGCGAACACTTATTTCATGTTCGGCGAATACAAATTATGATTTAATTAGACAATAGACTAAATAAACAAAATAGACATTTTAAAGTAAAATAACATTTCAAATGCTGCATCCAAATTTTGCAAAATTTCCAAGCTATAGATTAACTGTACTATCATTATTGAAAGCATCAATTCATACGGTAGATTTAAAGTATCTAAAAGTAAAACGTTCTAAATATTTAATAGCAAGCTACATTTAAAAAAAATTTGTAAACTATTTTTAAAGAAATTTAAATATTAATAATTTAGTTTGGGTTATTTTAATTTAAAAATTTCTAGTTTATGGATTAAATTTAAAAGCAAAAAAAAATTTAAAGAGAACAAATTAAGAAATCAAAATCTTAATTTAAATAACACAAATATATTTTAAATATAGTAAAACATACAAATACACCTACTTTAGTTCACTTAAAATTTGAATTTATTTATTAAATTAAAAAAATAAATAATTTAATTTAATATTAAATTACTTATTATTATGTAATAATAAATTAATTGAATCTCATTAATTGAATTATTTGACTAGTTCTCTTAATAATTTGATTTATTTATTAAAAATTTGTGGATTAAATTTGAAAGCAAAATAATTATATTATTTTAAGTAAGAACACATGAAAAAATCAAAATTTTAATTCAAGTAATGCAAATACTGTAGATATAATAACTTACAAATTCATCTACTTTAGTTCGCTTAAAATTTGAATTTATTTATTAAATTAAAAAACTAAATAATTTAATTTAATATTAATTTACTTATTATTATGTTAATAATAAATTAATTGAATCTCATTAATTGAATAATTTGACTAGTTCTCTTAATAATTAGATTGATTTATTAAAAATTTATGGATTAAATTTGAAAGAAGAAGAAAAATATTATTTTAAGTAAGAACACATGAAAAAATTAAAATTTTAATTCAAATAATTCAAATATTGTAAATATAATAACTTACGAATTCATCTACTTTGGTTCACTTAATATTTTAATTTCATTAATAAACTGATTTGTTTGAGTTTATTACCTAAAGCAATATCATTTAAATATCCAAAAACTAATAATTTTTTAAATAAATAATTTTTCTATTTTCAAAACTCGTTTAACTGTAAACAACTGTTAATTATTCTGAAATAATGTCACGATTAAACCATAACAAAGAACTAAAATTATAATCAACTTACCTTGAATATTCTATGGTAGTGTTAGTTAAGATCGTTCCTTTTACATGATTGATCTAACGAAGTTCATCTTCCAATCATGACGTATATTCTCGTTCCCACCCTCTATGTAGACACCTTTCGAACGTTTTGCTTAGAAAACAGAAGATAAACGATTTTTTATGGTTTTAAATCTTTTTCGGCTCAAGGTTGCATGTTATTGGTACTTACTGATCTTTTAGAAAGAAAAAAAAAAGGTTTATGAATTTTGTGTATGGTCCTTGAAAAGATTTTCCCTTCCTTTGTTTTCAATTATGCAGAGAGTGGGTGATGTTATTTTGATAAAATTGATAAAAGTTGATTGAAGAAGGCTTTTGAGTATATCATGATAATTCAATATTTCATCTTATAGCGTTTTGTTTTGCCTTCTAAGAATGCTTATTTTAATCGAAAACGATTCTGATCAAATATATTTTTGAATAATTTTTTTGTCTGTTTCAATTTGTATTTGATTTTTGAGGATAATATTTAGAAAATTATTCTAAATTTACCTAATTGTTCTCATGATTTGCCTCAAAAAGTAAATTGTTTATAATTTGCTTCATTTATCCCTTCTTTTCACAAAATATAAGGAAATTTTAATGTTTACATTGTGATGATATACAATGAACTTTAGAATACTCTAAACATTTAAAAAATGTCAAGTATTCTTGCAACATCATAATTGTCTTAAATAAGATAATTGCAAAGATTTATTACATTTATCAACTTTCTAAATACAAATTTTTACCTGTAGTTCAATATTTTGGTGACCCAATTAACCTTTTATCCAATTTATCTTTCTACATATATATAATCCAATTTATCATCTTACAACTTTGGTCAAGTGATAAAAACTTAATTATAATTAGATAAAATATTGATTTATTACGTCTTAAGTAAAGCATTTAAATTGGAATTTGTATAACAAGGACTAAAATTATTTATATTTTAATAAAATTCTTATTTTGTGATTTAAAATAAGCTATCACAGGAACGAAAAACTTTTAATTGGTCATAAATAATTTACTTTTTAATTAATTACAACTTTTAAAGAAGAGAGAGAGTGGTTGTTATATTGATTAAGTTGATAAAAGTTGATTAAAAAATTATCTTGTGTATTGCATCATGATATATCAATACTTCATCGAATAGCATTTTGCTTTATCTTCTAATAATGCCTCGCAATAATTTATTTATTCCAAAACGACTTTGATAAATATTATTTTTTGAATTATTATTTTTATCAATGTGGCCCAATTATTTTTTTTATCCAATTTATCTTTCTGTATACGTATAATCCAATTTTTCTTTTTTCAGCTTCGTTTCTCAGGACAAAAAACACGTGATAAAAACTTAATTGTAATCAAATAAAATATTGCTTTGTTACACGGTAAATAACCCAATTTGTTAAATAAGGATTAAAATTATTGATCTTTTAATAGAATTCCTTTGCGATATAGAAAACACTGCGAAGGAACAAAAAATCAATCTTTTAATCAATGAAAACTAATCCTTTTTTCGGTTTATTATAAATAAGAGAGAGAGTAGTTATTATATTGATTAAATTGATAAAAATTTATTAAAAAATTATTTTGTGTACTGAATAATATTAGTGTTTCATCATATTTTGTGTACTGATAGTTCAAAGTTTCATCTTATAGCATTTTGCTTTATCTTCTGATAATGTCTTTCAATTATTCATTACATCCAAAAACGATTTTGATAAAATGTTATTTATGAATTATACCTTTTAACAATTTGCATTTGATTTTTGAGAATAATATTAAGAAAATTAATTATTCCCAAATTATAATTCCTAATATTATTCTCAAAGTACATTTAACAAAATTGATATTTTAAGACGAATTATAAAAATTATTAAGTTAATTAACTTAATAATTTTATAATTGGTCTTAAAATATCAATTTTGTTAAATGTACTTAATATTATATATTAATTTTACACATTATAATATGTAATATTATTTAATATTACATAATATTTTGTATAATATTATATGTTATAATATATAATATTATGTATTATAATATATAATATTATGTATTATAATATATAATATTATGTATTATAATATATAATATTATGTAATATTATATAATATTTTACATAATATTATAATATGTAATGTTATATATTAATATACACATTTTATAATTAATGTTATAAAATGTAAGAAAATGTCAGTGACACACAATGCCCTTTCGTATTCTTTAAACATTAGATAGATTATGCAAAAACGCTGACGCTATTTGAATGTCCCTGCCCAGGCGCGAAAATATCCCTGCTATAAAGCGAAATATCCCTGTAAGAGAAAATATCCCTGTATAAGTGTATAGTAACTTATCTCTAAGGGTCAGAAAATAAAGTTAGTTTTATGGTTAATGCAAGAAAAATATTACACAAATTTCTCGATTAAAACAATTGTAAAGCATTATCGCAACAGCTCTAACATTACTCGTCTTTAAGAAGAGAACTCCAAAGAGTCAGTTAATTTACCAGGTCTCTAAATCTAATTTTTAAGTCACAGTTTCATATTTTTGGTGGTCCAATTTCATTTTTTTTAAATTTATTTTCGTGGTCAAATGTAAGTGATAAAATTTTAATTGTAATGACCTAAAATATCGGTTCATTCCTCCTTGGACTCTCTTTTAAAAAAAGTGACTGAAATTGTCTTGTTTTTAATAGAATTCATCGTTAAAAAATTACAAATATACTATTGGATATGCAAAAAACAAATTTTTTAATTAAATACAATTAATCCTGTATTTAATTAACTATAATTAAGAGTGAATGAATGCTATTTTGACTAAATTCTTAACGTTTTTTATTCAAGAATGTTTTTGTGTTCATCACGATAATTTAGTACTTCATCATCTAGCGTTTTCTTCTAAAAACGCTATCCAAACATTTATTTAATTGAAAAACAAATTCAATCGAATATTATTTTTAAATAACTGTTTGCCTGTTGCAATTTTGATTTAGTTTTTGAGGATATTATTAGAGAAATTTATTAATCACCTAATCATTTTTATATTTTGTCTCACAATATCAATAGTTTTTAATGTACATCAATATTTATTATGCTGGCATTTATTTTGCGATACAATATTCTTTCGAATATTATAGACATATTTCGACACAAAGAAAAGAATTCCACTCCTTTAATTTATCAACTTACTTAAAGCAATTTTTAACAATCAGAATATTACACCATAGGTAATTTTTTTTCAGCGAGTAAGTTATATACATTAAAAATCAGACTTTTTCATGAAGCTGTCTCCCAGAATATTATTCCCATACCACGCTCTGCCTTGCTCTGAGGTATCAAGATAAAATTACCAAACTTTACCACATTTACCAAATTTTATCACCTATTATAAAACCATATTTTATTGCTAATTTTTCCAAAATCAATACTAGAGTGCTTCAGTATAAATTACTGATACTTTTAGTGTTCCCATAGAGCCAGAAACAAGCTAAATTTTACCATATTCTGGTAGTTTTGACCATACTTTTTTCTTCAGTGTACAATCAACTATTCACTTTCATGGAATCAATCATATATGTGTACTTATTTTATCAATTTACACTTATTTTTATCTCAGAAGTATACTATTTTTACCTCTTTTAGATCAATGTTTTCCTTTATACATTCTGGTTTATTTTAATAACAGGCCAAGAAATATATGATCAGTACCTACACAATCATAGATGTGTACTTATTTTATCAATTTGCACTTATTTTTATCTCAGAAGTATACTATTTTTACCTCTTTCAGATCAATGTTTGCCTTTATACATTCTGGTTTATTTTTATAACAGGCCAAAAAATATATGATCAGTACCTACCCAATCATAGATGTGTACTAATTTTATCAATTTGCACTTATTTTTATCTCGGGAGTACACTATTTTTACCTCTTTCAGATCAATGTTTGCCTTTATACATTCTGGTTTATTTTAATAACAGGCCAAAAAGAATATAGATCTGTGTGTTTTGAAACTACCACATTTGATATATATTCTTAGACCTTTGCCGAAATTGATTCATAAGGACCTGCTCATTAAGGTTAACAAATTAACTTTTATGTAAAAAAAAAAGGTTATCAAAATTTGATTAACCATTATCGAAATCAATCAGAGCAATAATAAAATTTCAACATAAAATACCTAGTTTATTTACCAATGAAAACTGGTAGTTGTTTTTAATAATCAAACTCATCTTTTTCGATCACTTTTCGTTCTATCAAATAAATGAACAGCTTTTTATATTTTTAATCTCATTTCAATGTATTTAACCTACAGAATTTAATGAAATTTTAATCAAGTTTTTATGATTGCCCTTTTAGAAGTTATAATAGAATATGTTTTAGGAATCATGCTTACGAAACAGCTTGCAAATTCGAATAAAATTATTTAAACTCAACTAAACTTTCAGAGCTGTGGAAATAATGAAGAATTTTTTTTCTAAATTTCATTATTACCACTTACATATATTACCACTTATATATATTACCACTTATATGTATTACCACTTATATATATTACCACTTATATGTGTTACCACTTATTATACTTACCACTGTAAATTAACTAAAATTTAGTACAATTGCGAATATTACTACTCAACTACTAATACAACTAATAACAATACTAATAATACTTTTGTACTAATACTACTACTACACCAATATTAAGCGTATTTATAGTAATAAAACACTATGTATTGAAAAATCATCAGTAGTCGTAATAATGAAAATCAATAAAAATTTCCTTTTAAATGCTTTAAATTTCTATCATAAAAACAACCACTTACAATAATATAAATAAAATGTTTTTCAATAATTCTGTTTCTAAATTCACTAAGGAACTTACTTCAAATTTCATACGCTTCTCTTGCTCAAAACAATGGATTTGGATTCTCCTAAAATATTTTTTCATGGCGTACTTAAATATTGAACAAAAAAAACGAGTTCAAGGCCTGCTTTAAGTTCATTCGATAATGATATTTATTCCTCTAAATTATAACTTTAAACGTAATGCATCGTAGTAACCAGAAGTTATAACTGCACATTATCTATCTTTGGATTATAGCTTTGATTTTAAGATAAATCGTTATGTAAAAGCATTATAAAATGACAGAAAGCTCCTCTGAGCAAATAACGAGCAAAACAAAGTATTTAGGGATCAAACTTTATAAAAACATTCTATAAGTGAACTTTTAACTTTGCTCACAATTTTTGAAATTATGGAGGTATCTCAAAATGAAATACACAAAGTTTTCAATAAAAGAGAGATATACAGGGGGTGGACAAAATAATGGAAACATTTCTATACTAATACATTTTTACATATTTCTCCAGAAATACTTAACGAATCACTTTATAACTTCAGTAGATAAGGAGATTGACTTCTTTTAGATCATGCGATTTCTCATGCATATCAATGAAGTTTAAACCTTTTAGTGATTTGAAGGATCGACAATAAATTACAAGCGGAAAATAATTGCATATAGAATATAGCTAGCATCTATATTTATTGCATATAGAACAATCTATTGCATATAGAATATGCATATAGAATATAGAATATGCTAGAATATATGCATACGTCCCTTGACGACGAATATTACATTCACCGAGTTGCACCCTAGGCACTGCATTCATTACATTTTTATTTTAGTTACATGCTAAAGTGACATTTTCAGTTTGAAATTACACTTTATATTAAATGTAACAAAGTATAAGTGAAAAATATTAATTACTTGCTACTGGTGACTTACTTGCTACATGTTTTTTAACACCCTATGCCAAAAATTTAAACCAAAGATTTGTAACTTTTGAGACTGTTTACTATATGCAATAATTGTACAAAAGTTCGTAAGCCTAGTTTAAATATTTATGCAGATAAGAGCATTTTTATAAGAAACTAATTCTTTTGTCGCAACGTTTTTTGCTATAACTTTAAAAAAAGTTCAATAAACTTAAACAAAATTTTTGAGCAACTTAAAATTAATTATAAAATTCTTGCTTTAAATTTTGAGAAAAATTCGTTTCAAGCTGCACAAGATATGAATAATTAAAGTAGTTCTCCCTTATACTGCGCATACTTGAGAAAAACTTTTTAAAAAAAAAATTTAAAAAAACTTAATTTTGCAGGAAATTGTATTTGGCAACTAATGAAAAAAGTCCAATTTGAACATCTTAAAAATTTAAAAAGTTTCAAGAAATTTTCAGAGTAGTTTTCGTACTTTTTGTTTAAAAAAAAAAGTTAAAATTGATAAGGGGTTTTCTACAAATATTTTGTATCACAAGGCACAATTTAATAACAAACGATAATACCTTACAACATACGTCCATACACCAAAATGTGATTTAAAAAAGAAAGAAATCAAGCGAAAAAAAAGATACTTTTATGTGGGATGATTCCTAACAAAGCCGGTGTCTTTTTTAATAAATCTTATTTAATAGTACAAAATGAAATATGTGGAAAACCACTTATCATTTTGAGCATTATTTTAAAAAGTACAAAAACTACTTCGAAAATTGCTTGAAACATTTTAAATTTTTAAGATATTCAATTTGGAATTTTTTTTTTTATTAGTTGCCTAATTCGATTCACAACAAAATTTTAAAAAAAATTCTTTTTTCCAGCGCATGCGCAGTATGAAAGAGCTACTTTAATTGCTCATATCCTGCGCAGTTTTAAGCAAATTTTTCTCAAATTTTAAAACAAAAATTATATAATTAATTTTAAATTGCTGTAAAAAGTTTAATTTTATGGAATATTTTTAAAGTTATTGCAAAAAAACGTAAGACAAGCGAGTTAGTTTTTTATAAAAATGTCCATAAATACATATAAAATATTTATAATTATCTACATTTATAATATGTATAAATACATAGATATATTATAACTGTATCTCCATAAATATTTAAGCTAGGCTTACGACATTTTGTGTGATTTTTGCATACAATATCCAAAATAACAGTCGCAAGTTACTAGTCTATTGCTGGAGTTGTTTAAAAACATTAATTTCCGTTTGTAGTTTATTGTCGGTCCCTAAAACCTCTAAAAACTTTTAACTTCGCTGATATGTAGGAAAACTTGCATGATCTAAACTTTTCTCAAGTCATAAAATAATTCGTTAAATATTTCTATTCGTTAAATAATTCTTTATAAAATATTCAAGCTAGGCTTACGACATTTTGTGTGATTTTTGCATACAATATCCAAAATAACAGTCGCAAGTTACTAGTCTATTGCTGGACTTTTTGGAATAGGTTGTTTAAAAACATTAATTTCCGTTTGTAGTTTATTGTCGGTCCCTAAAACCTCTAAAAACTTTCAACTTCGCTGATATGTAGGAAAACTCGCATGATCTAAACTTTTCTCAAGTTATAAAATAATTCGTTAAATAATTCTTTATAAAATATTCGTTAAATATTTCTATATTCGTTTAAAAAATTTCTGGAGAAATATAAAAAAGGGTATTAGTAAAGAAGTGCTTAAGCCTTATACTATATATCAAATAATAATTTACTAATGGCCATTGCCCACTGTTCGTTGATGCTCCGCAACGCCACCTTCCAAGATGGTGATGCAATCTTAAATGGTTTACTTTACATTCTTGTAGTTACCAAGCACTAATAAAAAATGTTATGTCCATTTAATAAACGCAATAACTACCCTAATTAAAAATTCAAAAATTTTAAAATGTGAGAAAATAAATGAAATGTAAAAAAATTAATGAAATATTGAAAATAAATGAAATGTAAAAAAATAAATGAAATATTAAAAATAAATGAAATGTAAAAAAATAAATGAAATATAAAAAAAATAAATGAAATATGAAGATATGAAAATAGAAAAGAAAGAAAATCTAACAATAACAATTACAAAAAAATGGGCATAGCACTTGATTTTTTTTTCTTAAGGAAAATTTTCGAGGTTAATTCCCCTAGAAAAATAAAAAAAAGGAGCACAGTTTAAGTGCCTTAACCCTTTAAAGCAAATAGGACACCGACGTCCCTTTTATAAATTTTTTTCTGCCACTCCAATTACAAGCAAAAATGTATTTGGTATTTCTTTAATTATTAAAAGCAGTCTAACAGTTACTATAAAAATCTGTAAAATTATCGGAATTATATATGTGCTATAATATAAAATCCAAAAAAATTAGTTTGAAAAGAAAAATTTCATTCACATTTAGAAATGTGTCAATAATTGCGTTTGTAAATTAAAGAAATTTTAATAATGAATAACTGTTTCTCTTAGATCTAAATAACTGCAAATGAGTGCTAATTTGAAAAATTATTGATTAGAAGTGAGCCGTGTTTGAAAGATTTTTCTTTTAACGCGGAAAAAGACACCCGTGCTTCATGCTGTATTTCTTAACCGTAAGTTATTAAAATGCTAAGTATAATATTTTTCACTTATTTTAACCTAAATGAATACAAAATAAGGGAAAAAAGTATGAAAAATGTGTTTAATAAAAATTCTGCATCAAGGAGTTGATGCTAAAAAGGAAAATGAATAACTCTGAATTATTTATTATATATTAACTATATTCTGTATAACCCCAGATTGAGCTATATATAAGCTTAAATTACTTGTGCCTTAAAACGGATAAATATCTTAAATATTTTTTTAAAAAAATGCTTTTACAAAAATCATCAAACAATGCATAGTTTGAATAATTTTTGCGTATTGAAAAATTAGATCACAAGCGCAATTTCATTTTATATTCACAAGATAATTTTCACAAAACTAAGACTTTTCAACTTCCTAACATTTTAAGACATTTTCATTATTAGCATAAGAGCGATGACTATGATGAAACAAAACTTAACAGTTGTGAAAAACTTCTTAACATTTTGAGCCATTTTCATTATTAGCTTGAGAGCGATGACTATGATGAAACAAAACTTAACAGTTGTGAATAACTTCCTAACATTTTGAGCCATTTTCATTATTAGCTAGAGAGCGATGACTATGATTAAACAAAACTTAACAGTTGTGAATAACTTCCTAACATTTTGAGCCATTTTCATTATTAGCTTGAGAGCGATGACCACGATGAAACAGAACTTAACCCAACAGTCGTGACTAATTATTACAAACTCACAACAGTAATAAAATTAGCCTATTATTCGCTATATTCATTAGTTCACGTGACGACAAAGCTTTCGAGTGACAGCCTTAAACAAATAATGATATAATTTAAACGAAGTAACTAGTGAATAATGATCGCACTGAGGGAAAGAAAATGTTCTGTTGAATGAGGTTTTTACTGATCTTGGATATTTTTACGTTGCTGATTTCAAATCTGCATTCGTTTTCCTCCTCCAAGCTACAACTTTCTTCTTAAATAACAATTTTAGTATTTTTTTTTCGCCGAAATCCACAAGTTTAAAAACATTATATAAAACTTATGATAGCATAAATGTTGCAACAAACTTATCGGAAAGTTAGGGCACATAATCAGGATTAAAATTACACACTTTCGGAAAAAAATCTCACTTTTGACGATACAACAATTCGTGAGCTGTATTTTGTTAATTATAAGAATCATTTTGTCACAAAACCATGCGATTTGTAACTAAACGCGAACTCTCAAACATATAACGAAAACGTTTCTTCAACTCGGAACCGCATCGCTGTCTCACCACCTCAAATCTACGAAAGTAATTCTTAATTTGACCAAACTAGAATGACGAAAAATGAAATATTTCTTTACTTTTGACGAAATTCGTTTCCTCGAGGAAGAGACGATACTTATTTTGTTCCTTGGACAAAATATTCCTTCGGAGCATATACCAGGAAACGGTTTCATCAAAAACGAAGAAAGTTTAGTGAAATTTGATTATCCATTTTTTCCAGTAAATAGGAGCCCATGCCCGAAAATGTGGTCATACGCCGGTAGGGGCACTTCCCTATTTTGAACTGTTCAGGCTCAAAAACGAACTTTTTCGAAATAATCATACTTCTTTTTCAATGGCTACAGATTCTTGGCCTTCAAAATATAGGATGGGCTAGAGCAATCTGAAAAATATGGGCGTAATAGTTTAGGCAGGAAAACTAATAGTTAAGCAGCAGTGATTTTTTTTTAAACTTCAAATGATTGATAAAAGAAGAAAAATAATAACTGAGTTTAAACATGGTTTAAAATACCATTTTTTTACAGTCAGTTAAAAGTTGGGTAATGTCAATTTCATTTACGCTATATCTCGAAAACTTTTAAAACTGATCGAAAACATTTTTGCAAACAATTATAAGATTCGTTTATCAAAAATAGTTCTGAGCAAAAAAAAAATTTTTATTATTATCTACCATTTTATTTATTAATAATCAAAAAAAAAATTAGCTGTGAGATATAAAAAGTTTTACGACATTTTAAAAAATTTATTTTTTACCGACGAAATGCAAAATTTCAACAAAATCGGTCAAATTGTTTCTGATTTATCCAAATTTTTAAAAAGTTGCTGAGTTAAAATGTTATTTCTCGAGTACTATTCAACCGATTGAATCAAATTTTTTGTTTCGTCATTTAAAAATTACATTCTTTAAAATGATGTAAAAACTTTTAACCCTTGTAATTCAAAATATTTCGACTACTATTAAATAAATCAATACAAATGCATTTAAATTATTTTTTAAATGGAATTATCCTTAGAAAAACGAATTTTATAATTCTGTGCAAAAAATTTTTGATTTGTTTTAAAAAAATTTGAAACATGGAGAAACAGGGAAGAAAAGAAAATAACACTAAGGAGTCCAAATTTTGCTTTACTGTGTAACTATTATTTTAACTATTTAGATATTTATATACTTTAAAATACTATTTAAGATAAATATTTTTCCACTTTTTGCACAGTAGTAATATTTTACCACTGAAAAGGGTTAGACCAATATCTCCTAGAAGAGAAAAACCTTTCGCCCGGATTACTTTAGTAGTGCGAAGAAACGAACATAAACAGAGTGTTAGGTGAGAGACTAAAGGCCTGTTTACACGGTCCAATTTCTTGAATCCGAGAAATTGGACGGATTTCTCTGTCCAAGAAATTGGATGATTCGTTGACACTATCCAAGTTCTTGAATGTCGCTGATTCGTTGAAAGAAAAACTTGCGCATGCGCATTGTTCATATTCAACATTATAAAATAATACTTACATAAGTTTAAAATTACTATATAAATTCAAATAAAATCTTAATAACACAAATAAACCTCAACAGATCAATTTATTTGGACTAAAATATATAAAAACCCACAACAAAATGACATAACTGCCTGCTTGTTGACGTCACAAAACCTAAGACGCTGATTGGTTAAGGGAGAAAAAACTTGGATGGAAAGTAGAACATGCTCTACTATCGTCCAAGAAGTTGGACCAAGTTCTTGGATGCTTGTTTACACGATCCAAGCTCAAAGCAAAACAAGTTTCCATCAATATCAATCAATCTCTGTCCGAGAAATTGGATCGTCTAAACAGGCCTTAAGAAATGTGTCACAACCTTCGGACAACTAAACTGAGCAGTGAGGGTTTTATAAAAAAGATGTGACAACGTTCAGACTACGAAAAGATCAGACTTCTCGCTTATGGTAACCCACGGAAAGACCTTCTCTCTTCTTGAAGGTGCTAGCTTGACCACTAAAACCACCCTTTAAACTATGTAATTATAGGGCAGAAATCTTTTTTCTGCGTTTCCACAAGTTTTATATGTTATCTATAAAATTCATTTTCTTTACAACCCTGTTTTACTCCATACCTGGGACAAAACGGGGTTCTTGATTCAATTTTCTTTCTTTTTAATAAAGAAATATTACTCATTTGTTTTCTTAAAATGGCATTATATTCTAAGAATATGAAAATATAATGTGCTCATCGAAACATTTGCGATTCTTTACCTATTTAATATTTTTAAACCCTGTTCAGACCAGCTTTTCTCTGTGCAACATAAAACTTTTTTGGTTGAAGATAATTTCAGAATCATTAATCATTCGTGTGCTAAAATTAAATAACATATTCGAGTTCGGCGCTTCGAAATATGTACAAAAGAAAGTATTGTCGGAAATTGACATTTTGTGGTACATTCTGTGCCATTTCCTTGTCAGAACAATTTTAGAAGATCTAATTGCGCAAAATTGGTGAAGAACGTTACTTAACCAACAATGAAAAGTAATTTTTCTTAGTTTCTATAAGTAATTCTACCTAGTAATTCAACAAGCTGATTAAAATGAAATTCATGTTTAATAAGGAAAAGTTGATTGATTGAAAATAGTAGAAAACTGTTATCTACTATTGTAGATTGAAAATAGTAGAACTCAGTAACAATTTAGTGTAACAAATACGCAAAAAACTATTTTTTCCATACGTATATTGGTTAACGCTTACATTATATTTAACATTAAAATCATCAAATAAACTGATCTACTAAATCAAGCAAATATTAAACTTTACAAGCAGAATTTGTTATTAGTATTTCAAAATAACAACAAAACATTTTAGCATAGTTTTATAATTAAACTTTCAAAATACATACTTATTCACAATAAAATTGATGCGTTTTGTTTTCTGTAAATAAGTCTGAAGTTTTAGCGTGACTGTCTATGATATTTACAACACCACGCCTCTAGTAACACGTAATGGATGCGATGACGTTAGTATTTGACTTAGTAATCTACGCTATTACCTTTGCCAAAGATTATGGTGACCATATTTACCCAGGTGTGAAGTGACCAGACGTTCTGAAATCTTGAAGACAGTCCTCAAATTTAATTGATTATTCCAAAAAATATTCAAACTCTTTAAGGATAAAAAATGTCCTCAAATGCTTTTATCCTGAGTCCTGAAATAGCCTCGAGTTTGTCCGAAAACATATAATCTTTTTTCTATGCAGTGAAATATCAAAAAAATCAGAACTACGCATGATATAAAATATTAAAAAGGAAAAGAAAAAAAGATAATTATATCTTACGGAGAATACAAAGAAAATTCAAAAAAGCACCATGCTAAACGAGGAAAACGTCATACTACTTTATTTAAATAATTTTCACACAAAAATTAAACAACCCCTAATAATCATGTGCTTATTCATTTTATATGAGTTCAAATTCAGAATATTATGTGATATTTCAAAACTGCCCAATAATGTTCAATGATCAAGTTTGCTGAAGACGTTTCGGCACCTGATATTAGTTATCGTTTTCAGAAAAATCTTTGTTGCACACATAAATATATATTTTCCTTAAATATATAGGTTTCCTCAAATCATAAAATTTTTCGAGAACGCTCCGCTGATTTGATCTCAAATCAGGGTTTATAAGTCTGGACACATTACCTATAATTTGTCTACGGTAAGAACTCCCTCCACCACAAAATCTGAGGCCGTCTGCTGCTATGGAAACAAGAATAGCGCATTTCAGGGAGGGTAACTTCTCCTCACTCTAGAGCTAACTCAGTAGTCCGAAGAAAAAGATTCCCTTTCTCTCACCGACCAGAGTCGAATTCTGTCCTAAACAGTGACCCCCACCCCTTTCTTGAAATAGTTATACCTCGTTACCATAGTCACCGCCACGAGTTCAGGCGAATGGCTAGGGGAGTTCTTACTTTAGACAAACTACAGGTGGCTCTTCAAAATTATTCCTTCGTTTTCAGTGATAATATTGTCTAGAAGGTTTCTGTATCAATAACCAGCAATCACGCCAAAATGATTGCCTAGTTTTTCTAACTTCAGGCTCACGAGAAATTAAAAAAAAAAAAAACGGACGTGGTAAAAACTCGTAAACTCCCCGGGCAACGTCAATGATGATTATTATTAATAATAATTTGTTAAGTTTTAAATTCATTTTGTGATTCTAATGAGCGCGAACAGGTACGGATACGGAAATATCTCCTTGCTGTCAATAAAATATAAAGATGTTGACAGAGGCTGAATTATATCACTTAAGGGACCCTAAATCAACCAATTGTCGTTTTCAGTATTCCTATTGGAAGATTCACACTCCCATCCCAATAGAAACGTATTCCTATTGGTTGTTATCGTAACTGATTGATAACTGATGGATTTCCATTGGGGGGCAGATAAGAGATGCGACGTCAGCTTTGACATCTCTATATTTCCATGCCAAAAATGTGTGGAGGAACTATATCTATAAACATGAGTCAACGATTTAGTGAAAAAGATAACAGAATTAAACTAGTAAAACTATTCAATTGCAAACGCCGTCTGCCAAACTGTTACTAAGCGTTGCTGGTTTTATTTATTTATTTTTTTTTTGCGACCATAAAGAGTTTTATCTGAGCAAAAATAAGTAGCCGGACGTAGTCTAATTCGTTAATCAAAACAAACACAGAGGGATGGAGTAGTAAACAAACAATGAACGAACACTAACATAAAGCTAACATGAAGATTGGATCTAAATGATTTTTAATTCATTAATATCATCTTTATAAAATTCCCCATAATTTTTTTCTTATAACTTGTTTGTTCTAAATGGAAAATATGCATATTTTAAATATTTTGCTTACTGCCTAGCATATTGTTTTGATTTTAAGGAAGGGGAATTATGAAGACAGTATTCCAGAAATTTTTCCTCTTTTTCTTATTTTGTCAGTCATGATTGTATGAAACTTGATTTATTATAGAATTCCATTCACAAGATATGCATATGTAATTATAAACGATGATTGATTGTATGCAAACCTGATTAAAAAGGAACTTCTCTAGAATTTTGAATGGTTTGTTTTTAATTTATAATTACTTTTTTTTATCACGGTGTATTTTGTTTTTTCTGTCTTTTATAGTGATATTTTAAATATTATTGTTTTCGACTGAAATATAATTTCAAAACAAAATCAACAATTTTAACATAGAGTTTGTTTGAAGCTGTCTAAAATGTTTGGCGCTGCTAAGGAGGATATTTCCGAATCTTAATCTGTCGCACCAACTGCAATCGCCTAGGCGTTAAATGGATTTTATACTTTCTTTTTTTAAATTTTTTAAAAAAGAAAATTAAGTGAAGGTTTTTCTAGGAGTGGTTACTTGGGGGAGATTTCTGTATCCTGATCTGTGGCAGAATAATCTCCAAGTCTTGGATACCTCCGGGCAGCGGCCCGCGAGAAGCTAAAAAAAACATCACAGAAAGGGACCAACTCAAAAGTTATAGCTCGTATTCACCCCTGGACAAACATCTACATGTTTTTTGTTTTTTTTAAATTTTCAGGTTTAAAATCTACAGGATACGAAAATATCCCCGCTATGTGTCTAGTACTAGTTTGAGGTTGTCACCTTCTGTGATTTTTTTTTTTTAGTTTCGTGGGCCACTGCCCAGAAGTTGACAAGACTTGGTGATTATTCTACTGCAGACGATACAGAAATCTTCCCTTGCTAAAACAATGTCAATTTCATTGAAAAATATTTTTAAAGAAATAACAGAAAAAATGTTGGAACAGTAAAATTGTGTTGATTGATTAAAAAAAAAATATAAATCTTATTACAAGAAGGATCTGCTACTTTTTGTTTTTAATTATGTTTTATTTTTATGATTTTATTTTAGTTGAATTGTTTTTTATTGGTAACTTTCCAAATAACCCTATGTTATTCTTTTTCAGCATATCAGCTATCAATTATGAATACAAATGATAACGTGGATAAAAGTCTCACAAAGATAACCATACATTTTTGTGACAACCTTAAACTTGGGAGGTTATTAACAAGGCCAGTAGTGTGTATGCGAGTTATTGATTCCTCTCAAGGCTCTTTACTTAAAAAGCAAGACAAGTAATAATCTATTTAATAACTTCATTTTACTAATTTAACGAATCATTATTTAAGATACGGAGTAGAACCTCGATTATCTAACACAAACGGAATTTTGTTTAACCCCAATAGCTCCCTTCAAATTAACTTTTCAGGGGTCTGTCCAGGTCGAATTTACTACCGTTTAGCGGTACCTTCACAAATTCAACTTTAGGAAGAACGGTAGTTTCACAAAGTACTTTTACTTAAAATTTTATTTTTTTATCCCTTAAGAAACTATAAATCCATATTTTGTGTTGATCTTTTAATGTAATTTTTAGTTTTTCACAAATTATGTCTAAATTTTCACAAAATAGATACCTCTCAGAAAAACCTAGACAGACCCCTGTTTTTAAACTTTTTAAGAAACTAGAATTTGCATGAAACTTTCCAAATCATTCTACCAAGAGGTTACATTTTCTTATATCTGTCCGAAATAGCATAGCTATGAATATTCTATAACTTGGATAATCTGATTTTTTTTTTTTTTTTAAGGAAAAAAAGGTTAAATTTTCTGTGTTACGATAAAAAGATAAGAAATTAAAAAATAGTCATAATAATTGACAGCCATTTACGGTCAGAACTTGCACTAATAGCTGTAAGGAGTGACTAAAATTCTGGTACAGTAGTTTTACCTGACTATAAAAAAAAAAAAAAAAATTTGCTTGTTTTATTTCAATAATATATAGAAAGCTGTCTCATTAAACTGTACTAACTCAATTTGAGCAAAACTTTGACATCCTGCAACCATAGAGTATAACAGAATTGAATTAAAAATTAATAAATTAAAGACCTCCTCAGGAATTATTAAATCTATATCATACTTATAACTTTCCCATTTTTAAAAAATCTGTGTTTGTTTTTATCAACTCAGCACTAATGTGTACAACATTTTTAAAATTAACATTTTTTAAGAAAAATATAACTTTTAGTTATTTAATTTTATTTAAAATCAAAAGGCATTGATAAAACTAATTATTTTTTGCAAAAAATTAAACTTTCTTTAAAATTAAATTAAAATTTCTATTAAGATTATCCAAGTCAATTACATTTTCTATATAAATGCATTTTGTAATAAAACATGATCACAACTTTTATAAACATATGATAATCTAATATATATGATGATCACAAACATTATAATAAACAAAATTTATGATTTAACTTTTGGTGTTTTTAAATTTCAGAGAATGTTTCCTCTTTACATAATAATAATGTAAGGAAAACTGTTTTTCTAAGTAAAAAGTCTGTGCACCAGAATACAGTTTTCTATTTGCAGAATCATTAGAGTTTCAATCTCTTTGACCTTGTAAAGGCAACATTTTAGACTGTGTCCAGGGGTCTGTTTGGAAGAAATTTGGGTCCGTTGACAGACCTTTCACAAAATATCTTTTCATAAAAACGGACCCTTCACAAAATAATTTATCTTTTAATCGGACCCTTCACAGATTTGTTTATCTTCATTATTGTTTTGTTAATCGAATAAAACCTTTCCAGGAAGGGGGGGGAGACAGACAAATGTAAACGAGCTAAGTTTTGCCTTCGGCAGACGCTTCTTCCTTTATTCGTCCGAAATGAATATTCTGCGTTCAGCCGTATAGGCTAAAAACCAAATACAGTGAAACCTCCTGTTATGGACACTCCTGCAAAACGGACGCCTCTCAATACGGACATATTTTTAATTCCCCGGGAATCTTCTATGAATAAACCATTACGTACATTCTCCGCAAAGCGGACACTCCCGTAACCGGACGCGGACAGTCATTTTGGTCCTGAAACGTTGTTTTTTATCTCTACAAACCGGACACTACTTTTTCTAAATAAATTGCAAGCTAAAAAAATTCAACTTTTCACCATTTTTAAAGGATGTAAATAAAACTTTTTGCCTTATCCATAACTAAAAATATTGTTAAGCTATTTCACCAGCGAAAAATCAATCTTTCTCCTGTCACCTTGCCTTATCTTTGTAAAGAAAGGAGAGAAAATGGTACTGCACTCCTGAAATAATTCTGACATCGGCATCTTTTGATCTTTTCATCTGGACCACACAGGTTATGAGACCCCTCAAGTTGAAATTGCTTTTCTCAATGCTTCTTCCCCATTGAAAATTTCTTTAATTTTCTTATCAATTTGAAGACTGTATTTAACACAACTGGGGTAAAAAAAAAAGAAAACAGAAGTATAATCTTTGAGATGTTTATATAAATGAAACATTTATTCAGACACTTGATAGCTGATCAATTGTGAATAATCATCTCCATAAGTACTCATGACTTACAGGGATGCATTACTTTTTTTTCTGTGAATCATAGGAGGTTTATTTTCCAAGAAGGTATTATCCATGTTCCCTATCAAATGATAAGTAGGTGTAAGGGGATGTGAACCTAATTATTGAAACGGACTGAGGACAGTACGCTCCTATTTGGTATCATATGTCTAACTTGAGTATCTATGCTAATAGGAAAATTATATTTATTTATCTGTAGCTACATCCAGAATTATGTATTTATATCAAACTTCTTTATATATTCTTTTTTATCTTTCTTATTGTTTAAATAAATATTCTTGTAGATATTTACAGTATCCTTGTAGATATTATTTAATAATTTCTACATCTTTGAGAATATTCAAAAAACAATTTACGGTGTTAAATTTCGTTATTAGGGTACCCTTCCCGTAAACGGACAACTCTCATAAACGGACAAATTTTTTGGTCCCATGAATGTCCGCTTAACAGAGGTTTCACTGTATTTGTATGTTGCATCTCTAATTTAGTAGCAGCAATTGCTGTTTATTTTTTAAAATTTAATTTTTTTAATTATAATTTTACAATGTTGAGTATAATCTTGTATGTCTTTACATTTTAAAAACTCTTTGAAAAAGTTTTTTGCAATAACAGGACCCTATTTGCACAAATTAGCAAAAGCAAGACCCTGGTGGAACGAATGTGACTTAACGTTTATTTTATATTTACAAATTACGACTAATTTTTTCACAATTTTGCAAAAACGGACCTCTCACAAAATGTCTGGACAGACCAAATAATATAAAAGAATACCTATCTAAATGTGACAGAACTAGTATAATTTTGAATGTAGGCACCAAATTTTTTAAAAAAATAATAATTCATAACTTCTAACTTATGTAATTTCTTCATAAAAGCTTTTTTAGATGACTGGTATTTCTTATTTTATTGTTTAAAAATTACTGCTATCTACATTATCCCCTACGATGTGCTAATGCATTAAGCTGTATTCGCTTTAATGAAATGTAAGCCTTTAATGCAGAAAAAGTTACATTTATATCCATTAACAGTTTTTCATATTTGTGTGTATCTTTTGTAACTTTTTTTACCTTAAACTAAAGTTTTTGTAAAATACAAGATAGGTTGTTTAAAAATTTTAAGTAGTTTTTTAAGTTTGTATTACGATATATTTTTATTTACATTTTTAGAAACAAACCAGCAGTATCCTTTTATGAAACTCAGAGAGGTAATATTGACTACATTATGCCTCTGATGACTCATCCTGCTGCTGTGGATGGTGATAAGTATGATCTTGTCTTAAACTTAATTTAGTCATTTTCACAAATTTGGATAATTTCCACACATACTCGCTTATTTAGAAATATCAGAACCTTGCTTTTTAGCTGTTAATTTTTTTTCTAAACTTATTAAAATATTCTATCTCATAAATGTAAACAAAAAAATTTTTTGCATGGTTTAAAAATGTTATACAAAATAATTTTTGAAATCATTTTTAGCCCTGTGAGGTTAAATTGTGTTTCAATTGCATTGTCACGATTTCACAAGATTGTATTTCATATTTTAAACATTTTATTGTTACAACAGCAATGCACAGAGCTGTGCTACATAATAAACTACATAATCCATATGAAAAACAATTATTAATTCTGATTAAAAAAAATATTACATAAGCTGTTCTTGATTAAGATTTAATAACAGTGATTATTTTAATGTTGATATAGTTATTAACATTGTTATATACATTTATTTATATTATTTTTATATATATATTGCTGTATAAAGTTATTTACATTACAAACATTGCTTTCATTGAGCTAATTTTTATGATTTTTATTTTCATAGATTACAGTTGTTGAAATGGGAAGAATCTTTTCTCTTACAGGAAAGCCTGGAATATCTCATTAAAAAGGAATCCAGCACAATATTGTTTTTTGAGGTACTCAACAGACTTCTAAGTTTTTATGTATTGTTCATGATTAATTTATTTTTAAATTATGTTGGTTTAATTTATTCATATCTGTTTGTGAGCAGTATTTGAAATATTAAAATTGGTTCTCTGGTCTGACACCAGTAAAACATAACTCGGATCACGAAAAAAAATTGTGTTCAGTGGTCCTTTGTACAATAATCCCAATGACCAATAGAACACAAAGACATGAACCAATGGATTACTATTCACCCTTTTAAGTAGCTAAAATATGGAATTTTTGATACATTAATTTTGTGTTAAGTAATTTACCAAACATTTTTGTCATATGAAATAGTAATCTGAAAAATCCAATAAAAAAATCACTTTATTTATTTTTTTGTTAATTTCTTTGTTACTGATATTTTAATTTTATTTATTTATTTTAGTTTTATAATTTCTATATGTTAAATTTTAGCTTTTTATAAAGTTAGCTTTAATTCTTCAGGCAAATTTAATTAAAGATAAGATATTATTAAAATTTGTAAAACAAATCGTGAGCAAGAAAGTGTTCAAGTTTACAAAATTGTTTTTTAACATGTAGCTATAAGAATACAAATAGACTTAACTTTAAACAGCTGTATTTTCAGGACTACTTTTAAGATAGGTTTAGTTTATTTCTAGACTATCTAACCTTGTTGGAAAAATACTCATAAATATTTTAGTTCAACAACCTAGTTCATAAATACGTTCATACCCAACAATATTGTTGCTAGAAACATGCATCTTTTTTTTTTACATTGTTCACAATGCATTTGACAGAACCTAAACCAAATCAAGTATGAACTTAATTCACAGAAAAAACCACATTATGGCTTGTATGACTTATGATCAGTTTTTCTTTGAACAAAAATTAACCGGACTTGTAAGTTAAAAAAAAGATTAGCTTTAAAATATGATAGACAATTATTTGATACACCAGAAACTGGTATAGGAAAATAAAAAATTGTCAGATTAACAAACTGCTTTCTCAAATATAGTTTCTAATTTCTTAATTGGAGAGTAATATGAAATAAAAGAGATTATAATTAAGTTAACTTTTAATTCTTTCAGTCTATATTATATATTTAAGCAACATTGTTTTTTTTTTACAATATCATGATTTAATTGCATATGGCTGTTGTGCTCATTCATTACTATATTCATAGCTGAAACAGATGCCTATGTGATTCTTGAGATTTGCCATTGCATTGACAATAAAAAACTACTTCTTGGCGTGTTGTGAAGTTTTGATAACTATGAATTTCAACTATTATTCTTCAGGTGTATATTTCACAATTTAAACATTTAGGTATTTACATTGTTTATGCCATATTGTATAATATGACCATGGGAGTTTTAAATCTTGATTCCTTAGAGATGATTTCTATCAATCATATTAACTGAAAATTATCTGAAGTTTGAGTGATGATTTATAGTGTATCTTCTAACATTTTGCAGTGTTTAAAACTGCATACTTTTGGTTTTAATTAAAGCTTATTAATTTTTTTCAAAATTTTTAATTCAAGCATACTCATAGCTAAGTTTTATGGAATATTGAATTAAATAAAGGGGAGTATAATGGCTTTTATTTTTGAATTATGCTTAAAAATCTGTACAAATACTTCATCGTGATAAGCTAAAATTTGTACAGAGATTGAATTTTGACTTTGCTAAGATGAAATCTAAATGAGTCAGATGTCTTAGCATAAGCATAGCATAAGCTTAGCATTAGCACTTTAAGCTTGACCTTATCATCATGCTTACTTTTGTTTGGATCATTTCTTTAATTGATTCTGATATGCTCGAGCTAAATATGTTTTTTTTTACAGGTCATGGATTGTGTACCTAAATCAGTTACCAAAGATAATTATGAGAGATTACATGATAATGGAATGCGTAAAATAGCCTGGGCATTTCTAAAGGTATTTATGATTTATGTTCTCTTAATTTTGCATCTACTTATGTGAGATTTAAAATTTTAATACTTTATTTTAATTTAATATATATTAAAATAACTAAAATTCCCTTGACAAGTGTATTTTTAAGTTGTTTAAGATATAAAAAATGTTAATTTCTAACTACTTTTTATATCTTAAGTCATTGGATTAATTTAGACAGCTGAAAATTTTAATATTTATTCAAAATACTTCTTTATTTGTATCTACCTATTCTTTGTCACCCTCTTTAACACAGGACTAACAAGCCAAGTAAACTTTTTCATATTTAACAGTTTTAACATATGAAAATTTTTTAAACTAATTGTAATAGAAGATGGGACACTTTAAAT
Source organism: Parasteatoda tepidariorum (assembly GCF_982258835.1). Taxonomy (NCBI): domain Eukaryota; kingdom Metazoa; phylum Arthropoda; class Arachnida; order Araneae; family Theridiidae; genus Parasteatoda; species Parasteatoda tepidariorum. The sequence continues at coordinate 34,360,552 of NC_141766.1, forward strand.
TTTAGTGTTAATTTTGTCAAGTCCTACCTGCAATTATTGGATTTGTTTATCTAAGCGACTGGTCAAATCCGGAGTTGTTTTTAAAATTTTTAGAGCATTTTGTAAAACATGCAAAACCTTTATCTGGATTTCCAGTTGTTGTATTTTTGAATAACAATGAAGGTCACATTACTTTTGAAGCAGTCTATATTTAATAAATACAGATTTATTGATCAATATAATTTTTTTTTCTCTGTATTAAAGTTTTGTAGCTAATGCTCCAAGCTTTGAGACAATGAGCCTGGTTTGGACATTATAAAGATTAGTATTTTTTTTTTTTTTTTTGTGGTATCTATTGTTGAGGAATATTGCATTAAGATATGTCTTAGTTGAAACAAGAATGTCAAAACTGCATGGTAAATTGAGTTTTATATATATATATATATATATATATATATATATATATATATATATATATATATATATATATATATATATATATATATATATATATATATATATATATATATATATATATAATTTCATATAAAAAGGAAATTTCCTAAATTGCCAGTGTCCCATCTTCCTATAATGTTTTTACTTTTTGGTAATTATAGTGATAAGTTCTGAAGCTCAGTATTTTATTTATTTGCTTATTTTTTGGTTTCTTATCAAGCATCCAAGTCTAACTAATTCAATATTTACTTATTATTTTTTGATACATTTTCAAATTTTAGATTTCATGCTTATATTGACAGTGCATTTTCCAATTTTCCTCTACTGTGAACAATATTAAAAATAACAAATTATAGAAAAATTTAAGCATTTAAAAGAGATACTTCTCTTTGGGTGTTATATCTTATGTTATTCAGCAACTCCTTTTCATTACAACCTAATATTCTTGAATTGTATTAAAAAAAATACCTGTATTTGAAATTTTTTTTAAGATCTTAAAGTATTTTTATGATAATTTTTTTTCTGACTAAAAGGTGTTTCAAATTTTGTTGTGTCTGCTGTCTTTTTAAGTTTTACATTATATCTAAACTGTTTCACATCATACTTTATATTTCTGATTTTTTATTTATTTGTTGATTTTAGTTGCTTGGTTCCAATGAGGTCATAAACATTGGGCAAAGATTACGATTGCAGCTCTACAAACCTCTACCTTCACAAAAGAGAAAGAAAACGTCTGAAATTGAAGTAAGCATTCAAATTTGATTATTTGTATCTCTCAATCAAAAATGTTTAATTAGAATATTATTTTTCTGAAACTTTTTTATTATTTTTACTTTCTATATGGTGTATATCAAAATTCAAAGCAGGAGAATTATATAAGGTTGATGTAAAAAATTGTCAATGTTAGATTTGCATAGACTAATTTTAAAGAGTTTTTTTTATGATAAATCTGAACCAATCTGGCTCTACTTATTTTGATCAACAAAAAATAACTCAGCTCATAAAGTAAACAACCAAAAAAACTTCATTTGTCTTCATGTAGTTATTGTAATTGTCAGTAAACTTTTAAAATTTTAAATATAGTATTATAATGTTTTTAGTAGTATGAAAGACAACAAACAATGTGGATTTATTTGATATTCAGAAGGATTTCTCCAATCTCAAATAAATCTTAAATAGTCTCTTACCAATCCTTACCAAGTCTCTAATAAATCTTAGCACATATTCACTGTTTAGAATCAAGTGCATTTATCACATAAAATTGTATTTTATCGAATATGACTGATGCATAGTCATATACTATTTTTTATAATGATTTTTGTTTTCTTGATGTCTCTTGCAATAATCTTGCTTGAAAAGTTTTGTCATTAATTTCGTGCTCTATTTCATTACTAGTTTTTCACTAGTAAAATTTCTTGAAACACTTTGCCCAAGTTTCAGCTTCATATTCAAAAAAATATACAAAGCATGTATTTAATTATGTATTCTCTATAGCATTTACTAAAAAATCAATAGTTTGTTAGAAAGAATGTTCTTCTTCATTTTTTCTGTTTTGATTTTATATCAAGTTATTTGATTTTATATCAAGTAACATATCACCTTTTTAGTTCATCGATGCTCACATGTCAAACCACTGGTCTCATTTTTTCTGACTAGCTTGCTGATCTGTATGTTTTCAGATAATACCCAAATTCAGCTTTCTAAAATTTACGTGTTTCATTAGTATTTCTTCTTGATTAAAATTATTTATAAAATTATCTAAGGAGAATTATTATATTCTAAAAAATATTAATATTATTTTAATATTAGTTCATACAAAGAAAATGTTTTCTTTCTGGCATATTAAGTTAGTGTTTTAATGATTAATATCAATCAATTAAAAAATCATTTATATGTCATGCATGATGATAGAACTAGATATTACAAAAGCACAGAATGAAATACAACTTTTAACAGTTTGGACACATAGTTTTAGCGACACTTTTTATAATCTTTTAAAACAAATGTCTCCATTAAAGGAATAACTAATATCTTGTGGATTGTTAATGACATTTTCTCCATTTCAAAAATTTAATAGTAAAAGAAATAATAGCAGAAGCAACAAAATTATGGAAATTGATATGTATAATGTAGATTTTGTGTTCACATTTGCAAGGAAAAAAATGCTACAAAAATAAAATATCAATTTCTTTACATGTTTTTAAAGATGTTAGAGACACAATAATGAAATTAGTTGCAAAAAAATCTGTTAAGTTTTCATCAAAACTTCTCATTATATCTGTGTCATCTAACAAAAAATTTATTAAAGAAAATAAATGAAAATTGTTTAAATTAATTATAACTTGTCAAGAACAAATCACGTTTGGTGCTTTTTAAAAAACTTAAATGCAAAAATAAATAAGTGATCCAGAAATTACTCTTCTTCTAACCTATATGAACAGTTGTGTAGTTTGCACAAAAGAGTCTTAGATTTCTTTGTGTTTAATTTTATATGTTCCTCTAATTGATTAAATTGGAGTATTTAAATAAGACATTTTGCTTGGCTAGAACCCAAAACTAAATTTAGAGAACCCAAGGGAATCTACAAATTACTCTAGGTGGATTAAATATATAATGTTTTTAAAGCTGAGGTTGATAAATTTCTAAGACTTCCATATCTGAATGAGCATATAATTAAGGAGTAAGTTAATGAAGAAAACCAGCTAATTGTAGCATTTTTTTGAGAGATTAGATTCAGCAAGTAATTCAATGATTAAATAAAATACAAACTTCATAGATGCTAGTAAATGGTGTGTTTTGGTAAAAAGAATGCAATTAAAAAAATTCCATTTAAGAATTAAATGACCCTAATTTTTATTAGTTTGATAGACCACTATAAAAAGGCACAATTTCCACATATTATTTGATTTGTAGCCTGGTATTAAAGTTAAATCTAAAACTATTTGAGAGTGAATAAAGAACATCACAATATGATATAATTCCGTGTTTTTATTACTAAAACTTTCTTAGTCAAATGATTATTTTACAATATTCAAATTGGTATGAGAGAAACTGCAACTTTGTTAACACAGACCTAAGTAAACTTTTTTGTGTGATTCTCAAATTTTAAAAAACTTATTTGCATTATATTTGCTGCTGGTATGCTGCTTTTTAACTATGAATACAGCTCTACTTCTAAGAATTCAGCACTATAAAGTAATGAATACAATTTACCATTTTTATGACATTGTCACCATATTTCTTTTAACAAACTAATAAAGACCTCTACTGTATTTAGGTCATCAAAATATTTTATATTGTGTGTAAGATTAAAAAATTTTTACAAAATCGTGTTTAACTGACTTAGGATTTGGTGGTGAATATAGTAGACTTATTATCTGAAATAAAATGATCAATTATTTTACTCTTGAGTATTTTTGCTAGGGAAATCCCATCATGTCTTGATTTTCAGTAACATAAACCAGGATTTTTTTTTAATATAAATTCTTAATAGTAATCATCTTTCAATATAGGTGTTTCAGTGGTGGTCAAAGAGCACAAAATCTCCTCTTCAAGCTTCACTCCTTGTATCTATTGAACCTCATGAAATTTTTTCAATTGAGCCTTCTTTGCGATCAATGTTACCATTTCAAGAAGTATGGGTTTTATTTTATAATATGGGTTTTCATCTAATTTCATAATCAATGATAATAATTAGTATTATCAGAGAACTTTACTTTTCCTAGTATTCTTAAAGCTTATTTATGCTTTTCATACTTATACTATATATATATATATATATATATATATATATATATATATATATACACATAAATACACAGTCGGACTTCTATTTAACGAACTTTTCTCTGAAATTCCCTTTCCCTATTTTCTAAAATATTTCAGAACACTTCAAGCTTGTTAACGCTTTTGATGAGGGAAATGAACATGAATTAATTTTCGAAGCTACTGATTTGTGCAATGTTTTACTGCTCTCTCTAAAAGTTATTTTAGAAAAAGCAGCAAAATTCTTTTCCTTTTTTGTTTGCATTGCAAACAAAAAACTCAGTTCAAATTAATGGATTTTATCAGTAGCAATTTGACTTAAAAACGCATGTGGTTAATGCATGTTTAAAATTACTTTTATAATAAATGCAGTTATAATTTTATACATAAATTTATCTTCTTTCTTTTTTTTTTTTAGTTGAAAATGTATGTAGCATGATAATATAACACTGTATAATGTTTTGCTCTATTCCTGCTTTCCCTGCAGATTTTTTTTATGGTTAAAATTTATAAAATAAATAGTAGATACTAGTTTACAGGATAACGGTGTATCAATTGCTATTTTAATTGTGCCTAGTGTTTATGAATTTAAACCAGTTTTGTATTGTTTAAGTATTTTAAAAGGTGATTTTTTATTTAACGAATTTTCTCTATAACGAACTTATCATCGGGATTTAGCAACTTCGTTAGATAGAGGTCCGACTGTATATATTACTGGCATCATGAAATGTTTAAACATTAGTGGTATCATTAAATGTTTAAAGTATATCTGATAAGATAATTTTTAACTTTAATTCATTATTTTAAACTTAATGAAAGTTATGAATGAGCCATGATGGCTCAGTGGTTAAGACACTAAGTTGTCAGTGTGAAATCCTTGGGTTTGATCCCTGGTAAGAGCTTGAAACCCACCAAGGGTATCAATGTATCTGGAAAGTAAAGCTGATTGGTGCACAATGCTGAACACATAGCCACTAATATGCCATTGTTCACAATATCGTACAGCTTTAACTTCTTTGACCTCCCGACCCATATTGGATTGTTATCAGAATGTTTTACGATACTTGCAAATGATGTTTAATTATTTTAAAAACATTTTTAATAATCTATTACTATTCATATTTAAAGGAAATTTTCTAAACATTTGCTTGCATTAACATATCTACTTTATTAACCCTATTTGTGGCATTTAGTTGTTTTTGTTCATGTGGAACGCATTTCTCATTTTTTAAGTGTTATAAGTGTAATTGAATCTTTCTATTGTTAAGAATAGAATTCCATCATTAATATAACCACTCAAATTTAAAACTAGTAAATTTTTTTAAAGAAACTTAGCCTAGTAATTTTTCAATGACCTCTTGATCTATTTAAAAATTCCCCAATAATATACAAAAAAAAAAAACCTTCAAGTATACCTTTAGAAAATTATCTAGTGCGTTAAAGGACTAATGATCCATAACTTCGTTAAACATGTCAAGAAGATGTAAAATCGAAAATGATGAAAGTTCCAAAATAACTGTAGGGCACACTACATCTTAGTTCTTCAATAATTCATTAAAAAAATCGCATCAGCAGGATATTAAAACATCCTAAATTAGAAAAAAAAACAGCCAAATTTTTTTAGATATCACTTTTATAATTTTTTTGCCGCATTTGTCAATTCTTTTCCCAAAATATTTTTTTCACTTGAAATTCTTTTATTTAATGTTAAATTTACTAAATTAGTAGATAATTGCAAAAACTATGCAGTGAATCTTACATTGTATTAGTAGGTAATTACTTGATTTCTTATAGTTTTAGGTACTTTTTCTAATTGACTAAAATTATCTGTGATTATTTTTCAAAGTTAAATAACTATGATTTTTTCTTCAAATAGGAAACAACTATTTCTGTGTCTAACAAATCTATTGAAAAAACCAACTCTTCTAACAATTCAATTGAAAATTCTAATGAAAGGTACACTTAATTCTTATATTAATTTCTTTCTCAAGACAAAATTATTTCTCAATTCTGACTAAATTTTTTACATTCTTCAATGTTTTCTTCTAGTCTTTTAAACTATAATTTCACAAAATTTTAAGTAATAAGTTTATCAAGAAAAAGTTTTTTATTTTTTTAACTTATTACTAGTAACAGGATTAAAACTTGAATAGTAAAGTCTTTATTCACAATTTTCCATTTAAGTATTTCTTTAATGTTTTTTAAAAGGACTTTTTACGAAAAGTATTTTTAATTTTTTTAAGAAAATCTCCTTTTATTAGTAATTAGTTTTATAACTTAACTAGCACTTTTAATCTTCCTTTATGTACTGAAAGAAATAATTTATTTGAAAAACTTTAAATTTAAATGCCCCCATTACAAATATTACATTTAACCCCCATTTTTTAATTTAAAAATTAAATAAATAAATCTCCAAATCTCCTTCTTTGTTATAAATTAGATTAATTAAATCACATTATTAAACAAACATATTCTTCAAATTACTAATTTATTGAATAAAAACTTAAAGTGCAACTTCACTTGTTAATTTATATAATAAAAACTTATACTTAGCTTTGAATGTATTATAGATCTGCCATCACAAGTTGGTGGGGTAAACTAAGAGTAAAGTGAAACAGTAGAGTTCATTCCAGTGATTTAGGGGAAGAAGGCAAAGGAAGGTAGAGCAAAAGAGAAACATAGAATCAGAGCAAAGTGAATAAAGACATCTTAGTTGATGTTTTATCGCCATCTTTTCACAGTCTAACCGAAATGTTTTTTTTTTCCTAATGAAACATTTTGTACCAAATCTTATTACAGCTGATTTTACATATTTTTTTCACAGATTCATTTGCCAAAAAAGGATCTCTCATATTTCGTGCACTTTTTTGTTCTAACCTATGAAAAAGTGAACCCTTTTTGCTTAGCTTTTCCCCCATCCACCAACTTGTCATGGTTAAATAATACTTCGGTTGAATTGAGTTTCTCAATATTTTTTGTGAAGTTTTACTTAATGATTTTCCTTTTTATCTGTAGCTCTAATACTGCTGGGAACTCTATATATAAATGGTCAAGAAAGGATGGAGAGCCTTGTAAAATACCTACTACCAATTCATTATCCTTAGCTACTTCAGGCTCTTGTCAAATACTAAAATTTAGCTCTTCTGGAAGGTAATAAATAGTTATAAAATTACATATTTATTTATAAGTATTGCTTTATTTTAAACCTTTTCAGTATCATTCATCTGAATTGAACTAAAAAACTTATTTTTTTCAGCAATACTATAAATATTTATACTTTTTACCTTTTAACTTTACTTAACTTTTTAATAGATAATGCTCTTCAGAATTTTAAAATAATTATATTAACCTATATACATACAATGTGTTCAATAGTCAGTGCCCATGATAAATATTTTTTGAATTCTTTTTAAAAGTAAAGTTTAAAAAATATGAAATATTTACCCCAACCTGCCCCAATTTAGGGCATATGGGTAAATGTTTATTAAAATGAAGAAAAACAGAAAAGAACATAAAATACAAAAAGTGCAAAAATACGAAAACATTACACAATCTGATGGCAACAGCAGTAAAACAATTAAAATGCTCCGAGAGTCCCGCCTTATAGTGCCGAAGCCGACGGAACCTCCCTTATAGTGAGCCAAAGACACAAATGAAAAATTTTATAACACATCGCTGGAAAGTACAGTATGACATACAATGTATCATGTGCAGCCAGTACATAGGATTAAAAAGAGTAATAATACAGAAAAGTTTAAAAAAATATGGATATTTAGGGTAACAAATCAATACCTAAGAAAGGAAGAAAAATCTCTTAAAAATCGGAAAAATTACTATTGAAAAAGATATTGGTAAAACCTGCTTAACTGCTCAAATAAACAGAGATCAGTTGGTAGGCTACATTTAGAAACACTCTCAAGAATATACTACAATTAAGCATGTCTTTATATTTTTAATCTTTTTTTCTTCCATAGTGGTTCGCCAGATTTCTTAAATATTTTTTTAGCTTAAATATTAATTTAGGACCCTCAAATGTATATAACTTTTTTCTTCACTTTTGACAAGAAGTCTAAAAATATACTTTATGGAAATATGGAAAACTCTATATATATGTATCTGGTTGGTTGGTTGGATTTTATTGGCGCAAGAGCCAGAAATGGCTATACTGCGCCAGGCACTAGGTTAAAATTTGGTCACAAGGTTAAGCCAAGGTGTTATTTTTTAAATCAGATAATAGAGTCCTATGACTTTGATAAATTTTAAAAGATTGTGATGTATAGGGTCACCAAGTAAAGATTGAAGATCAGGGTTAAAACTGCAAAAAAAAAAAATTTCTCAAGTATTTGAATTGTCTGCAGTCAGTAAAAATATGCTTAATGGTGATAACAACTTTACAGAATGAACAAACAGGTGCAGGTTCATTTTTCAATAAATGCATATGGGTATATCGTGAGTGGCCAATGTGTAACCTGTTTATTAAAACATTAGTTTTACGGTCAATGGATAATATCTTATTGTTATCAATAGAAGGGAAAATTTCATGTAATTTATTATCATTTTGTGTATTCCAGTGTTCTTTCCAGGCTGCATAAACTGATGATTTACAAATTCGCTTGATGTCCAATGGTGCTAAAACATTCCTGCTTATATTCTGAGTACTTTTTGCAATTACATCAGCACATTCATTGCCGTGTATTATATGTATCTGAGCACATGTATATACAAACATTGCGTAAAATAAAAAAACAAAAATAATTATAATTTTTGTTCAAATGATCGAAATTTTCTCATAATACGACACAAATTTAACAGTTTCATGCCAAATAAAATGAAAAAACTAAATTTAAGTTACAAAATCAGAGATAAAATGCTACTTCCTCTGAATAAACATCTTAATTTTCTTTCTTTACCTTTGAAATAAAGAATTACAGTCTGAAAAATAAGCTCTTAATAGTCAAGTTTCACTATATCTTTGGAATCATGCAAGTGAATCAAAAGTCCTTTTTCACACAATGATAAAACTCAATTTTAAGATAATTTCTTGCAAAAAATATGGATCATAAGTTATACAAATTTTTACATGATTTACAAAATCTAAAAGATTACCATAATGGGCAAATAGTTTTTAAGGAAAGAAAATTTTAAAAATTAGATTTTTTTCTTCTTTTTTATGTAATTTCTAAAATAAGATTTTTTTTTATTAAGAAAATTAAATTTTAAAATATGACTATATTAAAAATTTTATTGCTCAACTATTTTAATGATTCAGTATAAAATAAATTTTCTCATTTAAAATTACATGGTTTGAAATGATTAAAATTTGTATACCTTACAATTCAAAATTTTTTGCATAAAAAAAAATATGCAATAGTAAGTAATCTTAAAAAATAATATTTCATGTGAAATTATTTTTCAATAAATGAGTTTTATCATTGTGTGTAAAACTTTTGTGATTTGCCCAAATAAGTCAGCTAATAATAAGTTAGCTCTAAGTGGGCTTGACTTCCAATCGCTCTCCTTACTGAATTAATCTGTTCATTTTTCCTGATTGCAGCCCTCCATACTTGTTCTAAAGTTCAAGAATTCATATCCATCTGAAAAAATACTGTTTATTCAGAGAAAGTGTTTTTGTTTTTTTACATGATTTTTAAATTTAAAACATCATGCACATGAATTAATTTACCTGTTTAAAATTATCATGTCGAACTATTTAGATTGCATGTTAATACCTGTTAATCTGATCATTAAACCAAAATTTACTCAGCTATTCCATTTTTTATTTTCTGTACATACATACATTTTTTTGTGTTTATAAATGTCTAAGAGAGGTCTAGAAGTTTTACAAATAATTATTGAAATAACATTTTATAGATAAATATGAAAACAATCAAAAGGGTATATCTTAGAAAAGGAATCTTCCGAAATTTTCTTCAGAATTATGATAATGTTTATTTTATTTTTGTCTATTTATTTTTATAGCAAAACATTAGTAAATCCTAAATAAGACTAACTGTAATCAGAATAAAATATTTCACAATTAATAAATGTCTCATAAATAAATTAAAATAAACTTACGTTTATGTAAAACGTATGTTATTTTCTTATTATTACTTTCGCATTTTTCCCAACTTTCTTAAATAGAAGTTTAACGATTTTGTTTGTTAAAAGAATTCTTTTTTAAGTATTGTGTTGCCGCGAAATAACTTACTAAGTTTTACATGTTACATGTGGGACAGGATTACTTATTTCTGTCAGTGATTAGTCAAAAAACTTTTCAGTTTGGTATTAGATGCGATTGCTAAAGTTTTATTTGCTACACAACATGTTTATTTTATCAATTCAGAAAACTGAACAGAGTTTTACAGAAAGCAAATAATGTCAGTTTTTCCTGTTACATTTAGTTATTTTATGTCAATGAGAAAATAATAATTTGCATTTAACTATCATGTCTTTGTTGCCCAAAAGTTTATTACTTTATATCTTTTAATAATGAATCCCAAAGTACATGTGCATTATTGTACAATTAGCAATTTTAGTTACGGAGAAACTCATAAACTACTACATAACAACCAAAACTTGAACTGCAATAAAATGAAACATTTGAACTGGAAAATTATTGCTTAATACTTAAACTTGTACCCAATAACAAATTGAAATAACATTTTTTTCGGCTTATTTTAACCCTCTCAGTCCTGACTTTTATAAATATGATGCTGGCGTGCATCAAAATTCTTATTGTTTATGGAGGAATAAGACATCAAAAAAAGCAATACTCGCATTTTCTGAGAGCTTTAACACTTATAAGGAATCATTATATGTGATTAATTTTTATAAATTTATAGAGTTATGTTAAATTTACCATTCACTTTATTTACTTTTTCAAATTTCTTAGGTGTAGTTTTATTTACTTCAAGTTAAATTTTTATATTAATTAAAGTTTTCATTCATTTGTATCTTGCAGATTTCTCATAGCAGGCAGTGGTCTTTCAAGTCAGTTCTTTATATCTGTTTATGAGGTAAGTATTTTTTCATTTGTTGTAAGTATTTTTATAATGCTAATGATGGAAGTATTTCTTATTAGCTTTTTATTGTCAAAATATACACTGTGATGTATTTTCTTTAAAATATTTTAGATTCCTTCTGGAAAGTTTTTAACAAAGAAATTAGCTCATTCTGATGTAATATATGACATTGAATGGTGCAGTGATGATTCTTGTTTTATATCTACTTCAGGAGATTATAGTGTAAAGTATGTAATTTTGGATCATTCACTGCTGTCAGTCTTCACAACTGCTTAGTGTTTATAATATTTTGCTCATATCTTACATTTTTTCTATACAGTTTAGCTGCAACTGAATTCATTTACAGTATAGTAAATTAATTAATTTCAGAAATATACAGCATAGTAAAATCACTATGTGGTCACTGTCCAATAAGGTAGCAGTACCACTTGGAGGAATTAAATTTGAAGCTATCATTTTTATCTTGTCAACTATTACAAAATGGGATAAAGATTATCAACTTAGTTGATTATTTTGACCATATTGTTTGGTAAAAAAGACATTTAGTGCACATCAATATTAATTAAACAAATAAAGATGCATGTGTTTACAGGTTTTCATATCAGTTTTGATTTGTGTTTTTACTTTTGTGTGCAAAAAAGTTTTTTAAATGATTGTCCTTGTAACCAACTTTCATGGAGTCTCTGTTTTGTGAATCTTCGTGAATGATACAAATAAGATATTTTCAATTTAGTTTGGAGCAAATGCAAAATTGCAACAAAATTCACAAAAATGAAAAATAGTACAGCATTCAAATTTTGCAAATTAATTTATTTGTCCAAATTTACTAATGGAAAAGTGGGATGCCAGGATTGAACATCAGGAGAATGGAGTATAAAAATAATCAAGCTAGTAAAGAAAATATATAATTAGCATTACATTGATTAAAATAGCGCAAAAGTGGTCTCGCCAAAAATAATAACAAAAAATTTGGAGTATAAGTCTGATAGGTTTTCAAAAAACAGTAACACCTAATATATAGTATGGAATATAAGGTAAGACAAATGACTCCTTGTTCAATTGACCAAACTAAAAAAATTATAATATCAGTACAATGGAGTAAATATTTTCTAATAACATGTTTGGTGCATGTTGTCAGTTTCCCATGTTTAGTCCTTTATGTTTCATCACTATGTATCACCAACTTCTTAAAAAATTTAAATCAAAATACTGAAATTTATGTTATGAAATGCATTAATTTGGGTTACGAATTTACCATCAATTTAAATTGTTTTACTGTAAATGCACTCATATCAATGCAACGAAAACATACAGATTTGTTTTTTAATATGTGTAGAGATAATTTTTTAATACATTTAATTATGCATGACAATTGTTCTTAAACTCTACAAGTAAGGAATTAAAAGACCCATGTAATACTTCATTTCTCTATTCTTCTGAAAATATATAAACAAAATAATTTACGCAATGTGTAATTTCATTGAAGTATGATTCATAGTTTTAAGAAAAAGTTGGTTACCTCAAGCTGAATTTTTCCTTCAAACTTTTTATGGAAAAAAAATCAAGATAGAGGATAGGAGATATATAAATCTTGCAACACACTTACAATTCTAATTTATTTATTTTTTTGCACGGATTGTGCAACTTCTGAAATATAACCCTTAGTTGTTTTGTACCTGTAACTATCACCCTTGCCATATTCCTCAGTAGACAGATTCTTTATCAACTTCTACTATTTTTAATTACTAAATAGCTTACTAAATTACTTTATCAATTTTTACTGCTTATATATACATATATATATTTATAATATACATTCTCTGTAGTCACGTCTGTCCTGTATTAATAAAGTGTTACATATAACTTCATTTAATGAATTGATTAAATTAATTGTCTGTGCTTAAGATTTATTAAATGTCTTGGAGACCTATATAAATTGGTATATTTTATAACAGGTTTTGACAATAAATTTACCCTTTTTCTCACAAACGAAATTTAAAATTTTTTGATATTCTTTTAATAATATGAAAACATTGGACAATACTAAATTTTTCCTTCAAACTTTTTATGAAAAAAATCAAGAAAGAGGATAGGAGATATATAAATTTTGCAACACACTTACAATTCTAAATATTTTTATATATATATAATATATAGCTTCTCTGTAGTCACGTTTGTTCTGTATTTACCATCTTAATGTTTGTCAAATGTATAGAGGTTTTAATCAATGCCTTTATTTCCTCCTTTATTCCTTAACTGCAATAAAAATAAATGATCAAATTAATTGTTGATGTAAAAGAATTGATGATGTAGCCTTTATGCAATTAAGCAATATTCTATACTTTTTTGTCTTATCACTCATTACTGACATTGACAATTGTCTGCCTAAATAGATTTTATTCATTTTTACTAACTGCACCAAAAATTACACTTAATTGACTCTTGCACCCATTTTGCATCAATGCATTGCTCCTTGAAATTTGCACTTAATCATCTTGCATTAGCCCTATTACTACTTTTCATCATTTGCTGTGTCGGAAAATTTAATTGAATGTTAGTTTGAAGGATTAAAAAATATATCTATAGAATTTTTTTAGACTATGGTGCTCAGAATCATGGACATTTAAAGCTTCATTTGTACATCCTTCATATGTTTATGCTGCCAAATTTCAACCTGGAACTAAGAATATTATTTGTACAGCTTGTTATGATCATATTGTGCGAATATGGACATACAACAATGCTGTTCAACTTTTGCAAGAACTAGAAGGCCACAATGGTTCAGTCAACACATTATGTTGGATTGAGAGAAAAATGAAATTATTATCTGGTGACAGTCATGGCCTTATAAATGTGTGGAAAATCCCAAATATTTCAAAATATTCTATGAACCGAAATGGTAAATAGATCTTTAATGCTATTTTTTTAAACATTTAAACTAGCTTTAAACTTTAAACTATTGAAACAAATGAGAGTAAATGGGACAATTGAATGGGGGAAATGGGAGAATTAAGACAACAGTGGGAAATATCTATGTAAAGTGAGTTTACTCAATTGCTATGCAGCGTGTGACTAAAAAAATATTTGGATTGTTATTTTATTAATATTTAAATGGAAATAGAACTTGGCAATCAATAATGTAATATTTTATTATTTAAATTATCATGAAAAAATATTAAAACCATGATTTAGAAATGTTTACAAGGTTATCTAATCCTACCATTATGTAAAACTGATTGTCATCCTATTCTTCAATATTTATTTAAATGTAAAAAGGTTGCCCTTTTATTTAGTTTAAATTTAAAAAAATGATTTGGATTCTGTAATTATGAATTCCATTTTCTTTCAAATATATCTAAATATTTCTTTCAAATATATCTCTGTGATTTGTTGCCTCAAAAAAATTTAATTTTTTTTTCTTTATAGTAGCTGTTATACATTATATATTTAATAAAAATTATTAAATATTTCCATCAAAAAGCGTAGATATATGTCTAGTTAATGCCTTTTCATACAAGCTCTGACTCATAAATACTTTTTTCTGAGCTTCTAGTTAAAAAGAAATCATGCTATTTTATCCCTTAAATTATTTACTTTCTTTTAAAATTATTATGAAAACACCATTTAAATTTGGAACAATTGTTTTTCTTGTAATGTTTGATTTTTCTGTAAAAAGTTTCTGTAATAATACTTTTTTATCTTTCGCATATGTCTTCTTATATATTGATACATGTGTAATATGTATGTTAATTCTTGGGATATTTTATTAATAAGTTTTTCATTGTTTATAATTTTTTAATTTGATTTGTATTTATCGTATCTTTCATCTCTTCTTAGAAAGAAAATTTGAGAAGTATGTTCATGTAAAGGAACTAAATATCCCTGCAATTAAGGTACAGTTGTAAAGACTATTTAACCTTTGACTTATTTTGTTCAAGGTAATGTGCCTGCCTTTCTCAAATGTATTAATACCTTTTCATTTTTAAAAATGAAGAAGAATTTAGATACTTTAATATATATAATTTCATGTTTCTAAATTCATTTTTTGTGACTAGTTTAGAAAAGGGAAAATTTTATAGGACTCTCAAACCCATTTTCATTTTAGTTTTTAAAAGTTCAGGTTTTGTTTTTGAACTGAACATTTGTCAACTTTATCCTGGTTGTTCAGTCTGATATTCATTATCAAGAATCTGATACTCATAACTGTTTTTGTTTCTTGAGCATCAATTTATATTACTACACGTAAAATTCAAAAAATTTTTGATAACTAGCATGAACAGTGTCTTTCTCTTGTTTGTAATTCTAAATCGTTTCATTCTCTATTAAAAAATTGTATTTTTTTATATAAAATTTGAATTTATTTGCAAAGCAGATCGTTTTAATCTTTAACATGCATGATAATTTAATTTCATCATGTAGACAATATACAAAAAATATATCTTAAATAACAATCAAATTCCTCACATACAAAAATGTTAATTAATTGATTAAAAATCTTAAATATGCTAATTAATTAGTACATCCAATATAAGCTACTAAATCAGACATAAAAATGTATTTTCCTTGAATAAACATCTTTCATAATGGCAAAAAATGGTTTGGGTTTGAGTTACTTAAAAGAAAATTACTTTTTGCATATTTTATCAAATCTCTTCCAATATATACAGGAATCAAAATATATTTGTGCACAATTAATAAAATTAATTTATCCACTGGTAATTCTATGAGAAATATATTTTGCAATAATTATTGTTTTTTATTATTTTATTAATTAATAATCAAAACTTTTTGTATTGTGTGGTATATTATTTTTTTACATCATTTTAGTATGTCATATTTTATGTTTCAAAATCCAGCAAAATGAAAGCTTTTGTTTAGCACTTGTTTATTTACTATCTATAATAAACATTTTAACTCATGTACAATTTGAAAAGAAATTTTAACGGCACTGTAATAGGAAAGATAAAGATTATGATAAACTTTTTTTTTTCAAATTCCATTTTGGTTTGCTCACCATTGTAAAGAAGTATTTAATTCTAGCATATTGAGAATCCAATCATTTCTGTTTTTAAAAGTGGCATTAGTTACTCTTTTATTTAAAATAATCTTTTTAAGAGTATTTTGGATTTTGTTTTTATTTTAATAACTTCCTTAAGTTTGTTATTTTTCAACATTTATTCATATAAACTCAAAAAATAAGAAGAAGAAAAAAGAAAATTTTCTTGTGTTGAAAGCCAATTTGTTTCATTTCTGTATACATTTCTAGCTATACATAATGGAACCATAAAAATGCCTTTATTTCTTAATTTCAGATAACATCTGTTGATAAAATTATTGATGGCCTTTCAGATGTTGTTCATGTATTTTGCGGGGATGGTAGCGTTCGATCAGTTGATTTCATAAAGTGAGTTCTTGAACTACCAAGACATTAACTCATTGAAAAATATGTATTTTTAACACTTTATTTGTTGTAATTAATCTGTATCACAAATATTTTTTCTTCCTATTTATTTAATAAGATTTGTAAATATTTTTCAAATTTTTTTTAAATATGAACTTAATATATAAATTTCCTCAATTCTCTTTGTTTTTAATTCTTATTTATTATCTTATTTATAATTATTTATGAAAATATGTATTCAAAAATAAATATCGGTATGAAATAGTAGGGATTCTTTTATTTTATTTATCATAAAGCTCTCCCTTGTTATAACAAACAAAATATGAGGTTTTACAAAAATTTTAACATTCAAGTTTTCTGAAATAGTTAAAAAAATACGTTATAATTATTAATGCATGCATAATAATGTGGATTTCTGCAATGTTTGTGTTTCAATTTTTTGCATAGCATTCAATAATGATGAGATAAATTATAATCGATCACATTTTAATCAAGAAAAGTTTGAACTTAGTATTTAAAATATTCATTTTATTTTAAATTGAGTTTCTTTAATTTTGAAATAGCTGTAATTAGCCTGTTTTTCTTAGAGATCAAGTCTTATTCCAATATGAATTACCTATGAAACCTCAAAATCCCTTATCTGGATGCTGTTCACCTTGTGGAAATTTGCTTTTTCTCTCTAGCAGTAATGGAAGCATTTGTGTATGGAATACAAAATCAAGTGAGTATTTAACCTTTACATAAGTTTTTACTTTTTTTCATAAAAACTTATCCGATTTTCTAATTTCACTCTATTACATTAGAATAAATGTTTTTAACTTTAAAATTATAACTCACTTTTTTTTTTTTTTTTTTTTTTAAATTTTAGTGTGCTAAGCAAGAGAAACAAGAGGAAAGAAGAGGTCTCAAAATGAAAACTAAATTTAAATTTTTTAATTAACTGTATAAACTATCAAAATTGCAATTCATGTCAAAAACTAGTAGAATTACAAGAAAGCTAGTAGAATAACAAGAAAAATGGCATAAATTGGTCTTCAAAAATCTTACATTATCATCTGGTAGATATTACTTTTAACAGAATTTCTGTTTAAAGTTTTTCATAGTCTGTCAATAGGTCAGTTTTTATTTAAACTCAAATATTTAAATTAAATGTAGTAAGCCAAAAAAGCAAGGAAAAAGAAGTTTTCAGCATAAATACTGAAATTTTAATGTTATTTTGATTGAACTGTTTAAACTCCATTAAATTTACTAGTCATATCTTTAAATAAAAATTAAACCCTAAGTATTTAGAAAAACAAGAGAAAGGCTTAAATTAGGCCTCAAAAATCTTGTGTTAACTTTGATAAATTTTACGTTTAGTAGAATTTTTGTTTTAACATGTTTTATAGTCTCTCAATTGATTAGTTTTTTTTAAATTGTAGTAGTATGTAGACTAAAGTCACTGGACACTTATGACTTTTGGTGGTTGGCTTTTTTTTTTACTATTACTCTCTTAAAATATACATTGTCCACCAGAGGTTGAAATATTTTAGCAAAGCTAATCTTTGCATAATTAGCACATTTCAATTTCTACCTTTCTGTCTGAATAATTAATTTTTGAAATTTGTGAATTTTATGTTATTTAGAATTTTATGTTTATTGTTTATGTAGAACACATTGATGCTACATTGCCAAATAACCTACATCCTTGTCAATTATCGTGTATTGAATACCATCCATATGAGCACATGTTTGCTGTCAGCTCATTGGAAGAAACTATATGTGTACACATTTACACATTCAGCAACAAAAGTAAGCATAAAACCACATTAATTTGATTTTAGGTAAATAACAATTTAATGATAAAATAATTTACTTAACTGAAATTCACGAGCATTATTCTTTATTTTCTATTGATGGAAAAAAATGTATTTCTGTTTTAATTGATTTTTTGCCCTAGTCTTAGTTGTCTGAAATATTTAAAAAAGGATACACATCATTCTTTAAAATAACCCATTTTGTTCAAAGGTTAATTACAATTTAAAAGTAAAAGCTATATATCTTATATTAACCTTTACTGAGGATATATATGCTAAATTGTATTAAACTTTTATGCTCTATAAAGAATTTTTTATTGCATTGCATGCAAATTTATATCCATGTTCTCATGATAATTGAAAGTCAAAACATTAAATAATATCCAAAAATTTCTCCATTTCACAATTTAATATGATAACCTTTTAACTTGTTAAAATTCAAAGTTATGTTCTAAATCTATACTGTTATTATAAACTTTATACCTCAATTGTATATTTTCAGTGTAGATTCACTCAAAACATAGTTTTTTAATAGCATATTTTGTTTATATTTCTATATTTTTTTTAAAAAAAGTGTACTATATTTTTTAAAAAAAGGTTTCTAATTCTTTAGCTGAAGAGATGTCAACAAATTCAACAGTTCTGGATTCAACTAAAAAAGCAACTCCTAAAGAAAGGAAAAAATCTCCCAAAAACAAAGGGGCTTTCTGTAGTTTGGAAGCATCAAATGAACCATCTTTTGAAGAAAAAAATAGAGTATATTTTTTTTTTACATTTGAAATATTTATGAGGAAATATATTTATAGCTTTTTCTGAGCAATTCTTAGTACTTTTGAAATATAACTCATTCATTTTTTTAATTTTTTCTTTGATATTAACTTTAAAAATTGAAATTGTTTATTTTATCAATGGTTTAAAGACTTCTTTAGTTTACAAATCATGAAACTATAAAAATATTAAATAATTTTAAACTAAGACAACATTAGATTTTAATTTATTTTCATTACTTCATGAAAACTTAAAACATATATCTCTTAAAAGCAACATGGGTTAAAACTTGTGAGATTTTTTTCTTTAATTTTATTAAAATTTGTTACAAAAGTTTGGGATTAATTTTTGTCCATCCATCCATCCATTTCCATCTACTTTGCATGCTTCTTTAATCAATACTTGATGTATAGAAGAGTAGTAAAAATCAAACTAAGTACTTCCAAGTTCTTATTTCAAGTAATGTTTCAACACACATATTTAAATCTTGGAAAACAGGTAAAATTATCAAGTGTAGATTAAAATTCTATTTCAGTATACCATTATTTGAATTTATTTTAAAATGTATAAAAGTTTTTTAATTAATTCTGTTCAAAACTAAGATTTAAGTTACAATTAGCTGTTTTTGCTAAATAAACCTAAAGCTGTATTGTTGTTTTTGAAATTTGTTTCGGTGGTTTATGTCAGTTTTTTTTATCTATTTAGTTGACAAAAGTTTTTCATTTTTGGCATTTTGAAGCATTATAATTTTGACATAAGATTTTAGTAGAGTAACTATACCATTTCATCAAAATCTTGGCTTTACATTCTATCTTCTAGTTTAAATTTTTGAATATTTAGTTTCTCGTCTGGTTGTGTCTAAATGGTTTCTCTTTTTCACTTAAAGTGAGTGGCGTAATTTTAATGTATGTTCGAGGGGCATCCTACTTACCATACAACTGTTTATTAATCAAGAAGTGATGTTTAATTTGAGAGGGGGTTTTGACCCCCAAACCCACCCTTAAACTACACCACTGCTTTAAGTAAATATGTACTATTACATCATTTATCTGTTAAATATTATACTTAATGGCAGTCAACCTAATATCTTTTTTTTTAAGCTGAAACCAACTAAGTTTCTTGATTTATTATTACAAACATACTGAAATAATTTTTTAAGCCTAAGTCATATAATTATTGTATGTTATGGTAAAATGCAGAGGTAAATTGGAGTCTGGACAGCTATTCCAGTGTATCTCAAGGGTTTTCAACCACTCAATTGATTTATTTGGCTATAACTTACTTGGCCACTACTTCTTACCAATCTGCTATTCATGCACTTAGTTATTAAATCCAAAAATTATGTTCATACCCAGATAACAAAAATCTTAACTTTGATGCTTAATTTTATTTTATTGTTATTATTTTGCTTTTTGAAATTTTTTAATTTAAATTCTAAAATTAATTGGTTTAATTATCTAGTAAATGTGTTTTTTTTTTTTTTTTTTTTTTTTTTTTAGAAACCTAGCTCAGATGTTTTTATGGGTCAAGAAGATGTGGCAAGAAAATATTCACCAAATTCTTATTCACATGAAAGAAAAACTATTGGTCATTTATATGAATCGGGTAATATTTAGTTCTTTAATTTGGAAAAATGTCATGTTTGTATGCTTTTATTTTGTTTGAAAACTCTCATATTATACTTTGTATTTTTACATTTAAGTTCATTAGTGTATGAGCAATTTAATTTATTTTTCTACAAAATTTTTTTAAAAAAATTTTAACCCTGTACAAAGCCAGTGCAAAAAAAAAACATTATAATGTTCAATCATGTCTCCATTATGTCTGGTTTTTATGCATTGTAAAAATTAATGATAAAAAATTATTAATAATTTGGCTATATTTCAATTATTATCTTTGAACAGAAAGGAAAGCATCTAGGTATTTTTGTTTATTGTTTTGCAAATAAGCTAACTGTCAGTAGTAAGTAAGCTAACAATTTATCGAACTTTAAAAAGCTGCTAAAATTCTTTAACTTATGCTCAGAAATGTATAGTATGGTATTTTCAAGTGCTCAGCAGTTTCTTTTTCCTTCTCTCAAAATTTGATAATGTTTCGTTTTTTGTGACTATGATTCGTTTATCATGGGAATAAGACTTGCAATATAATAGGTATATATTTTTATAGGCAATCACTTAACATTATGTTTTGCTTAATTACATAATGCCAGAAGCAATACTATAAGATCTTGTAAATAATCATCGATCAGGTCAATAAATAAAAATTTTATTCTTAAAAATTTGTGTATTTAATATTGCAATGAAACAGGTTTGGAAGAATAAGCAATTTTATAGCCTCAAAATTATGTGTTTATCAGTCATGCTTGGAATTCCTGAATTAAATTTTTTCAGTCATTAAATTTTTCAAATTGTTTTATTGTTATTATCATTATTTTTTTTTTTTTTTTTGCTAACTTTGGTCAAGATCAATAACTTGACCAGAAATAAAATTATGTCATATATCATAGCTCATCTTCCTTAAAGAACATTGCTGTTTCTTCAATAGTTTTGAATGTTATATCAAATTTTGTGCTGTTGCTAAAAACTGCTTAATATCATAAAGCAAGTTAGTCATATTTTAGTAAAATTTGATATTTGACAATTAGAAAAGTTAAGAATTTTATCTTTATAATCAAGATACTTAAATTAAAAAAGTTTTATCTATTCTGCTGACCTTATCCAGTGCTGGAGTGCAAAATCATTTTACATTGCAACACTCTTTTTGGTTCTTTTTAAGTAAAAAAGAGCTGCATTCTTTCCATTAAACAACTCAGAAAAAGATAATTAGGGGAATGATTTTTGGAATTAAACTTTGTTTTTTTTATTATTATTATCATACAATTATTTTTCTCCTGATGGATGTATTGTTCTCTGATACAGTAAAAAATGAACGCTTAATGTTTATTTAAAAGAATAGTTCTAGTTTGTTTTAAAAAAAAGTTATGTATCAAAGACATCATGATGGATATTTAGGGCAGATTAAAAGTAGAAGATACTTAATCTTATTATTAAATTACTAAGTAATAAATCAATTTATGCCCTTGTTGTAGCACTCTTTTAAAGTTGGTGATACATAATTTAAAATTCACTATCTTTTGATGAAGTCCAAGAAAATGAGTTTAAATTGTTAAGCTTCTCCTAATTTCATTGTGTTAAAACTTAAATTTTATGAATAATGGCTTAGTTCATTTGCTGTTATTAGTTTTATAAAACTTTTTATTTTATTCTATTTCTTGAATTTAACTGAATGTTTTATTTTAGATTCATCTATTTCTCAAAAGTCTTTAGAAAATTTTGATCACAATGGAAAATCTCAAACAGTAAGTATAATTTGTTTACTGTATTTTCTTATTAGTTGTTAATGAATGAGAGTTTCTATTTATGTTGTCAGTAGTGAAAAAATATTAACTCCAGGTCAGATTAACTAATAATAGCAGAAGGAATGAAGCCTTTTCATTTAACTAAATGAATATGTGAATTTTTTTCACATATATTTTTTATATATATGTTGCAATATTATCAAATATACTTCCATAGTATGTTAAAAAATGAAAATTGTTTGATTGACTATGTTGACACCCAATCACATCAAATCATAGCAAATAATCATAGTTGTGTAAAAACTTATTGTGTTTTTACGTAACTATGATTATTTTTAAAAATATTCTGTTATAGTATGTATCTGAGTTTACCATTATGCATCTAAAAACATATTTCATTCATAAAAATCAAGTTTTACTCCTTATCAACCTTTATTAGAAAATACTCTTTTTATGTTGTTTTTAAAATCTCTACAGTGATGTTGCTGGCACTCTAATACATGTTAAATGTTTAAAAGAAAGTGAAAATGTTGCATGCAGAGGAAAAAATTCATATTCATCATTAAGCATGTAAGTATTCACTCAAATTAGGCTGTTGCTTAGTACAATATCTGCAGTAAAAGATAGTCTTTATTTTCTTTCAAGACACATGTTTGCAAAATTCTTTTACGTGCTATTGCACATTAATGTTCGATAAATAATTTTGCTTACCTTTATATGATTGAAAATTCTTTCTTAGTTTATGATAAATATATATATGTAAATAATATTTTTATGAGTTTTGTTTTTTTTAAATTTTCAGAATTGCATTTTTTCTTAAAAAGATTTTCTTTGATTTTTAGAAAAACATAAACTGTGCCCCTGTGGCAGAATTTTTTCGAACTTACTGCGAAATAACTGTCTAGCACTATTATCTCTCTGCAAGATACTTTTAATAATAACAATATATGCTACTAATTTAAAATAACAAAAACGCTGTGTTTGCCAAAAAAAAACTGCATTTATTTTTTTTAGCTGAATATGTAATTTTTTTTATTCTAGCGTTACGAGAGATATTCTTACATTTGTTGGGGGCCACTAATTATTTCCTTGTTCACATTTTGTGAATTATCATCAGATTACAAAAATCATGAAATTCATAATAATAACTACCGAAATAAAGATTGACGACAAGATCTTTTCAAAATTCAAATGTGTGTTTCGTTTCAGTTGTTGTAATAAATAATATTGTATTAAAAATATCAGATTTTAAAAACTATGTGGAAAATTATTGCTATAATTGCTAAATAAATCGATAGAATCATTGCGTTAAAAGTAAATACTCAAATGCATTATTCAAATTTCTGTCTGAAATGTTATGTTGTTGCATATGAAATGTCAGATTTTTATTGTAAATTTAAATAACTTTTTTTAAAAACTATTTTATTAATCAAAGTATAAACTGTCACAAATCACCACATTTTTGCCAACGTGTTATTAGTTTATGGCTACTACTTTCATAAAAATTTGACTCTCTGGTGATAATAAAAGATTGAAAGTCATTTTTGATCTCCTCTAGATAGTGAATTTATTTGTCTTCAATTCGAACTATTTATTAAATAGTCATTGTTAAACAATTATGTATGAATATTTTTTATTTCTTCCATTTCTTAAAGTGTCTTCTAATTTTTCCCCTATCTTCCAATCTCCTTGAAGAAATAGGTTCCTCTTGACAGAATGCCAACCCTGCTACAAACATAAGTGTGACACTGGTTTTTGTTGCCCATATCGTTTTGTTGTACATTATATCACTTTATTGTACATTATGTATGATCACAATCATTGAAACTGTTGCTGTAGTTAAGGAGATTTTGCATGAAGCATACCCATATAAAATTCAGACACCAAACACTTGTTAAACTGTTACAAAGAAATCAAATATGAAAATTATTATTGGAACTATATTCATTCAGATATATATATGAATGATGAGTTATGAGAATTTTTCAAAAACATACAATTTCACTTAGTTGTAAACAGTTTTACACTTACTTATATTAAAGAATTAATATCTCAAGAAACGTGTTAATTCAATTAAAATTTGAGAGATAATGTAAATAATCTCTCAAATTTTAATCATTGAGGAACATATATATATATACATTTCACGAAAAATATAAGAACTGATGAAATGTTAGAACAAATTGTTGCAAAAATATTTCTTTTTAATTTAAGTACATTCTTTATCATACAGAAATAAAATAAGAACATTATTAATAAAGATTTCATTAAAAAAAAGTGATTAGAAAAGAAATACCATCTAGGCTTGGAAAGCAAATGCTTAAAAAAATTCACTTCTCAAGTTTCTTTTTTAGGAGATATTTCCTTTGACATTTCTAAAAAAATTGCAATTTCATTCTTTGGTTATAATAGTGGAATAACTCCTTTTTCACCTCTATGCTTCTCACTATTTTGTAATGCATAATAGAAGACACAATTGTAAAAATGGAGCATAGTGCAGTGAGACATTTTTATAACTTCTGGACATTTATCTTTTCATAGAGAAATTTTTTATAAATTTCCCGATTAATCCTCTTATTTTATTTATCTTCAGATTTTTTATTCAGTTATATTCAAAAAAAGAATTTTTTTTAGAAAAATCTGGGTGAAACAGAAACTGCAACAATTAACTCTCATTAACTTTTCAAATATGATGGTTTTAAAATTAAAGTATGAAGTAAAATTAAATTATGGCTGTTAAAAAATATCCTCAAAGGTGAATTTGCAATTTCAATAATGTTACAATAGGTAGAATGAGAAAAATTTATTATTTCACTTCCTTTTGCTAAATGTCATAGAGGTATATACATAGAATTGTTGTATGTGCTAGGGAACATACATACTATTTATTTAGTTTCCCGTTTTTCTTCCTATCTTATACCAGCTCTGAATATTATTAATATTTGACACACTATTATTATTTGATTTTTTTTGATGTATTCATTATGCATATCATATGTATCATTATAAACATACTTATGTTTTTTTTTCTTTCAGCTAACAGCACTCATTACTCAGTCTGGTCAATATGATGTTATTGCCGTTACTGACAGCTCTTCTAAGTCGGATGGTTATGCGTAAGTTGATTACATAATAAAGTTGATTGTATAAATATTTTCTCTTTTAAGGAGAATGTGTGTCACATGACCAATTTTTTATGCTAATGCTGATTTTATAGGAAGGGTGAATTTCAGGCACAAATATATCAAAAAGTAGGGGTTTGATTTTAGTTAGAAATTTTTTATGACAAAGTTTACTTGCATTTAACCATGTGTAGTTGTTTTGTTAGGGTTTCATTCTGTATTTATTCAACCTTAACATTTTGTTGAGATTTCATAATTAAAGTAACATTCATTTAATAAAGACCAAACTACACATTACAATATTATATTGATTGTGTATAGTAGTTTAAAACGAATAGAATGAGTATGTATTACCCAACAAAATCAATTATTATTTTCAAAATTTTTCCAATCAAGTTAGCATTAGTGGGAAAAGATAATATAAATTATTAAATAAATTTATAAAAGCAACTTAGAAGTATCACTTACTATCCTTGCACATAAATATTTATCTACTTTCTTTTCATGAAATTTTATACTTCTATGTGTTTTGCTTAACAGATTTCACCCCAAAATTTTCATAAACATCACTCTAGGCATTATGATATTTTTTATTACTTAGTTATATTGCAAATTTAGCTATAAAAAAAATATCCATTTTCAATATTTTTTTTAATCACATCATTTACTAATATATATTAGGAAAAAAAATAGTGACAGTGTTTATTCTTAATCTGCAGCAGTCAATCTTCAACTAGTGGCCCACCTCCAATAATGCAAAGAAGTTCCAAAAGATCTCAGAGACGAAGGAAGCTGAAGGAACTTAATAAAACCTAAGTCAAAACAATTCTTCAAAACTGGATGACTGTAACTAACTGGATGACAAAACTAAATGACTATTTTCAATAAAACAAACATATTGTTTTTTATGTACATTAGTTTATGATATTTAATAAAATTTGTTTGTGTATTGTTTATTGTGCTGTATTTTGATTATAATTACAATGAGTTTTTGATATCTTCTAAGCCATTTTGCTAAAATGTAAAAATTGTTTCAAAATATTACACTCACTACATAGTTCTTTCCCTTACAGAAATTATGTATGAAATTTTTATTGATGCTTTTTTACTCTTTACTCTTGAAAGCTCTTTTTCCTAATTGTATTGCTCATGCTTTTTTTTAATATTTTTGAAATCTTTATTTTTTCAGCTGTAGCTTATATCTCAAATGACAAATTTAAGTTTATAAAAACGCTTAAATTTGTCAGAAACTTAAATTATTGCTAGACTATCCATAAACAAAACTATTACTTCCCTGAAGGGACTAAGCAAGGCTATACTATTGCTCTAGTTCCATGATAATTTAAAAATATATATTTTATCCCATCATTTTACAAGCATTTTTCTCTCAGTCAGCTGTATGTTACACCTGACCAATCTCTTTGATGATGAAATTAATGCTTGATATAACTACTCCTGCCCCCTAAGGAAAACTAGTGTTATAATGTGTGTTATATTCATTATATTGTAGTGTTGTATTAAGCTCAGTCCAAACTTTAATGCATAACTTGAAAAACTTGATATATTTTTAAAAAAAGAGTTTTTGAACAAATTTTGAAAACACTTAGGTTCACAAATTAATAATTAACAGAGCTATTTTTTTTTATTTCATTTAAATATGCAATTATACACATTTCTCTTTGGGAAAGACATTGCTTCAATACTTGAGCCACAATTGAATTATTGATGGTAAGGCTTAAAAAGAATAACTAAGATGCACCAGCTGCATAAAATGTCTATAATTTTAAAAGCTACTGCAATGACTAAGCGAAACCAAAGAATTGTCAAGTTCTTATAACTCAAAAATATATCTCTTATGTGGGATTAACAGTTCACACATAAAATAAAACTTTTAAGAAATAAAAATATGACATTTTCCCATTGTAAAGAAATTAACTAAAATATATCAAGGGAATTATTTCCAAGTTCTAAAATATCTTCATTTAATTTATTAGCAATATTGGGGATACGTGATAAACATTTCCTCAATCAATCTTGAAGTTTAAAACTTTTTTATGGGCCATGAGAGTTTTGGGATATGTATAGATTAAAGGATATCTAATTCAAAATTTTTGATCTTCAAGACCCCTTTGTTATTGTTTACTATTTTCATGAAAAATTCAACTAGTTGTGTAATCCTGATTCTCATCATCTGATAGTATGAACCATTTTAATCATGAATCTGCCCTTCAAGTGTGAGAAATTGACCATTATGGTGGTCTGGTCAAGCATCATGTTCAATGGCTACAGTCGCTTCCCTATATATGATAAAGCTTTTAACTAATGTGAGGTATGGGGATGAAGTTTTGAGGTCCTATATTTGCCTTTTCAGAGGTGCATTTGCCATTTATTCGACAAAAATACATGGCCTTATAGAGTTTATCCCACTGAAGATTTTAGGGAAAGAATTTTTGCCTGATGAATTAGCCAGACAGATAACGCGACCTCAATCCTGTGAAACGCGTCAGGCACCCTCTAGCGATGACAATTGGAACTTGCTCTTCCAATGTTTCTGAACTAGTAAGACTAATATCGACATGAACTCTTGCCTTATCTTCAGTTTGAAATTGGTATGCAAGGCTTGTATATCTTTTAAAAGAAGTTTCTACTTCCTATTAACCCATATTTTATTCGATTCTCTAATTACTGCTTCAGACCTACAACTCTGATGAAAGTTTTGTAGGTTTGTGCACGTGTAAATATTGAATGATTTGTATATTGTATTGAATGAACCTATGTTCTAACCAAATTTGATCAAAATCTGTCCAGTATTACTTGAGACAATCGAACAGATTTGAAAATCATCTTAATTTTAAAGACTAGTAAGTATAAATTTGGTTTTAAACATCATTTTCAGTAATATGTTGCTGACATAATAAATAACAGGGGAATCCTAGTCTCCACAAAAATAGGTTTTTACATGAATCAGAAAATTAGCTGTCTTGAAGTAAACATGTTGATGGTTTAGAACAATTACATGGGTGTGTAACGTTTTTAAAAAGTGCTTAAAGATGTTCATTTTTGATTTACATTTTTAAAAGCCCTTGAAGGTGCTTTTTTTATTTGGTGTTTGTAAAAAGTGCTTAATTTTTTATCCTTTAAGAAGAGATTTTTTCTTTGCCGTATCGATTGTCGTTCTAAATTACAAAACATTCATGATTTTTATAATTTTCCCTGCAATATTTATCAGAAACTATTTATTTTATCATAATTATGTAAGGTTTTTGAAAATGTTTTTGAATTTTATTGATTTTATGTTTATAAATTAGGAACTTTAAAAGGTTAGGAAAAAAATTTTGTTACTGCACAGATCCTAGTTATGATTTTTTTTTTTGAAAGGTGATTAAAAATATTTTGAGTGCTTAAAAAGTACTTAAAAGGTGCTTTTTTTTATGAAAAATCTAGCTACGCACCCTGTTACATATAACAGTCCTGATCTTAGGCTTTTTAAAAATTTATGGCAATTTAATTAAACTCCATAATTGAAGATAACTCTAATAATATTTATATTTGTTTTTAATGTGGGGACCAATTAGTCAATATCCCTCTGACACATCTATAAAATTATCCATATATATCAATAAAAATATTGTTTCATATCTTTAAAATGGAAATTATTTTAGAAGCTGAATGAGTGATTAAAATGAATGAATGACTTATTTCACCTTTCCTACACTCAGAGGCAAGGGCGCCGGCAGAAAAATTTAAAAGGGGGTGCAACGCTCTAACAAACTACCCCCCCCACACACACACACACAAAAAAAAAAATATTAAAAATATTCTGTTATTATATTTTGTTTTGTTATTAGATATACTTTCATCTGTTAATTCTTTCAAGATACATTTCTTCATTGTTAACAAGATATTTAAAAAAAGTACGAATCTCTTGTACTTGCAAATTTTACCACGAGAAACTGTATTGATTGCGCTGGCATAGCTACTGACTTTGAAACACAAATAACTACAAACAGTAGCTTCGTATACTAACGCGTTTGTGCACGCTTAACATTGGTATTTATTGTGTTGATGAAGTTTTACAGTTGTGAGAAGTCAGTTTATGTTATACACCTTTGTTAAACTAAATAACTAATAGAAAATATAATATTACTTACATTTTATTAAATGAAATTTAAAAATATAGCTTAGATATCTGCCAAGTTTGTTCAATACAAATATCTATATATATATTTCTCTTACACGGCACCAAAAAAAAGCCTCATTACAACTCCCCGAATGGCAACGTTAGAAAATTGACCAATGATTGCTGCTAAAAATGTCACATGGCAAATGTCACATGAGGTGGCTCAACATATAGCGGTTTTAAAAACGGAAACAATTACCAGAGTGAGCATTATCAGGTTGTTCAATTCAGATTCATGCCCTGAAAACATGATAATATTTAATTTAAACTCAATTAGGAATTAATTAGGCTGGCCTTCTCCATGACTATAAATAAGTCACAAGATCAGACTTTTGAGAAAATCAGTTTAGTATTGACTAAACAAGTTTTTAGTCATGGACAACTTTATGTTGGCCTGTCAAGACTTAAGTCATTTGACAGCCTTTCAGTAATTGCTCCAAGATGCCAAATCTATAATTGCGTTTTCAAAGAAATTCTAAATGCTTAGTGTTAATTTCTTAGAGCTTTGCAGAAAAAAAAAATTTTTGGAAAAAATTTAATTGAAACTTCTATTGGCGACCTCCACGTGGTATTTCTCGGGTAATGCTAACAGCCATGCATTTTAATTTATTGTATTAATTTATTGTATGCATCCTTATTTTGTTCTAAAATGTTATGTACTTTATCACAAATGTTAATTAATGTAGAAATTGATTTCAATAATGCTGATCACCAAAAAAGATTCCATTTGGCGATAAAACAAATTTTTGTGTTCTTGAAAATGAAAGACTTTTTGAGGGTTATTATCTCACAAGGAAAAGTTAGGGTTTAAAGTTTATATTTTTAAATAATAAATTTTTTTTCTAAAACTTTCAGAATTTCTAGCATTAACTAATTTATTATACACATTTAGTTGAATTTAGGTGAGTAACTGCAATATTTGATAATTTATTTTGCTAATATGTTTCTCATTTAGCTAATGTTTTGATTTTTTCACCATGTACAATCTAAATAGCTAATATACTTTTTTAAAAGCCAATAAGAACATTGATAGAATTCTTCTACACAAGTACAATACTATGTCTTTGATGATAATATACTATGTCTATGTGCTGGAACATTGTGCTCATTGGCGAGCGAGCCATGGTTCAAGGCGTGAACCACATAGGATTGCGTAGCAATTCTCGGGGGTTGGCGAGCGTTAGCGAGCAGGCGGAGCCTCCTAGTGTTTTATAAAAAACTTTTATAGCAAAATTGTTTTTCTGTATCTTTTTAATTTTTTTTTTTAAAAAAAGGCAGGGGGGTGCAAGTGCACCCCCTTGCACCCCGCTGCCGGCGCCCTTGCTCAGAGGGATGAATTGAAGATAAAGCGACAGAAATTCAAGATATTGGAGTGGCTAAATATCCCTTCCTTGTGCACAATTTTAAACTGTTAAATTTGCATATTCTAGCTGGTATTATTCACTAATGTGCTCAAGTCTTATACTTTAACCATTTTGATTATGATTCATAAAACGATCAATAATTTGAGTTACAAATACATAATATACCATTGGCGAAATATATTTTAAATGTTAAAAATGCATTTTTATATAAATAGATGTGGCCTTAAATGCGTGTTTTAAAAAATATACACATTTCAAAATGTTTGTTCAAGGAAACGGACTCAGCTTGCAATCTAAAAAGTAAAGCATTCTTACAACAACGGTTGTGGGCCAGGGAGCCACAATTTTGTGATCCACGATGTGATTGTGGCAGTGTGGTCAGCATTGTACTCAAACCACTTTTGCACCCCAGACAGACTGGTATCCATTGATCTGAAGCTAGACTTGAAGCCGCCACTAGTATCTCAGTTCTTCACAATGACAGTTCAGTGCCTTAATCACTAACCATCATGTCTCACAGCTGGCTTGTAATACATGTTTTAAAAAATGGAATATCATGTTCATTTTTGTAAAACATGTATTTCAAGCTATGTCTATTTTCTTAAACATGTATTTTCAACTCTGTCCAAAATAAAATGTTAAAAAAACTCACCAACAATATGCTAAAAATGTAAGAATGTATTTGAACTGATTTCACTATGTTGCTGCTACTAATTTTAATTCAGAGAAATTAGCATTTATTAGCAAGAGAATTTATTGGTGTAAAACAAACATCTGAGCTGAAGGGCAGAAATTGGTTTTAACCACAAGGATGCGGGTGAAGATTTTTTCAAGCAACAAACCGTTTTTGACTTTTCACTGCAACTTTCTGCTATCTATCTAGCCTTAACCATATGCTTCACCAATGTAAATATAAAGCTGCAAGTTAGCGCAAAGAGCTCGTCGCGCTTTTCTACAATCGATCAACCGGAGAGAAAAAATTTTCAAAATTTCTCCGTAATTATTCAAATGAATATTAATTTCAAATTCTTTAATTGAAATGATAGAAAACTAAAATTTCTTGGTTGGCAGATTCTTTTGAAAAACGAGGGGAAAAGATTTATTAAAACGAATTTTATACTTAAAGTTTTCGCTTAACTGAAATAAGGGAGGAAAAAAATTCCAAAAAAAACTAAAACTATCACAAACAGCTTAAAAACTAATGATAGCACCATTGACATTTTCATATCAGAATATTCTTTAAATAATATTTCAAAAATGTGTAAATGTTCATCCAATTTTGTAAGTGATAAGTGCCTATGGAGAAACGTTTTCGAAACAATATCGAACCATGAAGTTTTTATTTAATTTCTTTCTTTTTGCTTCATAATAAGTTATAAAATTCATGAAAGTTATTTCTTTAAATAATCTGAATGACTTTAAATGTTTTACATGTGATATATTGCAGATTAATGGAGATATTAAAGGTAATGTTTTAACCTCATCCTTCTTCCTCCCGCCAAAATGACTCGGTGTAATTTCGCCCCCTATTTTTCGTGCCCGTGATCTTTTTAGACTGGAGTGTTCAAAGGCAACGCACCAAAAAGATTAAAACAATCTATTTCTCTTGTCTGGGAATCATGATTATTTCTCAATCTATACTCCAGATGGAAGTACCAGGGTATTTGTAATGTGTTTAGAGATAGTTCGTTTATTTTAAACTAGATGCCAGCACTCATCAAACAAGTAAGCTAAAGATTAACCTAAAAATTAATAAATAACATTTATTGTACAGTGTGAGAAAAAAACGAACCACCCTGAATAATTTTTTACCTAATGATCTGATCTTCACGCTCTACGATACAATCTTAAAGTTTCGAGGGTGGTGACCTCAAATATATTAATTAATTAGTGCAGATGATATTTTAAGTTACGAAATCAGCCACAAAAACGCACTTTCTTTTTATAAACATACCTTTTTTTAAACGGATTAAAATTTTTGACCACCTTTATATAGAGGGTAGCCGCAATCTGGGAAATATGGTCCCCATAATTTGGTCAGGAGAGCGATCCAAAGTTTGATGTTAATTTTACTTCTTGCTTATTTCGCTATATCTCGAGTACTTTTAAGCGAATTGAAAAATGTTTACATACAATTATAAAATTCGTTTACCCAAGATAATTCCGTGCAAAAAATAAATTTTAGTTAATATTTATAATTTTATTTAATATTAGTCGAAAAAATTTTGAATTTAGGGTATACAATTTCTTACATAATTTTAAAGTACGTAATTTTACATGGTGAAATATTAAATTCGAGCGAAATTGGTTGAAAAGTTCTTGAAAAAAATCGAATTTTAAATATACGACTTTTTTAGAATTCGATTTCTTGGGAAGTATTCAACCGATTTCGCTCAAATTTTTTATTTTGCCATGTAAAATTATTTACTTTCAAATTATTCAGAAAACTGTATAACTTACCATTCAAAGTTTTCTTCGATTATTTTTAAATAAAATAATAAATTTTAACCAAAATTTATTTTTGCATGAAATTATCTTTGGGTAAACAAATTTTATAATTGTATGCAAAAATATTTCAATTCGTTCAAAAAGTTCCCGAGACTAAACGGAATAGGCAAAAAAGTATAATTAACGATATATGGTTCAAACTTTGGATCTCTCTCTCATGACCATATTTCAAACTATGGGGACCATATTTCCCAAATTGCGGCTATCCCTAATAACTTGGGGGTCAAAAATCTGAATCCGTCGAGTAAAAGGTGTGTTTATTCAGAGAAAGTACGTTTTTGTGTCTGATTTCATAATTTAAAGTATCGTTCGCACTAATTAATTAGCATATTGAGGTCATTATTGAATTTATTATTGAGGTCATCCCCTTACACCATTAAGGTTGAGTCTTAGAATGTGAAGATCCGATCATTGGATCAAAAGTTATTCAGGTGGTCAGTTTTTTTTTTGGGGGGGGGAGGTATTCATCATATTGGTGGCTATAACCTACAACGTTCTGCGCTCGTGTGTGTAATTTACAATTTGTAAGCAATAAAATAAAAAATACTTTACTTTATACCTACTTAAAAGATAATGAAATTTAATATTTCAATAGGTCAGTTAGATTTTTCTTTTTTTTGGGGTTTTTAACAGGTGAACATACTACAGAAACAGTACGTTTATAATAAATTTATAAATATGTGGAAGAAAATGCATTGAGTATTACTCAAATTATTCTGACATTTGAGAGAAATTTATAACAGAGCAGTAAATAATTCTGACATTATCTGAATTTTTTTTTTTTATTGATAATTTTTTTTTAGGTTTTCAACAGGTGAACATGCGACATAAACAGTACATTTATAATAAATTAATAAATATGTGGAAAAAAATGCATTGAGTATTACTTAAATTATTCTGACATTTGAGAGAAATTTATAACAGAGCAGTAAATAATTAAGGTTAATTATTTAACACATTCTTCGAAAACCTTGAGTTACGTTTATGATGAGTGCCGCTTATAAAGTAAAAATAACTCAATTACTACTTAAGTTATTCAAGGTTAATTGCCTTTTTTTCTTCCTTTCTTCTTTTAAATATATTATAGCTAAACATAAGAAGTTAAATAAAATTTAATTCAACTGTTTGGATTTATCGAGGTTATTAAAATCTAAATTGAATTACCGAATTACAATCAATTCTATACTTGAAAGTAATCACTGTCGCCTTTTTCGCTGTTATCGGATTTCAACAGTTCCTTACGTTTTCTCGCCTAGCATCCAAAATAGTGTGCTTGAAAACTCAAATTATGATAGATCGCTTATTACCTATCGATCTTATTACTTAGCTTTGTTAAAGTACGTGAGATTCGATAGCTTATTACTTAGCTTTGTTAATGTACGTTGTTTAATAAATTTCCTATAAAAAATTATATTTTGTATACATAACTATAAAGATATTTAATGTTCTAAGAAACTCGATTTGAATTCCAATTGATGAGACTTCATACTATATTAGAAACTCAGAAAATATTAAAATTATCGTTACAAAAAGGCGGAAACGATCCTAGCTGCTCATTTACATATATTATATTTTATATAATTTTTTTTTAATTATTAACAATTTGAATAATTTTTTTACTAAAGGAGATCTTTTTAAAATACTGCTTCCAAGTGCTAAATTAGCACACAGAGGCGTAACTTATGTTTACAGTACATGACCCCCTACAATGCCCCCTTTTTGCCCCCTTACAATGACCGGCAATAGAGGGGGCTTTTAATGAAATATAAGTTTCAGATAAAGTAAAAACCTAAATCAACTGCACTTGTTATTATTTTCTTTTTTCAAAAAAAAAATTCACGTAGAATTAAATTTTGCAACTTTACATAAAGATTTTTAAGACATAACTCGATAAATCATAAATTTTCATTTTATTCAGTTTAAAAATTGAACGTTGCTAATTTAACGTCACTAATGTAGTTTCGATTACACTTAAATGTTTCTGATTGTGTTTAGTGTTTTTATTGAATTATAAGGGTTTTTCTTTCTTTTTTTTTTCTGTAGACTTTTTTCATTCAATATATCTTCAATTTGTCAAAAATAATAATTGATTAATTTTTTGACTGTAAAAATGACTGTTTGATTTTTAGGTAAATCGAATAAAATTTCGAAGACTTCAAATAAAACTGGACATATTTTGCAGAAAAAACATTTTACTCTGGAATTTCGTTTTAATTTTTTTCAAAAAATTTGACACTCCTTTAGGCTGCGCCTGGGGACAGATATATTCTTTTGCCCCACCCCCTACTAACTAAGTCACTGTTGGTTCAGTTATATAATTCCTCTGAAATTAAATTGTGCTTTAAACATTGAGCCAATATACCCTCTCATAAAGGTCATTTTAGCGGAATCATTGGAATTATATTAAATTGATTAAAAAGCTGCCCAGGAAGTTATATATTAAATTAAATATCGTAACTGTATTATGTAATGGAATATTCATTTTAACTGTAAAAATAAAGTTGTTTCGAATGTTAATAGCTCATTTATTGGCCGCAGACAAACTGTGCTGCTATCTGGAGAACTACATATCAGAATGTTGATCTAATGTAAGGTCACCCCCCAAAAAAATAAGTTCAATGCTCTGCTTTGAAAAAAAAAATTTAAACTAAAAAAATGAAAAAAAACTTTTTGTGGTATTATTTCATCCCATATTTACTAACAGGCACAAATGCTATTTTCACACTTGCTTTAATTTTTACCTTTCTAAGTTAGAAAACGTTACATGAAATTGGAGATAACCGTTTGAGAACTGTAGAAGCTCATAATTTCCGGTGGAAGAAACTGTTGGAGAGAGCCTTGATCTGCAACAGGCTGTAGAGCTACAGAAGAAGAAATGTGTATTGTATTGTTAAAAGCTTGTAGACCAAAAAACCCTGCATTATTATGCAGTGCTTAGAATATCTTCTGCATAGCCAACAACATATGAATTCACATATCTTTCCATTTTTGCTTTCCTTTTTGTTCTTTTTTTTTTTTTTTTTTTTTTTTTTTAGATCTTAAAAACAAAACTAGATTACTTTAATTTTATAAGGGTTTTCAGTTTTCAATTTTACTAAATTTAATTCAAGGCTGAAAAATCAGCAATATTAATAATATTTCTGAATGAATTTGTTCGAGGATACAAAAAGAAAATAAAAGCTACTACTGATATTTATACTTATTCAAGAACAAATTCATTCAATTGAAATAAAATTTTATAAAAGAATTATCAGGGTTCCAGTAACTTATGATAGTGAAACTTGCCCTTAGGTGAATAACGATGAAAATAAAATCAAAATTTAAGAGAGAAAAGTTTGGTACAATTCAAATAAACAATTAGCAGTGAATTAGAAATAATAGTGAACGTGACCGTTTGATTGTACAGAAAATACATCATTTGTTTCGCAAAATCAAGACGCTTGGCATGGCTGTGTAGTATAGGAAAAAAGGTTGAAAATAGGGGTTTGAGAAAAATCTTGAATTGGAAATCAATGAACTCAAAACCTAAAAAGAGATGATTACATGCTGTAACAAATGAACAAACTATAATACAGTCGAACCTCGATATAACGTTAGTCCTTATATCATGAGTGAACAAAAGTAAAATGAATATTAACTCATAGCTAAATAAATACTTATACGTAAAAGTTTCTTTAAAATAATATTTCATAAGTGAAAAACGGTTTCATGGTGAACTCTTAAGTTATTTGTGTTGTTATGCACCAAATCTATTTCAAATAAAAGTGTTTTTAGTTAACGTCCGTAAAAGGATAAAACATTGTTTTTCAAACGCGTGGACCCTTTTACTTATTTAACTTCTTTCTAATTTTCTGACCTCATTTGTGTCTAATGTCATTTTAAAAGGATTATTTTTTTTTTTCAAAAAAAAAAAAATAAATAAAAAAAATAAAGAAGAAGAAAAGAAAGAAAAGGAAAAAAAAAAAAAAAAAACTAAGCGGTTGCACTGGTGGTTTATTATTCAGATTTTTTTTAAAGAAAAGAGTTCGATTTGTCTATCATAATGTATTTATAATATAAATATTAAAAAAATTTAGTTAAAAAAAGTTCAATTATAAATTTGTTTGGTCAGTAAGAGTAAAAGTGACAGTATGAGTAAAAGTGAACAGTTTTCTTCTTCTTTTTTTTTTTTTTTTTTTTTTGAGAGAGAGAGAGAGAGAGAGAAAGAAAGTGAAAAAAGGAACCCATGGTTTAGGAATAAGTAAAAATGTCGATACATTTATTAAGTGATCGATAAAAGTATGCAAAACGTAGCCACTGTCTTGCACTGTAGCGTTCCCCCTTTTTTTTACTTTGGAAATAAATAGGCTTGGCTTGTGCAGACCTGAAAATACATGCGAAAAAAGAAAATTTTATGTCATAATCATTTTTAAAGATTTTCTTTTTTTTTTGTGTGTCTATCAATGAACAGCCTTTTCAAGTACGCAATCCAGTCCAAAAAACTACAATGTTCATCTCCATTTCCTCGCAATTTTGAACAGAACTTAGAAGACTTGAGAACATCGAAGTTAAGTATTAAGACAAACCCGTTCACACAGAAAACTAATCCACATTTGATTTACATACAAAGGAAAATCTTGCCCATTCAGACCGATGGCACATCTCTTACTTATAATTGTTTAACTTATGGTCGATGCAGGATAACATTGGCCAACATCGAGGTCGGAATGCCAGAAACAAATGAAAAATGAAGTGACAACCACACTTTTTTCAAAGATAACATTTTTACACTGAACTGTTCCTCAGTTTTATTTGAAGATAGGTACTTTACAAGCTTTCGTATTTTGCTCTAGATGCCAGCACAATACCCAGAAAATCCCATTATCAACAAAGCAATCATTGCACTTTTCACTAGCATCTTCTAAAAAACGCTGTTCGGGTCAATTTGAAAATGTGACTTATTATATTGGCTGAAGACTTTTAAATCATCGCGAGGATAAATTAAGAGTAACAAATTTCTATTCCGATGCAGTGATGAATAGAAATTTTTTATAAACATTAAAAGTTATAGCGGATTTTATTTTTTTTTTTATGAAATTTGCGAAAACCTCAAAAATTAGAAATATCAAAAAGACTACTATGTAAAGATTACGTTGACTATTGTAAAGAATTCAATTGATTTGAATTTCACAAAATAAAATGGAAATCAGATCAATAATTTTTGAGATCTTTATGGGACAAGGTACAAAAGTATGGTTCATTGGAAAACGTTCAACTGAAACGCTCAAATGGCTTCGTTAGAAATGCATATTACACAAATTTATATTAACTGGTGCAACTCTTCAAAGTTTAAATTCCATAAAATCGTTTAAAACATAATTTTACACACTATAAACAGCGAAGGAATTCAAATAAATTGCTAAATATTATTTTTTTTTCTTCGGTGACGCACAACGGGACGGATTATCAAGAATAAAGCTGTTAAAATTCGAGATATACGAATGGATTGATATTCCTTCTTTGCTTCCGATTTCCGAATGTGAAATGATTTCCTATTTCTAACTTGGAAACAGGAAATCATTTGTAGTATCGATTTAATATGACTTGAATTTTATACTTCATCAATACGTCAAAATATCAATCAATTCATCAATATGTCAAAATATTAATCAATTCATCAATATGTCAAAATATCAATCAATTCATCAATATGTCAATATTTTGGGTTACGTTCTGTGAAATGAGCTATAAATGCCAATAAGTATAGGAATTTCATTACAGCAGGTTTCGCAACTAATTTCAGTTTGCTCTTTAACTATATCCATGTAAGTAACTTCGATTGCTATGGCGTGCAATCGCAGCCTTTATTCCTGGGGTCTAGAAATATCCAAAAAACTATGTTTTTCATAAAATTTATGTGAACTAATTTGTACAAAACTATTCACATTGTACACTATATTCCACAAGGCTACATTGTACTGAAACTGACACACCCAAATGGCTTTGTTCGAACTACATATTATCCAACTTTACATTAACTGGTGCAACTCTTCAAAGCTTAAATTTCATAAAATCATTTAAAAACAAAATTTCACACACTATAAACTGTGAAAGAATGCAAATAAATAATATTTTTTTTTAATTGCCCGAAGAATCCCCGTGTATTAAATTGTGACTATTCATGTTAAATCTGTTGGGATCGCAAAGTCCTCCAAGTACTCGTAACAAATAAATACTTCTGGGGGTAGTGAATTGGAGATTGATCGTTCTCTAGTTAAGGTAAAAATTACGATTTGCGGATAAATGAATGGAGTATGATGGGGTCCTCCCTGCAAAACGGGCTCTGACGTGTGTATGGCTGAAGACGTATTCTTGGCTATATATGGCGCCACTGAATAAACATAAAATGCACCCTCTGTCTTAAAAATTCTTGATTTCAAGCCGGCTTGCTGATTGGCAAGTGGCATAAGTAACAGCAACAATAATTATAAGCATTTATAAGCTTAAAAATATATCATATATTTCTCAAATTTTTCCTGAAAGTTTAACTTATTCCTCACTTTACAGCTATTTCTATAAATTATGTCGAAAATTGAATTCACCCTTTGAGATTTATTGTAGAAATAGTACGCAAAAAATGAGCTTTAACTAAACTTTTTATCCTTTTTCATAGTAAAATATGATTTCTGTCGTATTGTGCGATATAAATAAAGTTGCAAAGAACGGATAAAAACCAGTTTATTCTCGGAAATAATCCGGGTCTTTTAGAGCTGAAAAACTAGACACCATCATACAATAACACGTAGAATAAGTTAATAAACTTTTTGTTGTTATGGTGATATAAAACAAGGAGACTATATTTAGATAGCAGTATTTAAAAATTACATTGTGCTATGTACCAGACTTTTTTTTCTAAAAAATTTCTGCTATAGCAATTTATGAAAATGTGAAATTTTAAGAGTTCCACAATATCAAAGTTATATTCATATTTTTTTTTTTAAATTTCAAAATCTATTTTAACAGATATTCTTAAACCTTTTTTGTTTTTATTGGAATACCTAATAGTATTTTTTTTTTAAATAAATTTTTATAGTTAAAAATTGAGTTCTAATGAAACGTTGCTTATTTGTTTAAATAACGTATTGAAAAAACGAATTTATTGAAAATCATTACGATTAAAATAAAGTACTAATTTGCATAGCAGATGTTATGTTTCATTTATCAATCCTTTAGTTCAAAGCGGAAAATGGCCGGTTTCTTTACACTCAAAATTTTAAACATTTTCCAAAGTTCCAGGTATATTCATTAGGGTTATCCGCTTTTTTCCCGTCTTACATTAACTGTGGTTAGTAGGGGTAAAATGAGCGCTACACCCACTTTTAGGGTTGATGACCTCTCTAACTATAGTGCTATGGAATGAGCGCTTCACTCCACTTTGGATCGATGGCCTCTCGTCTATAGGATGAGCGCTACACCCCACTTCCTCAGTATGGATGAGAGTTCAACCCCACTGATAAGCTCTTAGTTGGGATGACTTCTTCAAACTTTTGATTACTTATTTCTTGACGAGTAAGGGTATTTTTGGAATAATTGACGCTCACTTTGTAATCTGGAACAAGATTCAAATGATTTCTTCTTTGCAGAAAAATATAAAAAGATTGCAATACATCCTTCATTATGTTACTATATTAATGCTCTTAACGTAGCATGGTTTGGACGAAACATATGCTTCTGAAAAATTTTAGGTATTTATTTTTTCACATTTATGAGCATTTTTGTTAAATTTGACGCTTACTTTGCAATCTGAAACAAGTTTAAAATTATTTCCTCATTGCAAAAAACTCAAAAAAATTCGCAAAGTGTTCTTTATTACGTTATTTATACATATATGCTTTTAAGGTGAGTAAACAAGTCCCTCTTTAACATTTTGAGTACTTATTTCTTGAAACTTATAGGTATTTTAAAAAAAATTATGCTCACTTTGTAACTTGAAATAAGTTTCAAATGAATTTCTCATTGCAAAAAGTTATAAAAAATTCACAAAATGCCTACCATTATGTTAACTACATGCTCTTAACGTAGCATGGTTTGGACTAAACAAATATTTCATATTTCCGCAAATTTTTCATAAATACCCATAGATGTGAAGAATTAAATACTAAAAATTTTTTTATAAACATTTTTTAGTCTGAACCAAGCGACGTTAGGAGTATATACAGGGTTATTCATAATTACCTCCGCCTGTAAAAGCCATTTTTCTTTACTACAACTGGCTTCAGTGGTACATGTTACTGCCATCTACCGGCAACTGCTTAAATTAAAACTTGAATACTTTCGGAATAATTTCATATGTTCTTTTTTGCCATATTCGTTTTCGTTTTTTTTACTACAACGCTTCGAAACCCTGGAGGGAATTACGAGTAACCCTGTATATAGTTAACATAATGGAAAACACTTCGCGAATTTTTAATAATTATTTGCGATGAGGAATTCATTTTCATGACAACAAAAGGAAAATTTCAACACAAGGTTTCCATAAAGTTACATGCTTTCTGGGCTGTAAATTAAAATGAAAGATGCGCGCAAATTTCGTTCGCTCGAATTTTCATTCTCGCAATTTAAACTTTAATCCAGGTAAAACTAAAAATTTAAAATAAATCTTCAGGGTTATCTTTCCAGCTTTAGTCGCAAAGGTTACAAACATTTCATTGAAGGGTAAATGTATAATATTAGTAGAAGAATTTGAGAATATTTGGTGCCAGTTTGAGCTATGGATAGCATTTCGTGGACGCATAAAGTATGAGAGTAAATTCTCAAAAATTTTGAAATTTGTCTTTCATAAGTCATGCATTCAGATCATTAAAGAAAATTGTGATTGATAAAGTGATGGTAGCCATTAAATTTTTGATTACGACACGATGTTTTCGAGAATATTTGCAAATTCGAACAATTTACTACCAGTGAACGACGGTTAATTTGAGACAACTATTGTCGATTGTTTTTTTAATTTTTGATTTCCGTTTTTCTTTAAATTTGCATTTCATATGCATTTCACAGTCATTGTGCGTCTTAACAGGGCTAAGAAAGAAGCGGGGGGGGGGGAAATAAAGGGCACAATTGCCTAGGGCCCATGGTAACAGAAAGTTTGGTATGATTATTAAAATAGAGCACAACTTCAATCTAATTAATAATTTTGAAAAGATGATTTTTTTATTGTCTCATTTTTACAAATTTCATCGTTAGTAAAAGTCCTCGTTAGCAGGGCCAGACTCAGCCTGATTGGGGCCAGGAGCAAAATATTTTTGGGAGCCCCCTCCGTTTCAGTAATGAAGAACCAAACTTTATGGAGGTATTTAAATTTTTCACCTCATTATACATAGATAACAAGAAAATTGATTAGAACCTAAAATAGCTATAAAGGGGGGACCCCGCCAAGAGATGGTAAAATATTAACGTTTTTCTTGAATTTTTTTTTTAAGTAATGCAGAGACTCTTTGTTTTTTTTTAATGTTATTGAGCTACAATTTAAGTCTATTTTAAAATTTTTTCTTTCACAAAATAATAAAAAATAAGTTGGTGGCAGCTCCGTGTGTTACTGGTCAT
The DNA here is from genome assembly GCF_982258835.1 of Parasteatoda tepidariorum. Taxonomy (NCBI): domain Eukaryota; kingdom Metazoa; phylum Arthropoda; class Arachnida; order Araneae; family Theridiidae; genus Parasteatoda; species Parasteatoda tepidariorum. Next base: position 34,403,853 of record NC_141766.1, read on the forward strand.
CAAAAAGTAGCACCTCACTGGCCTCATGGATTTAGAAGTCCTGAAACATAGGAAAACGATTTTGTTTAGATTTTCTGAAACATAAAGACATTGTCTAAAAAGTAGCATAGCGGTTTTTTGATATTCGCAAAATTACCAAAATGGCGTCAGCTTAAAAAAAAAGTTAAGTTTTTCATTAAAAAATATTCATTAAAATACTAATATAAATTAGAAATATAAAAATATCAAAAAACTCCTATGCTACTTTCTAAAGAATATATTTTTACGTAATTTAAAATAAAGAACAGCTTATTTCGTTGTATAGTTAATAGTTTTCACATAGTTTCGCATGAGAAAAACGTTAGACCTGGTCAAAAAACAGCGTTTTGAGAAAAACGCGTTTAAAGTTTTGACTTACGGTAGGGGAAAACGTTTAATTTCATATATATAATGGTCGATAAATGAAAAGCCTACAATAAGTTTCTATATACAGTCAACAGAATGGATGAGACTGAAAAAGAATGTCGCCCCTCCTAATCCGGCTGAACGAACCTTTCTACCTGCTTAGCAACGATTCTCTATTTTCCAGTATAACTTCCAAATGAAGTTAGGTACCGAGAAATCGTTTTAAACAGACATTAGGAAGGGTACAAGGATTCGAAAAATGCAATAATATTTTTTTAGAATTTTTGAAATATTCAGGGTGGGATCCCCCCCTTAAGTCTCTCCCTCCAATAGTCAGACGAAATATCGTTCTGTTCATTTTATTGATTTTCTGACAATTTTATGTCCATCATGCCGAAAGCAGTTTTCTGATTGTTAACTTCGTCATCTAGCTGCGAAAAATTCATATCCTTGCTGACATTAGGGCGGAATTCAGGTAAATTTTCGCAATTACCATAGCTCAATTAAGACAATCAGAAGTCAGTATTTTTGTAAATATATCTCATTTTGCGATAAGTATAAATGCAGGCTTTTGATTGGCCAAATTTGTCCGTGGTAATTGCGATAATTTAGCTGAGTTCCGCTTTAGAAAGCGATGGATTTATAAAATATAGATTTTTGTGTTCATACGATAGATTAATGAACTTAAAACTGACGGATTTTACACTGTACTAATATTTTGTTTAAAAAAAGTTCATTAAAGGAGGAAACCTAAAATAAACCTTCGATTTGATTTTGGGGCCCCCTCAAATGTGGGGCCCGGTTTAACTGCCCCGTATGCCCCTGCCTTCGTCAGGCTCTACTCGTTAGTTCTTAGTTTTTCGTGACTAACAAGCTCTTCTTTTTTTTTAATAATCGAACTCAGCAGTGGAGGTTATAAATGAAATGGTTACTAACAAAGTAAAAATCAAACAAAAGTTAAAAGTCCTGTGTAAAGCTCTGCGTGTAAACGTCATTTCCAATTCCGTTTCGTTGATTAATAACAGTTTTCTTGAAAGAAAAACAGTTAAAAGAATAACGTGTATTAATGATTATATTCACTTTTATTGGTCGACTGTTACACACATATATTATTCTATGATGGATTTTGTGTATAAGAGGTCCTTTTTGAAATATTAATAAATCAATAGCTTAATTTCAGGTCAATTTAAGAAGCAAAATATCTACCCTGAAAAAATTTTAGCTTAGGAAAAGAATTTTTCCTGATATGACTATCTAAAATTGAAGTGATGAAGAAAATATGAGATTATATTTCATATCCCAGCAGACATCCCCCCTCGATTTTTTCCTTTTTCAATTTTTTTGCCTAATCAGTGTCTCCAAATAAACCCTTCACAGGACCACAAACAGCTCCACAATCAGTTTTACCCCTTTTTTATTACCCAAAAAGATGTGTGATTACCAGATTATGACAAAGATTATTACAAGACTGTTTGAGGTAACATAAAAAAACAAATTTAATTAAATAAATATGATTTGTTGTTACTTTCATTTAATTTTTGCTATGTAAGTTTACCATTTATTAACAACAGAAAAACCTTTAACGAAATATAGTTTGACAAGAACAGCTGAATGAAATAAAAATTTTAAAATAATACACAAAAAATATGTATATTTTTATGAATACATAATATCATAAATTTGCAACCATTAATCATTATTTTACCTGCAATTTTAACTAACTTTTTTTTGATAGAAATTAATGCTAAAATGTTTGCATACTCATTGTCTCTGATTAAGTCGAAGATAAAAGACAAGGAAGAGCTTGCATACTGCGAAAAAGTAAGACAAAAAATTGAAGGTCGCACTTTGCCGAAAAGAAAGATGTATAAGATTTCTAAGAGAATATTTTCAATTAAGGAAAAAAATTACTAAAAAAGGAAATTCATAAAAAAATAATAAAAATTGGTGATGGAATCACTTTAAAAAAATTATATTTTCAAAATTTATGAATAATAAAAATTAAGATATGCGTTTTTATATTAATTATGCCTTCTTATGCTTTAGCCTCCTTATTGTCTTAGGCTTTGTTAATGACCTCATATTTAAAAATTATTTCATCTTAAAATTAAAAAATAAAAATAAATAAAGAAAACGAAAAAAAAAAAAAGATTGAAAGAGGAAGTATCATTGCATCTAGTCATTTGGAGAGCACTGACTAAGGATTTAAAAATAACTATGTTATACAAAATTATTGCCTAAAAAAGTGATGGAAAAGGTTAAAAAAATATATAACATATAAGATTCTTTCATATTCCTGACAGGATTTATGCATGTTAACTCAGTGAACGAAAATTTGGCGAAAGACTTGGCGATGAATGAGAAGAACATTCGATCGACTGAGACTGCGCTCGTTTCTCGAGCTGGTGTATTTTGTTAGGCTTAATGGAGATCAAAATAGAGTAGTTCGTAACAGTGACAACATTAGTTATATGATGAGCTGTTCCTGAAACCGGCTTCTCATTGCTCCATGTGCGAAAGGTTATGGATTTCAGTCAGAGTCTTTCTGAATGGGCCAAGGATAAACCTTTGAGTATTTTACAGCTCGATCCAGCTGATCGGGCTGTTTTGAAAATCGCAGGTACGAATGATTTTTTAACTTTACACCGTTAGGGTTAAAGACCGAAAGGAGTGACATTTGTAAGGGGGATTCCTCCGAACACCACTCCGCCAGTCCAAAATTAGTCACGTTAGGTTCGTAGGGACAATCATGCATTTTCATCTTTAACTTTACCGGCTTTTAAAACAACTCCGATTTCATTTCTCACTGAGAAACACATATGATCTGAATAAAGGTCGCATAATGTTATTTTTGTTTGTTTCGTAATATGATCTGACTATTAGATCATCCTTTACTGAAATAATTAACTTCGTTAAAAGGCTAAATTAATATTGTTTAGTTATCATATTCTAAAGAATATAAAAAAAAGTTATTAATTAAATAAACGATGAATAATTTCATTGTAGATGCTTTAATTTGTCTGAGATCGATTAGAAAATAGACAAAAATATTATTATTTATGAATTATGGAAATGTTAATGTTAAATATCAGAGATGATTTTTTGTTTGTTTACGTTTTATGATCTGATTATTAGATCATTCTTTCTTGCAATAATTAGTTCAGTTTTATAAAAGGATAAATAATTATTGTTTATCTTTATTTTACATTAAAAGATAAGATATTTTTTAAAATATATAAGATTGTAATGTTCAAAATTGTTGTAGTTTTTTTAAATTTGATTAGAATCGTTCAAAAACTGAGTATATTTATTTTCTTTTGAAATGATTTCCAAAGCAACTTAGACATTATTTATTTTGCTGTGCTCTTTTTATTAGAAACATGCAATATTTTAAAGAAATTGCAAGAGAACTTTACTCATGATAAACTTGAGATTTTAAAGATATAAATCAATGATGTATTTACATTGATGTAAAAAAGAAAGCTTTAATTTCGAAAGGTTAATTCTTAGATAAATTTTAATCTTGAAAACAAAAACAAGTTTTTAAGAAAGTGACCCTATTTATTCTATTTATCAGTTTAAAACATGCTTCCATAATTACATTTCAAGTCAATTAAATCAATTCCAATACATCAGTCAGTTTTTATTACATGTTACTCCTTTTTTATGAGATTTAGATATGTATAGTAAATAAGAATGAGATTATTTATGAACAGTTTCAGAAGATGAATATCTTATCTTACTGCATTGCAGTGTGGTTCTGATAATGTTAAATTTATTTTTGTTTTTTTAATTTATTTTTACTTATTATGATAGGCATCAACAATTCTTATAATATTTATTTTATATTTTTATCTGTTAATTATCTGTATTTTATATGCTTTGTTGTAACTTGATTGTTTTATTCATTGTTATGTTATATATGTGGAATATATGAGAAACGAAAGCTACAAAAACACACAAAACCCTTAGTTTTTTATGATTACTAGGACATATAAATTTTACCTATAAAATTAAAAACTATGAAGCTATCAAATAAAAAGAATATGACATAATGAAGTCATATTTTTGATTTTCTTGCAGAATAATTTTTTCATGTTTTTTCAAAATGATTTTTAAAATTATCTTGTTTGATGTGCTAAAATAATTTATACATCTTTATAATATGCACTTATAATGTATTTTATTTGTGTGAATTATTATTTAGTTTTTATGCAATAAATAATATTTGCTATTCCATGTCAAATATAATTTCTATTGCAACTCGATCAATTCATATAGAATTTTTCATTAACGAAGCATTTCTTAGCAATCAATTCTATTACAAGTTAATTTTGTTTCATTCTATTGTAACTTATCAGTCATAAAGGCAAATTTTTATGGCATGTTTACTCTTAGGTTGTTCAATATATGTTCTAAATTATTAGGTATTTTTCATAAGGAGTTGTAAAACATAAATATCTAAATTTAACTGCATTGCAGTGTAAAATATTAGGTAATGTAGTATATAGGTTGTCTAAATTATTAGGTATTTTTCATAAGGAGTTGTAAAACATAAATATCTAAATTTAACTGCATTGCAGTGTAAAATCAATTATTACACATTGACATTGAAAATTAACTTGTTATGGAAAAAATATAATATCCTTCCTAAGTATTTAAAAGAAATATTACAAAATTTTTGTTCAAAGCGTTTCATTAGCATTTAGCATGGTTACCTTTAGTTTTTGTTTACCTCCTAAATGGAGTTTCGTATTATGTGTCGGACATTTAAAATTTGTCTTTTTTGTTAATAATTGTTTGTTTATCTTTAATAACGATAACATTTATCATTGATTTAAAATATTGGAGTTTATATGTTTATTGAAAAAAAATATTTATATATAAAATTTTATATTATTTTCTCTTTCTGTGTTTTAATTTTTTAGTTAAGTTTTTGATATTTAAAAAAAAATTATCTTATAATTTTGTAATACGATTTTCTCTTTTTACTAGTACAACACAATAAGTTTTGAGATGCATAGAATTAGATACTAAATTATATATTTAACATTTTGAATTTGATAAAACTTCCTCCAGTTTTATTTCAGTCAGTTTTTTTATAAATGAATGCAAATAACTGTAGGTAAAACTTTAAAAAAACAAAAAAACATGGATGAATTTTTTTACTGCTGAATATAAATAATTGCTAATAAGTAATAAATTGTGCTGTAAATAATCATAAATACCATAAGAGAAACATATTTGATGGTTGTACAATATTTGTAAAGTTTATTGAAGAATTAAAGTTAAAAAAAAAAAATAATAATAATAATTTGAGATATAATGTATCCATCTGTTGTTTACCATGCTTTTTTCATTAATTGAGGGTGGGTATTAGAGATTTTATAAAGCTTAGGGATTAAAATTGGTTAAAAATGTAACTGTTAATAGTAATCCAAATGTTCTGCAAGCAAGATAACTTGCTGTTAGAAATTACTTTGGTATTCAAGATTGTTATTACTTGCAGTCTAATATACTTCTTACATTAATCATTTAGCTTACATTAATTTCTTAACACATTAAAAATCAATAATTGTTAAAATTAAATAATTATTACTTTCAATGTCTTAGCTCCATCCACTTTTTATTTAAGGAATTAATTTTAAAATTAGATAGAAAACTTATCATTCAAGAGCGATATACATGAAAGCAACCATGTGGAATATTTAAGTGGGTTAGCAGTTACCGTTGACTGAATTATCTCTATGGAATGTGTTTTCTCATTTTATTTGATGCATTAAAAACAAAATATTGTCAATGTGAAAAAATATTTATGTTACATCTCAGTCATAATCCCATTTGTGGACCTGATGTGACACTTATAGCACTAGCGTGTTTTATCTTGTAACTTTGAGAATGTCATTCTACCATAACTTGCTCCGTTGTTCTAGAATATCAGAAATTAAGTAGTATGTGGGAATAATATTTTATATGGTAAAAACTAAAATAAATTTACTAATCAAAAAGCTGATAAATATTGCTAAAAAATTCCTCCCACGGTTTGGACATTGGTTAGATTCCTTTTACAAAAGTTTGAGTCAGACTTATCTGATAATTTCTTAGTGGTTTGGAAATGGTTAAAATAATGTCCCTGATGATTTCAGAGCTGGAAAAATTCACGAACAGTTGGGGAGCATAGTGCGGAGGTCTGATGATTACTATGACCATCTTTCCTCCGATCTAACTTTTGTTAGTATAATGTGCGCTTGCATCAGCATTGTCACCAGTAGCTCATTAGTGGGACTCTAGTGCGGCATTAATAACCAAACCAAGCAATATAAATTATCAATTTTCATTTTAATAATTTATTTATTTACATGCAACATTTTTTAAATGTATATTTTTTTATGTTATGAGAATTCTTTTTTCTTGTTATCTCGTCATATTATTAGATTTTTTTAGCTTATATATTTATTTTTTTGATTTCATAGATTTTTCATATAAAACAGATTTTTAGGTAGAATTTCTTTCTAGTAGTTTTTCAGTTGATTGTCCATGTTTAGTTTAAATTATACAAAACGTTAAATCGAGTTGTTGCAGAGGTATCAATAGGTCAAATAGGCTCATGGCTTTTGCCAGTGTTTCAAATTTAACATGTTACCGTAACACTTTAATGTCTTCAAACATTGCATTTGTTAAATTTCATGAGTTATCTTTAGTTTAATAAAAAATTTAAAGTATTTTTATTAATCTACAATAATTTGTTTGACAGAAATAAAGGAGATAAAAATACAAGCCCATTTTTTATTCATAGTCTTTGCATTGAATGCTCAGCTACAGATGACATAAGTTTAATTATCAAGGTTCAAAAATGATTTTAAGTTATTAATTAAATAACATGATAAAAAAATGACTATTTTCCAAGATTCTTTTTTTTTTTTAAATATTTTATTGTAAACTGTTCATAGTCTGCTGTTAGGGCTAAAGTCCATTGGTCAGATTTTAAACAAATATGTTTTTATTATAATCTTAACATTCAACATCTTTCATAATTACCACATTTCATAAGAATATATTAATAATATTGATTCATTCAGATTATTCACATTCTCTGCAAGACTTTAAGTGAAATCAGGTGCAACCACAAAGAGACATTATAACATAGATATTGGAATTATCTTAACTTTAATGTGTATTCAGTCATCTTTCACTTCCTTTCACCTTGAAATTGATCCTATCTCACCCTATTATTCACAATAATCTTTCTCGTTATGTCCTAAATTTGCCTTAATAGTGATCCATAAAATTGTAACTGTTTTTGAATGGGAAATAAAATAATATTCATTCATCTAAAAATATTTTCTATCTGTATAAGCAATTTTAATGAATGATTTCAGTTCTTAGAACAATATTTTAGTTGAAATTTTAATGTATTGCTTCAAACTTTGCACTTAAAAAATGAAATGGTATAGCCTAGGGGTGCAATTGGTTGCTTCTAATTAAACAGGGTGCGTAGCGTTTTTAAAAAGTGCTTAAAGGTGCTTATTTTCTATTTTCGTTTTTAAAAGCCCTTAAAGGTGCTTTTTTTATTAGGTGTTTTTAAAAAATGCTTAATTTTCCCTCTTTCAAAAGGAGATTTTCCTTCACTATGTTGATTTTCACTTCGAATTATGTAAAAAGACACAGTTTACAGTGTTCTATTCTACGTTTTCACAATTAATTCAACCCCAATCTATTTCAGCGTATTGTCAGTCCGTAGCGTATGCAAACGCCATTCGTTTTACATGAATCAAAATTTTATGATTTTTGACAGATGTCAAAAACAATGCTAAAAAGTTCTTTGACATGACGGTTAAAACAAGATAAAACCGTCAATTGTCAAAAATTTTCCAACCTTGCCTAGTTATATATTTTTTAAAGTGCTTAAAAATATTTTTTGAGTGCTTGAAAAGTGCTTAAAAGGTGCTTATTTTTTGTTGAATAATTTGGCTTTTTTTTTGTTTAATAATGTGGGTACGCACCCTGTTAAAGAAACAAGTTTTATGTGCACCAGTACTAAATGTGTCGATTTCCTCTTGAAAAATTTATTTCGGTCTAATATAGCTAATTAAAATGTAGTAAGAATCAGCATAAATGTTAAGTTAATGCTTTTAAGATTAATAAGTTAGAAAATTAAAAGCTTAAAGAATGATTGAATTCTAAATGTGGTTGCAGTGATAATTAGATTCAGAGCTCTTTTTTTAAACTATAAGCTTTAAGTTTCTTGATTTTTTAAAATTAATTTTAATTCATTGAATGCATAATAAAGTAAGTAGAATGGTAAGTTGTCCTGAAGCAGGATTTACTTCTCAAAGTCCTGTTAGGCCTACAATGAGTAATTGTAGTAAATGCATAATATTTGTCCTTATTCATGAAAAGTTTCAAACAATGTAATTACTAGAAACTTTATTTCAATTGTGTTTAAACATAACAAGAAAGCTTGTTTTTTAAAAAAGCAATTTAATTTTTTAATATCAATAATTTTTTAATATGTTGTGGGAGATGTTTTAGGGCAAAATTTGGAAATTTTGTTTCTGTTCAGTAGCTAGTTGAAGCATTTTTTATAGTGACCACTTTCAAAACATGATGACTTTTTAAAAAAATAAAACTTTTAAAGGAATAATAAAAAAAAAAAAACTAAAAAAAAAAAAACTGCTGATTTTAATAAAGTAAGTTTTTTTTGAAGGATTTTTCCAAATATAGTAGACATTACAAGGTTCATAAAAATTTAACAAGTGTGAAATTAAATAATTTTCAGATTATTGAAAAAAAAATACACAAGGATTGCATTTTTGACGCAAAAAGTGGCGATTGGCAAACAACTTTTTTATCGCCATTTGTTATCTTAAGTCGCCTCTTGGAGGCTGTTAATTTTGCCCTACAGGGAGTAGGGGAGAAAATTTTACTTTCTGAATTAGGGGAACTCTTCAACAATTAAAAGAGGATCGGCATCTTTATAATTTTTAATTATTATGGTACTTCATACCTTATACTTCATTACTTGTATTTCATATCTAGCTTATGCACTCTTATGTAATAAACGCTTCATCACTCTATCTCTTAGATAATAGGTCTATAACTTGATATAGCTGTATAGTGAATGAGATTGTAAGACGAACTTACTTGTAGATTTGCAATAAAAGATGACTAAGATGTTGCTTCGTTGCAACTCTTTGTCGCAAACTGTCACAATTTTAAGAACCTCCTCTTTCTACTCCAGGCGTGACATCATTAATGGACGACCCCGAAATTAAATTAGTGTTGCTTTTTAACTAACTAATCATTCAACTCCTTGACTATGAATTGAAAGTGAACTAATTTTTATACTGCCATTATTTATGTTAAACAAATTATTTAACTGAAGAGAAATATTCTTAAATTTTTATTAAAAGATAAATAAGTAAAAAAAAAAAATAAAGTTAGCTTATCTTTGAAAACGTTGACGTCTTTAGGTCACATCTGGACTTAGCAAAACTGTCTAAGTCGTTAGTCTGATTAATGATCTTGGGTTAGTTGCGGAACTTATTTTCACATTTTAGTTTGGTCATGGTTTTAATATTTTGAATCCACTAGTGCAATTTTTATTTGATGCTCTGTGAAATTGAGGATTTTTATTTTACATAACTATTAACGATTGTTATTGAAGATATTCCTTAAAATTTTTTGCAATTTTGTTTGGAAAAGAGTGTTTGACGTTTGATTTCAAACAGTCATTTTGGTCTGTTATAAAAGCTAACAAGCATGAAAAGATCGATTCACAGAGCCACAGCCTTGATAGTCTAGTGTCACGCGCTACTGTGTATTGATTCCTAGGTCTAGCAGTGCCGTTTAAGTGAAAGACTGTAGTCGCCACATAGTGTGCGACAGCTATATGAAATATGCAAATTCGGAATTACTTATTGATAAAATGTTTCAGCTTATTTATCGCGCTTATAATCTGAAAGCGTGAAATTTTTTTAATTCTCTCTGAATTATTTTCTCACTGATTTGAAATAAGATGTCTTATCGCTTTTTTTTTTTTATTTGATGTTACATATGGTCCAGTTTTATAAATAAAGATAATAAGGAATAGATGAAAAATTAAATTAACCACAGTGAAGATTATCATTTATGAACAAGCATGTAGCGTTTAGAATTTATGTACTTTCTATCCTAAATTTTGTAACGAAAACTCGAAAATCAGTTTCTAGCCGTAGTTCGAAATTGTAATCAATGCTAGGCTTTAACAGTTTTTTAAAATTATTATTGTGTGTGACTCATACTGTTTTAAATCGTTATGTAATATATAATATTAGGATCAAATAGTTTTTAAATTTATTATAGTATGAGACAAATATCGTTTGAAAGTGAAATCAATGTTAGGATTTAACAGTTTTAAAATTTATTGTCGTTTGAAATTTTTATCAATGTTAGGATTAAATGACTTTTAAGTTTATCATTGTTAAAAATTTGTATTGTTTGAAATTGTTGTCAATGTTAGGATTTACTAGTTTAAAATTTATTATAGTTTGAGATATACATCGTTTGAAATTGTAACCTATGTTAGGATCAAATAGTTTCAACATTTATTGTCGTTTGAAATAGTTATCTATGTTAGGATTTTTATCAATGTTAAGATTAACTAGTTTTTAAATTTATTATAGTTCGAGACAAATATTGTTTGAAAGAGTAATCAATGTTAGGATCTAATAGTTTTAAAATTTATTTTCGTTTGAAATTGCTATCAATATTAGGATTAAATGGTTTTTAAGTTTATTATTGTTAAAGACTTGTATTGTTTGAAATTGTTAACAATGTTAGGATTTACTAGTTTAAAATTTATTATAGTTTGAGATATACATCGTTTGAAATTGTAACCAATGTTAGGATAAAATAGTTTTAACATTTATTGTCGTTTGAAATAGTTATCAATGTTAGGATTAAAATTAATTTTGTTTTTGTTCATTAACTGTTGAAACAGAATAATAATAATGAAAATCGAAAATGCTAATTCTTGCGCATCTTAGTCAAATTATTAAGGCTATTTTTTCTACTGTTTATATTATGCTCTTGAACTAATTGTGGTTTGAAAAATAAGTTGAGGCTACACCCATATATTTGCACCCTTATATCTTATCTAGTCTACGAATCAAATATATTGTTCTCCGCTTCAGAATACAAATTACACCAATTATTTTCATGTCTATAAATACAAAGAGCCGATGATGAAACAGGTTTTCGATTGAATGAAGCATCTTAAAAATTGTGTTCAAAATCTTGCATAGCATAATATCTGTCCTAAAAGATGGGGGGTAATTGAGATGTTATTTGTTTTTTACATATCGCTCCCAACAAAGTAATGTTTCCAATAAGAAGAGTTTTAATTTATTGAGTTGAGTTACGAAAGTATTGAAAGTATATAAAGTTGGTAACTCAAATCCAAACGAAGAAAGGTATAGATTGCATTTGTTTCTTTTATAAACAATAACGCTTAGATTTCAGATTGTAAGTGAACATTGTTTTTGATCTATTTTAGCAAACAAATAAATGAAACATTCTGAATAACTTTGATCTATTGATCGGATTTTCACGTACAAAGACTCAAACTTTATGGCTGATCTCAAATATGCTAATTAATTTGTGAGACGATATTTTAAGTTACAAAATAAGACACATAAAAGTACTTTTTCTAAATTAACATAAGTTTTTTCGACGGATTTGGATTTCTTAGTCTCAAAGGAGGTTGCCGTCATCTGGAAATATGGTCCGAATAGTTTGGCCAGAGAGTGTTCCGAAGTTAGGAACCTTTAATGTTAATTTTACTTCTGGCGTATTTCGCTAATCTCAAGAGCTTTTCAAGCGAATTGAAAATTTTTGCGCATAATTATTAAATTCGTTTATCCAAAAATAATTAATTCCACACAAAAAATGTTTTTTTCTAATAATTATTTATTAATTTTTTATTATTTTATTCAATAAAAGTCAAAAACATTTTGAATCGATATACCTATCGATTCAAAATGTTTTTGACTTTTATTTACAATTATTTACTTTATTTTAAGGAATTCAATTTTATATGACAAAATACAAATTTGAAGGAAATAGTTCCTTAGAAATTGAATTAAAAAAAATCATATATTTCATAAATATGATTTTCTTCAGCAATTTTTCAATTAATTTAAGATATTTAACATAAGTTTATCAAGTATTGAAAAATTACGACTTGGCAATAATGGGTTAATTTAATTGCAAGAGCTTCATTTTTCAGATTGCAGCAGTTTCTGCAAACTAAAACACTTGTAGTAGTCTGCATCTTTTAAAATTACTCAAATCCCTTAAATTTCTATTTAGAGAGTTTGAATAACACGAATGTTCGTTTAACGATGTTGTCTTATTAGTTTTTTATTGTAACCTATATAAATCTATGCTATACTAGTTAGAGACGTTTTGTTTGTAGTTTAACATTTTCCATTGACGTAGTTTTCTCCAATAATTAAATCATCGGTATTAAAATATATTCTTTATGAACATGTCCTCATTATCAATACTAAAATATTGATATACAGAATATTATTGAAAAATTATGTCTTTAGACATTGGGCTATTTTAATTGCAAGTAGTTTGTATTTAGTTATAGAGAACTGATAGATTCTATGATTCATAGTCCTCGCTATATCTTAAAATTGTCAGAATAAACTTCTCTGTGATACTTGAATATGATTATTTTCAACCAAATTCTACCTATAGATTTTCAACAACAGCTACAGTTTCTTAAAGGAAATTTAACTTGAATTTTTAAGAACAATTAATCTTTTTTAATTGTTCTTATTGTTACTATTATCTTATTGTTACTATTTTCTTTTTTTAAAAGCCCTTAAAGATGCTTTTTTCATTGGGTGTTTTTAAAAAGTGCTTATTTTTCCTTTTTTTAAAATGAGATTATTCCTCTACCATGTTGATTTTTGCTACGAATTATGCAAAAAGACACAGTTCACATTGTTCTATCCAACGTTTTCACAATTAATTCAACCCCAATCTATTTCGGCGTATTGTCAGTCCGTAGCGTATGAAAACGCCATTCGTTTTACATGATTCAAAATTTCATGATTTTTGACAATTGTCAAAAACAATGCCAAAAGTTTTTTTGACATGACGGTTAAAACAAGATAAAACCGTCAATTGTCAAAAACTTTCCAACACTGCCTGATTATGATATTTTTTATGAAGTGTTTAGAAAAATTTTTTGAGTGCTTAAAATGTGCTTATTTTTTGTTGAATAATTTGGCTTTCCCGTAAATTTTCATAGACGCTATTTTTGTCAGTAATTTTTCCGGCTGATTTCTATATTTTTAATACTACCGGATATTATGGAAATAAAGCGACTTGGTGTTGTAAGAATGCGCGAAGTTGCAAGGTTTGCTACATTAGCTTATAGTAGTTCCAAGTAAACTGAAACCGGCATCTTTAAAATCACCCGGAAACTTTTTTTGCATTACTAGAATATGATTATCTTCAACAAAATTCTACAAAGAAGTTGTTAATAACAACAACAATCTCATAAAGGGAAATGCCCTTTTTCCTATGTTGTCTTTTAACTCTTTTTTTTATTGTGATCTACATAAAATCGTGTTAGAGTTTGAAACGTGATGAGCATATCATTTAGATCTGCAGAAAACGAAACTTAGTTTGACCTTCACCTTCTACCTCATCTCGTTCAAGAAGAGTGAAATTTACCCTTCAAATCCTAAGTGAACTTCATTGTATTCTGTGGGGCGTGAATATCTTGGCCATTTGTTAAATGAAGGGAAGATGTTACTTAGATGGATTTCTTTCTTTCTTCCATTTTTTTTCTTCCATATGTAATTCTAGGTTTAATTTCCATCTCCTGTTAAAGATGGGTTTTCTTAAAGCCTTGATATTGAATATCTCAAGCTATGTAGTTAGGTCTTATATTAAAAGAGATACTTAATGTGATTATGTTTCATTTCATCAAAACCCTCATTATTTTTGTTATAACCTTCGAGTAGTTAAGTTAATGAGGCATAGTCAGGAAATTTCTATTTTGTATTTTGATTTGTTTCACAAAGAAGCGCTTAGAAGAAATAGCAGTTGCATGCTCCACAGGTGCAGGTTCTCTTGATGTTATCGAGACATTTTTGAGTTTTCACTTTCAGAACTACCGAATAAATGTATAACTTTTCAGTTCATAATATAATCTATTAAAATAAAATTTTGACAATAAAGAGGAACTTATTTTGTGGGGGAAATTACTTCCCTATCAAAGTTTTCTTTTAATCATTCCTTCAGCTTCTGATAAATTCTACAGAAATTAAATTTATTATGGTAATCATTAATTATATGAGTTAGTAAATAATATGGAACACTTAGAAAGAATAAATACACCGACTAAATAGGAAAATAAGTTTAAAGGTCTTGCATAAAAAATTTCTAATACGCCTTAAAAGTTTCATAAACACATAATTTGTGGCATTTTGAATTATCGTTAATAATGCTATCAGAATAAAAATATTTGTTTTTATATAACATTTGTATTAGTCATAACCATGAAGCTTAGCTTTTTTAAAAAGTGCTTAAAGGTGCTTGCTTTAGATTCTCATTTTTTCAAAGCCCTTAAAGGTGCTTTTTTTTCATTGGGTGATTTTAAAAAGTACTTGATTTTTCATTTTCGGAAATGAAATTTTTTTTTTTACCAGGTCGATTTTTGCCACGTACTATGCAAAAGCGTGCTTTTCACATAGTTCTATTCAACGTTTTCACAATTCATTCAACCACAATCCATTTTGGCGAACCGTCGGTCCATAGCGTATGAAAGCGCCCATGTTTGATGAAATATTTGGGCGTCTACTGAGCTGGGTTTGGTGAAATTATTGCACTCTCATATGCATGCTGCATTTTGCAAGTTATTCTTAATTTCAGGCTTCATTTTCCACCCTCTGATTTCGAACCGAAAAATCTTTCAATCTTTTTATTGTGACTAATATAATCAAGAAAAGAGTTCTTTGTCAGAAACTATTTATTTTATCATGATCATGTAAACTCTTTTAAAATTATTTTGTATTTGTTAATGCATATAGTGCTTAAAAATATTCTTTGAATGCTTAAAAAGTACTTAAAAGGTGCTTATTTTTTGTTGAAAGGTTTCACTACGCACCCTGATAACGTTTTGGAGAAACAGATTAATAATTATTATTGATTTGATATTTTTTATCTAAGAAATAAAGCTCACGCTAAGTGTGTCCTCCCTTTCCTCACAAAAAATTACTATATTTTAGTTTTCGAACATTAAGGTTTTTAAAGTTTTATTTTACGTTATTTGTTGTCATAACACGATAGGTATTGCATGGTTTATATTTTACTTTTATGGCAAAAATATTAAAAAATGTATACATGCTACATTAATATTTGCTTTTTATATTGACTTTAGAAGTTTTATGAACTGTTCTAGTGAAAGTCGTGCTTCTAAATAAGATAGAGATAAAAAAAAATATAAAACAAATAATTATTGCTTTCGTTATGCAATATTTCCTTATAATCGGACCACGACACAGATTATGATCCGTTGTGGTCCGATTATAGGGAAATATTGTATAACTAAACGGGATTCGTTGTGCTCCGATTATGAATTTACTGATTTTCATTTATTTATCTTTTATTGAAAAAATATTTTTTAAGTTGTTTATTTGTATCCTATAAATGCTATAATAATACATAGATTTATTCGTCGGATGTAAGATGGAAAGTATCTGGAAATATCATGAAAAAGAAATTAAATATTTTACGATATATTTATTAGAATATTTGAGGTTTTATTATTAGAAAAAACATAATAATTTTAAGTTACATTTTGCCTTTTAACGAGGACTCTGCTATAATTTTATATTATTATTATTATAAATGTGTTTTTCTTTAAAATGTGATGATAATGCGAATATTAAATATTATTTACGATATCTTTCGTTTCACAGGTAAATGTATATACTCTTGATAGCATTGTATTTTACTTATTGTCGGACAAGAAATCCAAGGAAATTTTTTCATGCCAGCATTAACAATGGACAATTGTTTCTAGATTCATCTACTTTGGAATACCTTTTTTTTGTGAATTATATTAGAATTATTATTTAAGAATAACTTTTATATAAAAATAGTATACTTATATTATTTGATCATTGCCTATACCTTTAGGTAGTTTGTAATCTATAATTTACCACATCCTTGATTTTTAAATTCAACTAAAAATAATTCTACTAATTTTTTGAGTATTATAATCTGTTGTATTTTTTTATGGAATTTTTTCAAGAAAAAATGTCAGGAATACAAAATTATGGATGACAAATTTCTTTCACAATGGAAAAGACACACAATGGATAAGGTTTCCTCCAACTTAAGTGAAAGAAATGGAAGAAACTCTTTTTCAAAACATATATCAAATGCAAAAGTAATATTTTAAACAGTTTATAACTGCATTCTAATTTAAAAAATAATATGTTAATTTCCAAGTTATTTAATATTTCATTCTTAAATGAAGACTAAAATGCTGCAATTTTAAAGACAAAAATAAATGTAAAGTTCTTAAGAAATTAAAACAACTGTAATTTCTTTCATAAGTTTACATAAAGGAATATAGTAAAATCTCATTCTATAATTTTGCAAAGAACTCTTACAATATCAAAATCAAATTTTATTAATACACGTAAATTAACAATGTACTAAACTTATATTCTTCTACAAATACCATATTAAATTCAAAATTTCAAATAGCATACTGATATTTATATTCAAATATTAACTAAGAATAAATCAGATTCTTAAATAATATGACAGTGATATTTTAAAATTTTGTATAAAAGTAAAATAGTTATACATAGTTAATATTACATAGTTATTATTATTAATCTCTATCTATCTATTATTAATCTAATAATAATACATAGTTATTATTTTTAAAAAATGTAGCTATTAAATTTTTTAAACTGATTGATACTATATTAAATTTGATTTGTTTCAATTAAAATTACTCTTATGACGCTTATTACTAAACAATTAATTGTATTGGTCGTTTTTAGTTACTCCATTTTTATCCAGTTTCTTCCATATTGTCCAATTTTTTACATTTGGCCCAGTTTCTTCCGGATTTTTTTTCAGTTTCTTTCAGTGTCCTGGAAGAAATAGGTTTCTTTCGGTTAACCTTTTGCTTACGGCTGGTACAGCATGTGGACCACATGTGATGGTGCACCGTAAGCAAAGGGTTAAAATTCCAACTGCACAAAATTCTGTTCTTTGCTATTATTCTAATCAAATCAAGCTTCCAACGGTTTAAAAAAATTTCATACTAAAATCATATTTAATACATCAAATATTATGCAGATTTACAATGAATACTTAAAAGAATTCGTAATATGTATGTTTGGAAATATTTTAATTTGTTAAAGCAATATTTCATTCTTACTTATGCTCTCATTCAAATGTATAACAATTGTGATTTTGTTTAATTTTGTCAGTTTTCTTCAATTTTTTCCCCTTGATTTCCTTACTTCACAAGAGATAAATTCTCGCTCTTGTTAATGTGCGAAAAAAAAAATGATTATAAAAATATGCTTATCTAGAAATAACACTTACGCCACGTATTTACTCGGTGTTAAGTGCTATTCCGAGTTCCTGATATTTGTTGAAACATACCAAAAAAAAAAAAAAAAAGAAGAACAAAAGTAGAATTTTCATTCTGGAATTTAAATTTCCAATATCTCCCTTGATAAAACTAGGGGCAATATTTTCCAGATTGCTCCCCATTTAAGAAATCAAATCTCCGAATTTACGGGAAAAATTTATGTTCATTTAAATAAAGATTTTTTTTTTGTCTTTTGTAACTTAGAAAAATATCATTCACACTACTAGGCATATTTAAGGTTTGCTTTTCCAATAATTATGAATATTTCTTTGTATATAAAAATTTGATCGTTTAATCAATAGCCTCTTAGGCTGTTTCTTAACTTTTTTTTTGTTAATTTTGCTTGTTGCGTAATACACAAATCAATAACTTTCGGTCATCATTGTAAAAAATTCCGGTACTTTTTTCCGTAAAATCCATTTTTACTGGAACATGTTACGGAGCAAAAAATATCTGATATGCAGTAATTTTTACAATTATAATTACCGTAAAATCACTGAATCACTGTAGAAATCACGTTGTACTATTTTACGGTTGATGTACTCAAAGTGGCAATACTTAACATCATAATTTGATCCGGAATTTTTAACATGTTGTAATCAGATTTTCAAGCACTGAGATACAATCTTAATGGTTGGAGCATGGCTTACTAATATTAGAAATTTAAAAAAGTCGCAGTTAAAAGATCCTTAAACTCGAAGAAAAGCTTTAATTTTAAATTAAATGTGCTATCTTGCTGAAAAAAATATCCTGGACTTTAAAACGAACAAATATTTTAAATATTTCAAAACAAAATTTAGAAGGAGCCATCTATGGCCAAGAATTCGACTTCTGCCACACCATACGTCACACCCGTTTATAGGGCGGAACCATTCATACATCCATCGATCTCCAATCCAGTAACCCCAGAGTTATTGATTTGTTATGGGAACATGGAAGACTTTCGCGACTCGACAGAGTTAACGTGCATCAGTCACTTTACTACACGGGGGAGTCTTCGGCCGGTGGGGTTCGAACCCACGAACTCTCGGACATGGGCCCAGCGCTCTACCGACCAGGCTATCCCGGCCTTCAACAACAACAACAAATCTTTTTTCTTTGAAAGTCAATATGGCGAGGTTTTTTTCCAACTAGGTAAAAACTATTGAAATCAAATTGAAATAATTCTAAATTTAATATTCGAAAAATTTTTGGATTGTAAGGTATACAAATTTTTAAATCATTTTTAAACCATTTTTAAATTATATAAATTTTAGTACAAGTTTTTAGCACAATATAAGCCAACTTCCAACTCTATCCATAGAGTATAGTTCAAAAAAAGGGATTCTATTAAAAGAATAAATTCAATAATTGAAACAAATAGTATCGTGCTGTAACTTTTTTTTGCTCCAGCGTTTGAGGTTAAATCAACTTAATTCAATACAGTCATTAAAAAAAAAGACAAGTAGCCAGCGTTTCATTCATGAATTAAACATAACCTTCTGTTTATTTATCTATACGGCGAAAGTTTGTGAAACTTGTAATACTCATAGTTATTAAAAACTGCCGATTCTACTGTTCCACCTATAAATCAAGTTTTAGTGAAAGCATAGGTCAGGCTGCCGTGAAAGTAGGGTCTTAAGGTTATTTATACGGCTTTAAGTCAAAGTGACGTATGTCCGTATCTCTAGCCTCGCATATAAATTAAGTTAAAGAATTACATTATATTATTATTCTTTACTATTTATTGAGATTTATTCATCAATGTAGTTTTATCATGTCTTGAAATAAATATTTAACTGACAGGCATTTTTGCTTTTTTTTATTGAGTAACATATTTATTAGCTTATTTTAAAACTTATACCATTTTTGCTGTTAAATCTTGTTTATTGGCTTGACGTTAAGGTAATTGCAAAAAATGAAAAGTGCTTGTTTGTGCCATGATTAAGTTTGACGTGTTAATGACTTTACATTGTTATCTTGTATCACGTTTGCTAACAGAAAACTGAGAAATTTGTTTATTTATTTTATTTTTTTCTTCTGTATAGAATTAGTAATATTAAATATTTTTCTTCATACTTTTAAATGCCTCTGAACATGCAAAAATTATTTTTTTAATCATTATAAACTAATTAATCATTGAATAAATAAAATCGCCGTTATTTTTGTTCAAGCTAAACATCCTGAAATTTTAAAGACAGATATCCAATGAGGTGTAAAATAGTTTGGAACAGAATTCATTTAAGAAAAAGAAATTATAAGTTTCTCTGGGCAGAACAAGTATTTCATCACTATCGTTAAACACTAACTACATATTTAATATATTTTAAAGACACTTTAAAGTTATAAATAAGAATTAAACTAAGTGGTCGAATTAAAATATGTTAATTCCCAGCAAATTTTTTTTATATACTACAGCTAATGGAAAAATATAATTAAACAGTTGAACGTAACTCATATTCACTTTTAGCCCCTAATTTTATTTAATAGTCTCTTTTGAAATATAATAATTTAACCTTTCCTTATTTCTTTGGATAAAATCTTTATTATCAATAAAATCAGACTTTAAAAAGAATCTCAATCTTAAGAATATATTTATAAAAATATTTTCGACTTAATAGTTTATGATTCTAACTTGACAAAAATTCATTAATTCCTTGAGTTTTTTTTTACAATTAAATCTATATCTTAGAGAATATATATTTTTATAAAGTAAAATATATCCACTACAGCCCATTGTGTGTCAGGGGGCCACTGAGATTAAGGTTCAACAATTCCGTGACAAGCAAAGTGCTCATGATTGCGCATTGACTGCTTTTATTTCCCACACAAGTTGGTTAGTCAGCTATCTTAAGCTGATGGGCTTCAAGTTGCCACCTGGGATCGAACCCCTGTGCTTCACAATGACAGTTCTGTCAGTGCCTTAACCAATGAGCCATCATCCATATTTATTTTAACCAAAACGTAATCGAAAGAATTTCTTTGATATATATGACCAATCTTATGATATTAAGTGCAAATATTTTTATTTAAAAAATCGCAGTCATCTGCGAGATCACATGTATCTTCTTTGTTGACTAAAAAAAATTGTATCCGTTTGCATTTTTAATTATCATATGATAACTTTAACTTGTGATTATTATTCTATTGAGCAAACGAAAATAAATAGACCGTTCTTCACACGTGGAGTTCATTTCGGCAATGATTAAAAATCTAACCTATAATCATCAAAAATAGAAGTGTTTAAGGAAGAGAATAAAACAGGCAAGAGTTCGTTCAGTGAATCTTAATTCAGAATATTGGCATAATTCAAGCATATCAGCTGTAGCTGTGATCGTTAAGTGCTTATCAATGTAATAATTAACCTTTTTCCATTAATATGTAATTAAATTGCGGAACTTACTAGGGCAAAAAATTAGATAAAAACACCATAGGAAATTTTTATATTTATTAGAATTTTTGTTTTTAAAGAACACAACATTTCTTATTTTTCGTCCAGTTTAATTAAACCAATTATTTTATAATTTTTTATTTTAGTATTGTTAAATAAATTTGCTTCTTACAATAAGCACAGTCTTAAAACTGCAATATTTACATTATTTTATTGTATGTATATATAAAGAAATACTAAGTGAACAAATAAAATATCAATTGATAAAGCAAAAGCTTAATTTAAAATGGAGTATCATTGTTTCAAATGCTATTTATTATTAAATTATGTTCTCAAAAATACAGAGCATTGGCCTGATGAGGTTCGTGGGCCTTATGTAGCCTGATTATTAATTGTGCGGCCCTCAGGGTGGTTTTATATTGAAAATTGTGTTTTTCGTTGGATTCATACAAAATATATTAAATGAAATTCTGAAATAACAATAAAAATTATATTAACTTTTGGAAAACTCTGTAAAAAATCTAATATAAATAGCACCAATAGGTAATAATTTCGACTAAGGATAATTTTGGTTGTGTATTCAGGACACTAGTCTGTGAGTGTCATTTTTTCTTAATTCATTTCATAAACGAGTTAGGTTTATTTGAAGTTGTTTTGAGGTGTAAAGGTTGATTTGATATTCATTTGAAGTTGATTGCAGAAACAACCTTAAAATACCAACTTTCCTAGGATTATTATCTAGGTGTATGTTGTTTTATTTACACTTGAGGTTGATAGAAATCTATCTTAGAGCAACCAACTTATAAAGAATTTTTTTGAGGTGCGCAGGTTATTTTTTTACACATCAAACAAGTAAATATATTTCTGGTGTGAATAATTCACCCAACTTTAACTAAAAGTATTGCTCAACTGTATATTAGATTGAAATTGAGGTTCATGGATGAGGTTATTTTTGGTACGAAATATAACCTCATTTTCTACCCCAGATGCATTTTTTTACACCTATCAACCTCAAATTTATCTCAAAAGTACCTTAATTTTTTGTAAAGAATTAAAAGCAGTTTAATATAAGTTGAATAACTTAGTAATGAAGAGAAAAAAAAACAATTATGGCATTCCTGTCTGTGGCACTAGTCTGTGAGTGTCATCTTTTCTTAATTCATTTCATAAACGAGTTAGGTTTATTTGAAGTTGTTTTGAGGTGTAAAGGTTGATTTAAGATTCATTTGAAGTTGATTGCAAAAACAACCTTAAAAGACCAACTTTCCTAGGATTATTATCTAGGTGTATGTTGTTTTATTTACACTTGAGGTTGATAGAAATCTATCTTAGAGCAACCAACTTATAAAGAATTTTTTTGAGGAGCGCAGGTTATTTTTTTACACATCAAACAAGTAAATATATTTCTGGTGTGAATAATTTCACCCAACTTTAACTAAAAGTATTGCTGAACTGTATATTAGATTGAAATTGAGGTTCATGGATGAGGTTATTTTTGGTGCAAAGCATAACCTCATTTTCTACCCTAGATATATTTTTTTACACCTATCAACCTCAAATTTACCTCAAAAGTACCTTTTTTTTGTTGTAAAGAATGAAAAGCAGTTTAATATAAGTTGAATAACTTAGTAATGAAGAGAAAAAAACAATGATAGGAATGTTGTTTATTTATTTGTTACCATTTCGTGTGTGGGGAAAATTATTTGTAACACACACAAAAAGAAAGGCTTCTTGATGAATTTTCGACTACATTCTTCAAGAAATCTTGACGTCTTGAAAATTTGACTAACGCCTTCCTTAATGATGTATAATGAGAAGAGCTTGTGTCTTATGCTTCTTTAATGTTACCTTTAATTATAAAACGTTATCTTCCTAAATGACCGGTTATATACTTCTATTTTCAAAGTACTCATTTGAAAACGCTTTTAGCTTAAATTGTCCAAATACCCTCCTTTAGTTTTTCAACCTGGTGGTCAAATTTTTCTTATTTGGTGTTATTCTTATCGATGCTTTGTATAATTCAAAATGGTTATAATATCGAAATTTGGAAAAAAAATCTATTATTCGATTTAAAACTTAAACAGATTAGCATCTTCATCATCTTTTAAGAACGTTAGCAACTGACAGAAAAGTTGACATGGCTAACTCTAAGCGCTGACCTTCTCATTAAATATATCTTGTTGCTCACTTTGGACCTTATTACACACTTCTACAACTAGTGATTACAGTGAATCAGTTATCTAAAATCAATCATAAATTAGTTCTAATTCTCTTTTTGGAAGCTAACAATTAAAAATCAATAATAATATGTATATTGTTTTAGAGTTTTATTTACGTGAACTCTTAAAAAAAATTTAGTTTTTAGTTTTAACTATGGCCTTATTCAATATTTATATGTTGTGGATATAGTTTTGTATGCAAGCAAAAATCAAATTCCTCTATTCCTCAGAAAATGTTTATAAATTAGTGTGGTTCGCTGCTTTAGTACCATCCTTGAACTATAAATACAATTACTTATTGGCTTGTATAGGCACTATGATACCATCATCTATATTTGTAATATGGCTGACTCCTTATTTATACATTAACATTTGAGGAGCTGAGTTTGAATTCGCTCCATATCTAATTCATTAATGACGTCATCTTTACTTGTGTATTTTCATGCTTTTGATTTTATTTTATTACCGTCGTTGAACAGCTTACCAATTTTGTGTTTATGACTACTAGTGTTCAACTCCTTAGTTTTGTAAGTTTGAATCCAATCCAGGAGACAAGGAAACTCCTGGCTTAAGTATTGGAGAAATCTGTCTTCGTGGAGGACTTTTTTGGTGGAACTAACCCGCCTTTGTGTTTCGTGGAGAGGAAAACCACAAAAACACTTTACACTTTCAAAAAAATCGTTTCATCATTGAACCATAATACAGGTATTTTAAACAATAATGTGCAAAATTTGCTGTCACCTTTATCAAGTGTCAAACTGAACCATTGTCACCGTTCAAGTTGAATCTTACTATCGTGTAATCAATTTTCAGTAGTACGTAGTTAATAGTACTATATTAAGATTGCACCGAATTGGAAAGATATTCAACACGCTCCAAATTTCTAAAAGTGTAAGCAAAATTCCATCATCAGATCCAAATTTATTCAGTTCGTTTCTTTTGTTGTCTTTTAAGATTAATTTACTTTGGTGAAATGGTTTTTGAGGCACATTGGAATTATCTATTTACCGGACTTTTTTTATTTTTTAATGTGAATACTATTTAATAATGTGATTTTTTGTGTTGCTTCTGATAGATTGGATTTTTTTTTTCAAAGTTTAGTTTCCTTAAGTTTTGTTTGACGTCTAAGAAGAAAATTTCAACTCATCTTAACTTAGTTAGACAGTTACATTTATTTATAACTTCTCAAAGGAAGTTTCTCGCCTGTATGTTTTTCTTTGAGAAGATTTGGATTTTGCGTAGTCAAGTCACTCTTCAAAGGTCTGTTTCAAGTCTACTAACAATTCTTATGTTTACTTCCCTTTTTCCGGTATTCTTGTTACTATTTTAAGTAATTCTAACTTCTTCTTGCTTTATATTTTATTTATTTTTTTGACTTCACAAACATATTATTTAAAAATAACATTCCTTGTTTAACAATGTATTTTAATTTGAATTTTTTCTTCTTATAATTTTGAATTTGTTTTGATTTTTTTTTCAAACTCTCTGTCTTAGCTCTCAGTAACTATTTCCAGTGTTTACTTTTTGTTTCTTTTTGTCTAGAATGTAATTTTTTTCAATTCTGTTCAGTGCTATTATTTTGTACTTTTTTCGTGTACATATAAGTATTTTATCGTTGTTCGTATAAATATATTTACATATAAATATATTTATAAAAATTAAGTCGCTGTATAAGAGTCGTGTTATTGGATAAAAAAATATGGCAATAAGAAATCCTATTTATCTTCAATAATATACAACAATTTATTCTAAAATTAACACACAGAAGAAACCTGTGTAAGTTGATCACTTGCAGTGCATTGTTTTAGTGATCAACTTAGGCGGTTAACTTATGGAGAGGGATGAGTCGTTTTTTTTCTATCATTTTTTAATATCATGTTATTCTTTTTTATATCATTTTATTCAATTTGTTCTAGTTTTTTTTAGCTGTAAAAAATAATAAAATAAAAAAAAATGTTTTTTTTTTTTTTTTTTTTTTTTTTTTTTTTTTTTCTTTTTTTTGTGGAAAAAAAAATTTTTTTGTATAACATGTGGGCCATTCTCATGGAAAGTGAGCTATAAATTTCTGAAAAACTCTTCAAAATTGCGCTACACCCTGTTAATTGGTCAAAAAACAAGTTCAGTCTTGAAATGTTTCTGAAGTGGCACTCATGCGTCTCAAAAATTTGCATAGTCCTTTAAACAGACGATTTAAATGCCGTCTGACAATTTTGACACAGTTACATTACTAAGAGAAGTCAACTAGTTAAATGAAGTAGTATAATAAAGATAGTAAGCTGAGTGGTCGAGCTCGAAGTGAGATTTATCTTATAAATCAGCACTTAATCATTATTTACTAGTTAATTGTATCATTTACTATATTGGTTTTATCATGAAATAACATTAATTTTTTTTTCTTACAGTTTTCATTGTTTTTAGGACAGGAATGTGTATGATAAAAACGCATCCGCATCCTGAATTCATGTTACTATGACACAAACAAAAGACAATCAATAAGCTTGTTAAGAAATTTTTTTTATCAAAGCAGGACCTTAGGATGATTATACTTATTTTTTCTAATATTGGTTTTTTGAAAAACGTGATTTCGTTAGTTTAGAGTTAAGAAAAAAATAGTTTCTAATCAATTAAATGATATAGGGAGAGCTCCAAGTATTTGAAAAATATTGGTAGCCAGAAAAATTTCTGGTAGCTAGTAAAAATATTAGCAACTCACCTCGTTTCTCGTTTATTTTTTTTCTCCCTAATTTGAAATTTTGTTGAATACATTTATGGCATGAATATTAAATGCACTTACATTTAGAATACTTATTACAACATAATAAAAAAAATATTAGATTTTTAAAAGAAATATCAAAACAATAAAAAAATCTATGTTTAATATCAAAATATTGTGTTTTCATAATTAAATATGTGTATATTATGAGAGAATTTGCGATAATGCGTTATAAAGATTCAATATAGCGTTTTTTTTTACACAAATTTATAAATTGGGACGAAACTTCGTCAAAACTTCTGAGTCCGTAGTACCTGAAAAATTTCGAAATCGCGAGCCTTGCTCAAATATTACGCGATTGTTGTGGATTTAAACAAATGTTTTATTATTATTATTATTATTTTGATAAAATTAAGTTGAATTGGAAGTTTCCATTTTTTTAAACACAAAATTAATGCGTTAGGGAAATTTCGAATTATCTTTTAACGGGCCCGATCTTGCGCCGATTTAATCATAAATCTATGAGGATTTTGAGCAATTATTGTTCCATAGTTTTCTGAAATACCGATATTTTAAATAAGATAATTCCACTACTGGAGAATTCAGAATCGGCATTTGAATAACAACTTTTTGACACTTGCTTTCGATTTGCACCGATTTGATGAAAATTCACGTCTTTTTTTTTTTTTTTTCCTTCCTTATTTTTATTATAATAATTTTTTTCTGCTGTAAAACCCATGGATTTCTAAATAGTTTTAAAAATTCCGATTTTTGTGACACGAAACTAGTACGACTCATGTACCTCGAATCGTGTAATGCGGATTCCATAATTTAAGGAATAAGCGATAATGCAAAAATAAGGGAAAATGGGATTTTTTCTCCAATAATTGTTGAAAACATGGGCGAGAATCGAGAGGAGGATATGTTTTGAGCTCAATTCTGAGACCGCATTAAAGCATTTAGTTTATTATTCTACTTTAAGTCGAAAAAATTTCTATGTCATAATTAACTGTAAATAATTCGACTTATTAAAAATAATTTAATTTACTACAAGTTAATTGTTAGCATTTAATTTTGTAACGTAATTAATTATATAATTTATTTCTTGACGACGTTCTAATATGTTGCTCGTTAATATATTAATAAAGATTTTAATAAATCACGTATAATACTGCACTAGCTTTATGAATATCCTGTACTATGTATTAATTAATACTTAAATTGCATTAAATTATTTTATTATGTTTGAAAATTATTTAAATATGAATTTATTTAATTTTCTTATGCAACCACTATCGGTGCTTTGGCATTTACCCCTGATTTACTTTCTCAATATCGTATTAAATTTATGAAAAAAGGAACTGGTCAACGAACTAGCATTTTTTTTATATCACCTGCGCGCCATCATGAATTCTAAACACACCCCTATAAAATAGTCATTAAGGGGCCAAAAAGCAACAGTTAAGAGGTGTTGGCTGTGGTTAAAAAGTGGTTGAATTGAGCTCGGAAGAGTATGCATTTGACTCATGCTTATTTGATTTCTTTTTCTTTTCGTTTTTTCTTCTGAAGTAGTCTGGTTAAAATAGTGGTTGAATCATAAAGCAGAGATAATAGTAGAGAGAGCATATCACTGTTATTTAAGCGGAAGATATAGTTCAAACATCATCAGTCATCAACACACGTCATGAGTTAGCGTTAAAGCTTTGTTTGCGATTGATGTAATGGAATAGGAATTTCTTATTTACTGTTGTTTTTAATGTGCTCAAAACAAGAGAGAGAAAGCGAATAATTTCAGTTCAATTATAATAAATAAATAATTTTTGATGCAATAATTTTTTGTGTGAAATGCTTCTGATCCTTCTGGAACAATTTTTTCTTGTTTGCTAACTGAGTTCCTAAGGGACTTATAAATTTATAATAGTGGTAGTAAATTTACGCTAATACTTGTAGGAATTTTCTATTTTATTAAGCAGCACAGCTTTGACGATTCTCATGGTTTGACGAAAATTATTTTATGAACTTAAAATGGCAACGCTGCTTTTAATGCGATCAAAACAAGAGAAAGCGAATAAATTCAGTTAAATTATATTAAATAAATAATTTTTGATGCAATTTTTTTGTGAAATGCTTCTTTCTGAACCTTCTGGAACAATTTTTTCTTGTTTGCTAACTGAGTTCCCAAGGAACTTATAAATTTTTAACATTGGTAGTAAATTTACGTTAATACTTGTAGGAATTTTCTATTTTATTAAATAGCACAGCTTTGACGACTCTCATGGTTTGACGAAAATTATTTTATGAACTTAAAATAGCAACGCTGCTTTTAATGCGATCAAAACAAGAGAAAGCGAATAAATTCAGTTAAATTATGTTAAATAAATAATTTTTGATGCAATTTTTTTTTGTGAAATGCTTCTGATCCTTCTGGAACAATTTTTTCTTGTTTGCTAACTGAGTTCCCAAGGGACTTATAAATTTGTAATATTTTTAGTAAATCTACGTTAATACTTTTAAGAATTTCCTATTTTTTTAAGCAGCACAGCTTTGATGATTCTCATGGTTTGACGAAAATTATTTTATGAACTAAAATGACAACGCTGCTTTTCTGTCAAAACTATTTTGATTTCGCGCAAATTTTCGAGTATTGACATAAGTAAAAGTTAAGTATTTTTATTTTTGCAGCTTAGTAATTTTTTTATTTTATTTATAAGAAACTTGATCGACTCATCTTAACCAGAAAAAGAATTTGCAAAAAAATGTGAACAGAATGAAAAAAAAAAATGTGATGGAATGAGAGAAAACAATGGCACGAAAAAAAAGAAGATTGAAAAGAAAGATTCATGTAATTTTTTACCCCAACTAAATAACTGAAGTAAAAATGAAAAAGTTTTTTCCCATCTCCACAAAATTTAAATGCTAAAGGATGAAATCAAGTGGTTTCACCGTGATCTTTCTCACGTGATCTTTCTGTTGCTTAGTAAAGAAATGCTCTCACTTTCATACTATTTCCCTTCTAAAAAGTTGAATTGAACAGCAATTAAAGATTGAGTCATATTTATTTCCTTTTTTATAGAATATTTTTTTTTCTAGGAATATCTTGGTGTGTGGTAGTAATAATGAATCCTAATGCATCCCTTTTTTTTTTTTTTTTTTTTAAATTACTCTTATTTTGAGAGAATTGCATTTTGCTCTAAAAGACATGGTTGAATGATTTTCCAAATAATTTATACTTTCCAGAGAATCTTTTTATTTACGCCTCTTTCATGTTTACTTCTAGCGGAAAAAAAATAGTGTGATTTTTTAAGTATTTGTTGCATTTCTACTAAAAAAACTAACTGTTCGTTTGTACAGTGTGCAAAATAAAAAAAGGACCACCCTGAATAAGGATCGGATCTTGGACCTAATCTTAATAATTCAAGGGGGTGACTTTAAATATACTAACAAATATTTTTGCACGCAATTATAAAAAATTCATTTGTCCAAAGATAATTCCATGCAAAAAATAACTTTTGTAAATTTTTATAAATTTTTATTATTTTATTTAATTATGAACGAAATTTTTTTTTACATCATTTTACATGATAAAATACAGCATTTGAGTTAAATCGGTCGAATAGTTCATTTTGTTGTGTTTAATATTATTTTTTCTTAAACCTAACTTCTTTGACAGTGATTTAAAAAAAGATAAGTCAAAAGTCAATACTCTGCTCGAACTATACTACGAGACAGGTGTTAAAGTAAATACTTTTAAAAACGTACAACTAAAAAACCCTAATGTAAGGAAAGTGGATGGTATGTCACGCTGTCGCGATTTTTAAAATTATACAGGTATGTCAAGCCCTGTGGCAGAATTTTTTCGAGCTATCTGTGATAAAACTCTCTAGCACTAATATCTTTCTGCAATATAGTTTTAATAATAAGAAACATATGTTATTAATTTAAAATAACAAAAGCGCTGTGTATACAAAAAAAAAAGAAAAAAACTATTTTTTATTTGAACGTGTAATAATACTTTATTTTTATGTTATGGGTGATATTCTGGCATTTTGTTTAGGGGGGGGGACACAAATTATTTCCTTTGTCGCATTTTGTAAATAATCATCACAATTAAAAAAATACTTAATCATGAAATCCGTAGTAGTTGCCGAAAAAGAAAAAGATCGAAGACAAGTTCATGTGAATCAGGCTCCTCAAATGCGTGTTTCGTTTTGAGATTAGGTTGTTGTTATACACTGAAGAGCCAAAAAAACTGGCATACCTGCCTAATATCGTGTAGGGTACCCGCGAGTACGCAGAAGCGCCGCAACACGACGTGGCATGGATTCGATCAATGTGAGAAGTAGTGCTGGAGATAATTGACACCATGAATCCTGCAGGGCTGTCCATAAACCAGTGGGAGTAAGAGGGGGTGGGGATATCTTCTGAACATCACGTTGGAAGGCATCCCAAATATGTTCAATAAAGTTCATGTCTGGGGATTTTGGTGGCCAGCGGAAGTGTCTAAATTCAGAAGAGTGCCGCTGGCCACCAAAATCCCCAGACATGAACATTATTGAATATATTTGGGATGCCTTGTATTGTGATGTTCAGAGGATATCCCCACCTCCTCTTACTCCCACTTATGGACAGCCATGCAGGATTCATGGTGTCAATTATCTCCAGCACTACTTCACACATTGATCGAATCCATGCCACGTCGTGTTGCGGCACTTCTGCGTGCTCGCGGGTACCCTACACGATATTAGGCAGGTATACCAGTTTTTTTGGCTCTTCAGTGTAAATAATAACGTATAAAAAATATCGGATTTAAAAATTATGGAGAAATCAATAGCAATAACTGCCAAAAATACAATCGAAACATTACATCCGTTTACGTTACTATCGGCGTAAACTGAGCGCGTCAAAAAGTGATTATCTAAATGCTTGATTCAAATATTATGTATAAGATTCTGTAGAAGAGAAAAATAAAATTTTTTACTTCTCAAAAGAAAAATCTTTCTGCAAGAACTCTGTAACGCTCTGCGACAATGTCGCCGTGTCGTTGCGATTCTGCAAGGAGATGTCGAGATTCGTTTTCGATTGATTTAAAAGTCACACATTGAGATTCATATACATTCATTTTAAATAAGTAAATAAAATGTGGCATCGATATTTTTATTAAAACGTTGATAACGTCCTATGCTTCCTACATACACTTTTTCCTTGCTCAAATTTCACGTATTTTTTTAATTATTTAAAAAGGGTTTTTGCACATAATATTTTTGAATTTCCATTTTCAGCTTTTTTGGTTTTTACCAAACTCATTCCTGTGGTATGAATCAATATGAAGTTTTATAAAAAAACCTGTGATTTTTTTTTGTGTAAAATCTGTGAAAATTTTGCCAAAATGAGGTGACGACGTAAGGGTCGAAACGAGTAAATCCGTGCATTCAGAAAGATTTTTAATTGACATTTTATGTTTGCAAAAAGTTTTTCATTTTATCCAAGTCTATTGTTATTAGTTCAAACCCATTTAGTAAAAATAAAATAACTTGTACCAGGAAACCAAGGGTGCAGTTACAATAATTTTTTCAAATTAATTTTAGAAACTAAAGCTTGTACCTTGTTAAAATTTTTTGATTATAGTTATTTCTTTTACAAAGAAAAAAAAATCATTTGATTTAACATAATTCTTGAATAAACTAGAATATATGTTAAAAATGATAAAAATCAGAATATATTGAAATAGTAATAATTTATAAAATTAAATTTAAGGTCCCACTCATAAACTGAAGGAATTCTAGCTAATTAATTAAACTAATTAACATATAAAGTTATTTGTGTTATCTTTAACATAACAGAAACTTATATTCTTTTTCTTTTAACTAAACTGAAAATTTTCTTTCCTTAATTTTTCTTTTCTTACAAGGAAAAATTTTATAAAGCGACACAATATTTTACAATAAAAAATTGTCTAGCAGGGCTAAATTAAACTAGATGATTTTCACGACTACTAATGCCCTAAAACAAGTATGATATGGAAGAGTGGATTGAATGAAGTAAAGTTTAATTGCACTTAAGCCAAATGTACGTACTTTAATGAAAGAAGCAAACAGAGCTAGAAGCTTAGTATGGCGCAAATTTGAGAGAAAAGAACAAAGAAAAAAAAATGTGACTCGTCACCAGAGTGCGCGGAAAGTCTTCTAAATGAGTTTTTGATCGCGATTGCATTGGTAGGAAAAATAGAAATTTTTTTTTTCCCTCCGGAATTCGAAAAATTTATACTTTTTTTGAAGAGGCAGAATTTTTATTTTTTTATTTTAGTAATAGTAAAAAACTTCCCACGGTGGTGACTAATTTAACGGCGTTCGTATATATCAGGGGTTTCCAACTGGCGGCCCGCGAAGCCTTTTTTTGTGGCCCGCGAACTGAAATATATTAGTTGTCATTGCTTGCGGACAATTTTCGTAAAAAATCTATATGAGTTTAAAACACTTTTCTCGTTATTAAAAACCTAATTTCTTCATTTCTGTGAAATTTAACATACCAACGGTGCAAAGAAATTATTTTTCAGGTTTTGCTTCCAAAAAAATATTTATTCAAATACAAAAATAATCGTGTATGTTGCTCTTTTTTATTTAATTTTTTTGTATTTTGTGAATATAATTTAGCATGTGCGTATTAGAAATTTTTTCGAAGAAATTCTCCGATTTAACTTTTTGAAACCACTCATTTAGGACGAAAATATTTACACACACATTTGTAAATTTTAAATTTAAATTTCTATTCTGTGGTGGTTGCAGCAGACAAACCTCAATTTCCTCATTGAACATTTTGTGTGCTACTATGTAAGTTTTAATGCCAACCTTTTTAAAGTTTTATATCTTAATTAGATATCTGTTGCACATTAATTGTTTAATACATAGGTGCACATTAAATTTATTGTAGCCCGAATTTTTATTGTTTATTTAGTATTTTTTAAAATATTATTAATAACAATTAAATATTTTTAAAAATCTACTTCTTATTTTAATTTTAAATTCAATACTTTTGTTTCGTACAACTTGGTAAAAATCTGACAGTAATATTTAATGTTCTTTCAAACATAAAAGAGTCCTACATAAAATTTTGCTAAAGTTGTGGCCCGCCATTTGATTTGCGTTTTTAATTGTGTCCCCCGGCCTCGTGTAAGTTGGAAACCCCTGGTATATATTATACAGGTCTGAACAAATCATTACGCATTTTTAAATTTTTTTAAACACTAGTAATTTAATTTACTAGAAACGTATCTTCAAAAAAAATATTTCTAAATCTAATTTCATATTAAAGGGGCGCTGTCTATGGTATGTTATTGAAACAGTGACCTTGTGAGTTTTATTATTGATTTCATCAAAACAAACCTTGATAGTATTTTGTTAATTATAGTTAATTAAAGTGAATTTTAGATTCCCTGTTTAACCACTTGTTGCATACACTCAAACTTCATTTCTATTTTTATTTATTTAATGTGAAAAATATAGAGTAAAGGATTGTTGTAAATTTCTGTGGTAATGAATATTCACAGGTTTGAAAATAAATTAAATTATAATTGTAGCTCATAGTGGGAAAACATACAATCAATCTAAACTTTTTAATATTTATTAACTTCAGTTTCTCAGGAACATGACCTTGTGGTCTTCACGTGTTGTTTTGGATGACATTTAAATCGATAATTATTATTATTTTTTTAGTACGCTAACATTTAATTTAAGTATGCAGAACAGCTTTGAAAATTTTTGATCTGTGTATTAATAAGTCAACAAAATGGTATTTAAGATTGAAGAACTCTTGGACAAGTTTTTAAAATAATTTCTCATTTGTCTTATTACATTTAATATCAATATACAAAGGCATTATTGAATGATTGTGATTTTGACATTAACCCTTTTACGCAGAATTTTTATTTAATATATTTTTCATACTTCTTTCATTATTTTGTATTACTTCAGGTCAAAATAAGTGAAAAATATTATATTTAGCATTTCATTAATTTATGATTATGAAATACAGCTTGAAACACCGGTGTCTTTTTTTTCCAAACTCGGCTCACTTCCTAACAATAACATTAATTTGCAGTTATTTAAATCTAAGAGAAACAGTTATTCACTGTTGAAGTTTCTTTAGTTTCTTTAATTTATAAAATCAATTATTGGACAAAGTTTGAATATGAATTAAAAAAATTGAAATTTTTTTTTTGTATTGTATATTTTAGTACAAGTATAATTCTGATTATCTAACAGATTTTTTTTAGTATACTGTTTTTTATAATTAAATAATTAAAAAAATAAAGTATATTTTTGCTTTCAATTATAGTGTTAGGGCGAGAAAAAAAAAAGGTTATTATTGAGTTAACATAAGTATTTTTAAATTCAAAAACTTGTATGACTTGGTTTAAAAAACATTTTTCTTCTTTTCAAATGCCAAAAGTACGAAAATTGAAAGATGGAGAAAAGTTTTCCATTTGATTTCTTACATTTAATATCAGAATGCAAAACTATATTGAGAGATCATGATTTGGGTATTAATGAGTAAATAGAATATTTTTAGATTCAAAAATTCTTGGATAAAATTTGAAACAATTTTACATGTCTATGCCATTTAATATCAGTATATAACAGAGAATTGAAAGATTGCGATTTGAGCATTATTGCGTTAACAGAATATTATTGTACTTTTAAATTAAAAAACTTGTAGGACTTGGTGTAACAGTTCAAAAAAAATTTCTTCTTTCCAAATGCCAAAAGCATAAAAAAGGAAAAGTTAAGAGTAGTTTTCCATTTGATTTCCTTTATTTAATATCAGAATGCAAAACTGTATTGAAAGATAGTGGTGTGGGCATTAATGAGTAAATGAAATGATATAAAAATTCTTGGACGAAATTTAACATAGTTTTCTATGTCTATGACATTTAATATCAGTATATAGCAGAGAATTGAAAGATTGCGATTAGAGCATTATTGAGTTAACAGAATATTAATAACGTCTTATAACATTATTACGGAACAGAATATTATAGTACTTTTAAATTCAAAAACTTGTTGAACTTGGTTTAAAATTTTTTTCTTCTTCTTTTCAAATGCCAAAAGCATGAAAAATGAAAGGTTAAGAGTAGTTTTCCATTTGATTTCCTACATTTAGCATTAGAATACAAAGCTATATTGAAAAATTGTGGTTTGGGGATTAATGAGTAAGTAAAATGATATAAAATTCTCAGACAAAATTTAACATAATTTTCTATGACTATGACATTTAATATCAGTATAATACAGAGAATTGAAAGATCGTGATTTGAACATTATTGAGTTAACAGAATACTAATAGTGTCTTATAATATTATTACAGAACAGAATATTAATAGTGTCTTATGACATTATTACAGAACAGAATATTAATAGTGTCTTATGACATTATTACAGAACAGAATATAATAATGTCTTGTAACATTATTACAGAACAGAATATTAATAGTGTCTTATAACATTATTACAGAACAGAATATTAATAGTGTCTTATAACATTATTACAGAACAGAATATTAAAAGTGTCTTATAACATTATTACAGAACAGAATATTAATAGTGTCTTATAACATTATTACAGAACAGAATATTAATAGTGTCTTATCACATTATTACAGAACAGAATATTATAGTACTTTTAAATTCAAAATCTTGTAGGACTTGGTTTAACAGTTCAAAATTTTTTTTTCTTCTTTTCAAATGCCAAAAGCATGAAAAATGAAAGGTCGAGAGTAGTTTATTTGCCACCGAAAGTTAGCAGCTGAAAAGTTTTTCATCTGAATGCGTCTTTCCTTTAACACCATTCTCGGCATAGCTCTGAAGTAATGACACCTATGGCAGATCTCCAATCTTTTGGAGTTAAGTTGGTTTTTAGATTTACTGTAGACAATTTTCGCGTATGAAAAGAACTATTCACGAGAATCGTCCTCGCAAAAAGAAATGCCACCCTCCTTCTAAAAACTTTTCTAACTTATCGTTTGATGCTGTTGGTTGGAATAGAGTGATTTAACTCTTGAAACTATTAAGCCTGAATCCTTTGCCAAGTAATTCATATTGTAAACAATTCTCTTTTTTTATGCGTTATGTAAGTTTTTTTTATTTTATTTTATTCATTTATTTTTTTTAATTTAACAAAGTTCGTTAAATTTATTTTCAGTTACATGGCGTGAAACCTTTTTTTCGGTATTTTTTTAGTAACTTTTTCTTTGATGAAAGGTGATACCTTTTCTTCATCTTTATTAACCTTAAACTTGTGGTGTGTTTGGGGAAGAAAAATTCTGTCTTAAGTGACGAGTTTTTATTTTATTTATGTATTTACTTTTTTACAGGAATAAATAAAAATTTTGAAAGCCATTTGCTTACCTTCCTTTCTGGGACCCGCACGTGTCATCGGTGTTCTAAATTTTTGTCAATATTTTGAAGGGAAAAAAACTCTTTAATCAGTTTAGATATTTTGTGATAAACTTCTGTTGTACATACCTATAGGTATCTACTATCTATTTCTATTATACAACTTTTTTTTTTAAATAATGGCTTTTGAAACACTAACAATATTTACCCTAAAGAAGCGAGCATTATATACACAGGGTTACCACAGGCGACTATTTGCAACTATTTTCTGCATGAGGTGACTATGGCAACTTTTTTTGACTGAATAGGCTAAAAAAGCAACTATTTTCAGGAAAAGGAGACTATTAGGAGACTGTCTGTACTTCTAGCAATGTTTTTTTAGCATAAATAAGGTAGAAAACCTGCATTCCGCGAAATCTTCTGAACACATTGGATTTCTTTTCTTAAAAAATAAAAAATGTAAAATAAAAAGAATAAAATTTAAAAATAAATAAATAATTAAAACATTAAAAAATGAAAAATTTTTGATTCCAAATTTGAGTCTTCACTTTTTAATGCGTTCAATTTGCACAGATTCTATCGCAAGTCTATTTCGTTTCTCGATCGCCTTTTCAACGGCTTTAGCTGCGAAATTCTGCACGATTTTGAAAACCCCAATTTTTAATACGATATTACGATGAATGAATTTTGAATTTGAGTAATCACTTTTCACAATTTTTCTATATATATATATAGTATGTATCTTTGCTAAATCAATTATTCATAAAAGGGAAAGGTTCCTAGAATAAGAGTGTTTTTTTTTTTTTTAATGAAAAAGTATTTTTTGAATGAATTCTAGTAATTAAAAGTATTTAATTTTCTGCTAATATACTAATTTTTTTTTACGTGAAAAATTTGTGCTAGAACACTAACTTTTATTTAAAAAATTATCATACTTGTCAACAACTTGACTAAATGGATCATGGTATATGACAATTAAGTCATTTAATAACATTTTAGTCTTATTTTTGTTCTGATTTCGGCAACTATTTTCATGCTCTAGGCTACTAAAAGCAACTATTTTGTTCATTTTTTTTGTGGCAACCCTTTATATAGTAATAAATAAAAAATATCAAATAAAACTTATATCTAAACTAAACTAAACATAAAACTTATGAATAAAACTTATGATAATAAAATTTATGAAAGGATAATCAAATGTCTGGGTCTGATGTACTAGACTTTCGCGACAGGCGTCAAGAAATATTTCTCTCCTACTATTTCCCAGTCTTGAACCAGTTTTATCAAAAATCCAGACCAATCCAATTCGCTAGTTACCAGAAATTTGAATCAGTATTTTGGGGAAAAGAAAACAACTTAATATTCTAGATCATTATAATACCGATTCACAGATCTGTTTCCTATCATTGTTGTAAACTTTAATCAATATTTCGGGAAAAAGTCTCTTGAGCATAGATATTGTGGGTATTGTATAAGTTTTTATTATTATTTTTATAAGAAACGTTTAAAACCAGAGTGCGTAGCGTTTTTAAAAAGTGCTTAAAGGTGCTTATTTTCGATTTTCGTTTTTTAAAAGCTCTTCAAGGTGCTTTTTTTTCATTGTGTATTTTTAAAAAGTGCTTAATTTTTTCATTTTCAGAATGAGATTTTTCCTTTGCCATGTTGATTTTCGCTACGAATTATGCAAAAAGACGCAGTTCACATTGTTCTATTCAACGTTTTCACAATTAATTCAACCCCAATATATTTCGGCGTATTGTGAGTCCGTAGCGTATGAAAAAGCCATTCGTTTTACATGATTCAAAATTTCATGTTTTTTGACAATTGTTAAAAACAATGCCAAACTGTTTTTATTTTTACATGACGGTTAAAACAAGATAAAACTGTCAATTGTCAAAAACTTCCCAACCCTGTCTAATTGTAATATTTTTTTAAAGTGTTTAAAAATATTTTTTGAGTGCTTGAAAAGTGCTTAAAAGGTGCTTGTTTTTTCTTGAATAATATGGCTACGCACCCTGTAAAACCCTTTCTTCGACTTTTATTGTACCTTGCCCCTTCCCTGTTTCTCTCAGACATAGAGAAAATTAGAACTAAGTTGAAAGTAGGCGAAAATAGTTTTTTTTTCCTTCCTTCATTTAGCTAAGCAATGTGTTGTAACAAAAGAATCGTTTAATTATTTTGTTCAGAATGGATATTGTATAAAAATTGATCAACAATAATATTTGTTAAATTTTGAACTGTGAATTTTGTACTCAATTTTCCAGTTTACTATTGAAAGAATAATAATAAAATAAGGTTTATAATTATTTTTATTATGTTTGCGTTATTTACTATCGGTGACTGCTAAGTAAAAAGAAATGTGATTAAAAAGCGAATTAAAAAATAATCTTTTATTTTAAGTATTTACTTTGAAGAACCTCGGGGGGGTTTGCACTTGCCTCAAGCTGCAGACCTGATCCACCAACCCACTTAACCCTTTTATTGGATATAAACATAAAATATTTTTGCGAAAGGAGTATTAATTAAGCGTGTAAAGTAAATATCTAATTTTGCATTTTTTATTTTACATCGCCATATGAAATTGATCATATTAATTGCAATCTTTTTTCTGTGTTTTAAATTATCTTCCTTGTATTTAAAGTAAAATGCATTTAGAAATATCAAATGAATAATTCCCTAACTGCTCTTTTATTCATCCATTTTATTTTGTTAATGACATCCTTATTAGCATTCTAATTGAAAGCAATATAATAGATGACACTTACGAATTTAGATAGATCATCACACTCAGATTATTAATAACACATAACATTGGTTACTAATTAATTTTATAAAAATTAAAAACCAATGACGCTAAAATGCTAAAAGTGCAGTGAAAAATCAACCTCAGTTCTCAGCTCGAATATTAAACAGAAGACTTAAATTTTAAAGTTATATCAAAGTAAATATTAGTAGTATTATTGACCCTTAATATTGACTCTAGATAACTTATTATGAACAAAGATTCTAAATAGAGCTGCAATGGGCTCAAGGGATAGAACGTTCGCTTCCCAATTTGGTGACTCCTGGTTCAAATGCCAGCGGTGGCTTGTTGATGCAAATTCTTATCTCGGCTAGCACCAACCCCAATGCTGACGTAAAATGCCCTCAGTGGTAGATGGATCATGGATTAAAAATCCCCTTTCGTCGGGCTGACCGTGAGAAGTTTTCGTGTTTTTCCTCTCTATGTAACGCAAATGCGGGTTAGTTCCGTCGAAAAATCCTCCACGAAGGTTAGTTTGTCACAATATTTGATTCAAGAGTTCTCTTGTCTTCTGGGTTTGGTTCAAAACACTACGGAGTTGAACCTTGATAGTCGTTAACTCACAATCGGGTCGGCTATTGAACGCCAGTCATATAGATTCTAAACATGTAAAAAAAGAGTGATAATAACGGAACAATCTTTATCTATGCCATGTGGAGCTGCCCATGTCATACTTATTTTCAATATTTTGACCCCTTCTCACCTTTGTCATTGAGTGTCACGCGTCACCTTACCCTCTCACACCTTACCCACTTTGTCATATGTCACACTTAATCATAACTAGCAGTTCAAGTAACAAAACAGGACGTTATAGATCTTATTTTAAATATTATTTTTAAACTTTTAACAATGTTTTAATCACATTTGTGAGTCTAGCAAGAATAATTGCTAGATGTGTGTTTATTTTGCAGAAAAATATGAAAAACATTTAAAAATTAATTTTATAAAAATATTTAATCCCCTGATTTTAAAAGTTTTAACTTTAACCAAAATGTATGTTGTCTCACCTCTTCGTACCTCTTGTCACGAACTGTCACAATTTTAAATCCCTTTCTATCCCTTCCAAGTGAGACATCTTTTGTGAACGGCCCCTATACAGACAGAAAAATATAATACTTTTAAATAACTTAAAAAATTTCTAATCTGAAAAATTGAATGCTTTAATTTCTCGACTTCTATTTATTTTTTATTATTTATTTAATAATTGATAACAAGGGACACATAACGTGCTTCCCTTGTTATTAATTATTTAATAAATAAGGGACACAAGTGTTACAAGAGAAACATAACGTTTTTAAAAGAGAGGAAAGTGATAGAAGTGTACGATTTGCTTAGGAAAATATAAATTTATTTTCGCCAATTTTAAAAATTTGTTAACAAATGGCTGTGATAACTGGAAAAATTATGCAACCATATTTTCTGTTAGACAATTCGAACTAAAATATTTGCACGGAAATCTATTTTATTTTATTTTACATCTGCTGTTGAACAGCCGACCCAATTCAGAGTTTACGACTGTCAATGTAATTTTGAAA
Source organism: Parasteatoda tepidariorum (assembly GCF_982258835.1). Taxonomy (NCBI): domain Eukaryota; kingdom Metazoa; phylum Arthropoda; class Arachnida; order Araneae; family Theridiidae; genus Parasteatoda; species Parasteatoda tepidariorum. The sequence continues at coordinate 34,444,954 of NC_141766.1, forward strand.
CTTACCCAGAAGACAAGGGAATTCCTGGAACAAGCTTGCTTCAACTGGCTTTCGCAGAGGACTTTTTTGGTGGAACTAACCTGCATTTACCATACACGGAGAGAAAAACCACGAAAACCTCGAGGTCAAGGAAGTCTTCGTCCTTTGATTCAACAAGTTGTTGCTATGAATGGTGCTTATTTTTTAAACATGTTTCATAATTTTTCATAGTTTGCAACGCCACTTATTGAAAATTTTTGTAACTAATTTTAAAAATAGGTGATAATGATTATCTGGTTATCTTAGCACAACACAGTACATTTTTATTTTTCTTCCGATTTCTTTTCTTTGATTTTTCAAATTATCAACTATTTTTGCCGTACTCAGTAGTATAGGCACATGGCAGTACATTGCCCTGAAAATTTAATTAGTGTAAAATTACTATATTATTTTGTTGTTTTTCATTGAAATAAATCCAATTATATATCGGATTATCTCTGAAATATTCATTCCGAGAAAAATATTTCTGAGAATTGACAGTCATTTCAAACTTGAGCTGTATATTAAAACATAAACTAACAAACATATCGAGGCGTTAGGTATAAAAAATGAGATAAATAATAACAAGAAATAATAATAATAATGACACTAAATTTAAAAATGTATTCTTGGAAGTCTTTTTTACTTGCTTCCAACATTTTTTATTTATTTTTATTTATTAATTTATTTATTTTTGTAACTTTAAACCTCTTTAAAATAAAGCGCGACGCCTGTTTAATGTTGTGAAGACAAGCGTTTCAAGATTTTCTCTTAACTTCTTTCGTGTGATATTTCTGATAAAAAAAACCACTGCATTTTACACTGATGTAGTCGAACCTTGAAAAAATAAACAAGGTTTTATAAAATTTATTATTAAATTATAGCTGTGTGCACTTGAGCTAATATGGCTTGCCTTATGAAAGATAATTATAACTCAAATATTGCACAAGTTCCTGCTATGTGTATTTTTTAACCTCAGTTCTTGATAATAAATTTGTTATATAGCTTAATATCGACTGAAACCGTAACTGTAAAAACAGCATTAAATTAAACTTTTGTTAAATGTTTATCCTTAAAGAAATATGAATTACAACAACCATTTGTTTGCTATTCTAATACTTAAAAGAAGATGTTAAAAAGCCCCCCATGTCCATATTGTCTCCGCCATTTCCTTATGATGCGGTTTCTCTGTATGAACTCAAAGCGGTTAAGTGGTTTATTTATCACTTTTTTTCCTTATTTTTTGGTCAATTTCTCATAAATTTTCAGAATTAAAAGTACTGTTTGCTTTCTTAATTTTTTGCTATCCTAATACGTCATCCATCCTTAAAGTTTATTCTGTTAATAGTATAAAGAGTAGTATAGTGTGTTTTAGTATCGAAGCAAGCCGTTTCTGTCCCGCCGTTTTGATCCCACCATTTTGATCCCACCATTTTGGTCCCACCATTTCAGTCCCGTTAACGTTCTGTCACATGTCATTTCTATTTTTCTCCTAAGATATTGAAAATTTTTTGAAGAAAAAAAAAAACGCCAAATATGCAAATTATTTCAATGTAATTATAATGATCCTTATTTCTATTTTATTAATTTTGGCTGCTAACATTTAGCCTCGTTAAGAACATTTTATTTTTTTCAAGGTAGGAATTATTTGAACAGAGTTTCCAGACTGCATCCTTTTTTATTTATTTGTCCTTATTTATATATTATTTTCCTTATTTATTATCCTTATTTATTTGTTTGTTTACCAAACTTTAAAATCATAATACATTATTGCATAATAATTAACATAATTACATAAAATTATAGAATATTAAAAAGGATAGTTTTCATTGAAACTTAGTTTTTCGCTACTTTTTAAATGCTTAACTGTTTAAAACTCCTGATTTTCTGTCACTGGAAATAATAAGTAAATAATTTAGTAAACTAAAAAAAATTTGTAGTTAGAGCTATTAAAACATAACCACTGTAATAATTTTTTTTCCAGATTGCTCCACGTGGAGGTAGGTAGTTAGCACAGAAATCCTCATTTATTTATTTACATAACTTTACAAAAATACATTATTACATAATAATTAACATAATTACATAATAGAATTCGAAAAAAAAGGACTGTTTTCAATAAAACTAACGTAAGTTTTTCGCTAATTCATTGGGAAATTGTGGGCAATCTCTCATATATGTTCTTAATAATATGAACGTTTAATTCCGCACTTAATAATTTTTAAATACTTAATAACCATTTAAAATTCCTGATTTTCTGTCACTGTCAATAATAAATAATTTAGTAAGCTAAAACAATTATGTATTTAGAACCATCGAAACATAACCACTGAAATAAAATAATATTTCTTTAAGATTGCATCACTCGGAGGTAGGTAACACAGAAATCCTCATTTATTTATTTACAAAATTTTACAATCATAATACATTATTACGTAATAATTAACATAATTACATAAATAATGAAATGCGAAAAAAAAGAATAGTTTTCTTTAAAACTTATATAAGTTTTTCGCCAATTCGTTAGAAAATTGTGGGCAATTCCTCTTAAATATTCTTAATAATTTGAACGTTTAATTCCACGCTTAATAATTTTTAAATATTTAACCATTTAAAATTCCTAGTTTTCTGTCACTGGAAATAATAAATAAATAATTTAATAAACTAAAAAAATATATGTAGGACTATTGAAACATAACCACTGTAATAAAAAAACGGAAGAAACGGAATGGAATGTCGATAGCAAATTACACGAATCGAATTAGTTATGGGACTGAATAGGGAAGAAACCGAAACGGCAATGGGACCAAAACGGTTACGGGACCGAAACAGTTACGGGACTGTAAGAGTAACGGGATCGAAACAGTAATTGGGCAGATCTCTACGGTACGTTCTGAGAGAAGAAAGAAAAAACTTTGAGAGGCTTTTTAATATAAATTTTTTTTATTATCAATTTTATAGGTTATTTTTTGGGAAATATTTTTAAAAAATATCTTATTAAACTGATTAAAAAATTGGAGTCTGAAAACGCGCTCAAAACGCCTGGATTCGCTGGTTTTACGAAGACTTGGTCTACGTTGCTGCTTTTTCTCATTGGAATTCCTTTGATTGTACGGACAGAGAGGTTGACAATTGTCAGGAGGGGCATGACGAAAAAGTCATTAGTTAAGAGCTAATTGGAAGTGTCTACGATCAAAAACTACTTCAGCTATTAATTAAACAATGTTGATGAATGAATGGCAAAGTTGAATGACGAAGTTTTTAGCAACTAATACGGAACGTGAAAAATTCCTTTATGATGCAATTTATTTATTACAAAGCTTCATAGAGTATTTAAAATTGAATGTTATTATATGAAATGCATTAAGCTATGGACAACTCCAAGTAAAAGGTTACATTTTGACTTAGTATAAAATATAACACGTTTAATAAATTAGTAAATTTTTTAATAAAAATTTTTATTCCTTTTTCTTTTTTTCTGAAATATGAATACTCTTCGAGTTTTGAAATTGTTTTACTAAGTTGAAAAAAATATTCATTTTACGTATTTTTAATTTAGAAATGGCGTAACTATTAAGTTAAATAATGAAATAAGGTGAGCGAAATGCGGACACAATTTCAGCGTTTTTTTTTTTTTTTTTTTTTTTTTTTTTTTTTTTTTTTGAAAACAGACTACTTTTTATGGATGGGCATTAATGGATTAAACAATTGAACAAACAAAAATTAGAACTCTCAGAACGCAAAACGTTTTACAAACGATATTTTTGAAAAAAAAAAAAAAAAAAAAAACTTTATCGTTTGAGTAAATATAAATAATTTTATTCTAAATAACTTTACATTTACGATTTTGTTAACCATATGTTGGATACATATTCAATCAGAAGCCTTGTTGTTGGGTTAACCATAAGAAGTTTTCGCAGTTTTCCCTCCATAAAAAGCGAAGGCCAGTTAGTTAAATTTCCGATTCGTAAACTTAGTGGTTAAATGAAATCAATAATTATAATACGTTATTCTTTATGCATTTATAGATTCGTTCATCGAGAAAAAAATATAAATGAATATAATTTAAAATTTTCAGATTATAAATCATTGAAAATTAATAAATGTATAATTAATAAATACATTCAATGAATTAGAGGTTTACTAAAATCAAACATTTAGTTTTAAATAAAATAAGCTAGTGTGTTTTTCTTTACAAGTGAATAATTTGGCATTGTTTTATTATTATCTTTTTGAAATGTCATAAATCATTGATTGGTTAAGTCGGCCGCTTTTGAAGTTGAAATAAAAGTTTTATTGGCCATATTTCCGTTATCTTATTTTTCCCATTTTCTCTGTTATTTTAGATAAAAACAATTTTAGTATTCTAATAAAATTTTATTTTTGATTGCAAATTTCGTGGAAACGATGCTTTTCTTACAGTTTTGTTATTGTAATACTTTCGCAATACGAATTTTTAAGAAAAAGTAAAATCGATTGCTTTGTATCTGCATTTAAATAAACTACTTTTGTTATTTTTATGTTTTAAACATATTTTTATTGTATGTAACTTTATTTCAACTATTATTTACTCTTTCAGAGAAAGTAGCGCTTAATGGGATTATACATTTATAACTTGTGATAAAATATGCATCAGCATATTTTAAGATTTACCGATTTATCAGTTTAGAACAGAGCTTTGGAACCAGTTGTTGAAATATCCGGACTTTTTTGAAAAAACTACTACTACTCCGATCTGTACTTATTAAAATCTTTCCTGAATCTTAGAAAAATGTCAATATTACTACTGTGTAAATGTAATTTTAAATTATATGTTTTTACTTCTGTAAAAATACGATTATAATTAACGTATTTGCATATGTTATTGCATTTTATATAATAACATAACAATTGTAAAAATAAATTTTAACTAATACATTTGTACTAAATATTTAAATTTTGAACAATTATTTTAGGAAAAGATAATTTTATTTTCACTTCAAGAATACCAAACAGTTGATATTTTGAAAACAAAATCGAAAACTCTCATACTGAAATGTGCATTTGAAAAACACGTCTAGTAGTTGTATATGAGGTATTTTTTGAAATTATTTGCTCGTGTACAAGAAAACTAATGTAATCAAATTACAACCGAAAACACATATTTATTTTAGACCTTAGAAACAAGTTACTGAAATTAAAAATAAAACATTTCAATGTTTTGTTAGATGTAATAAATAAGGAAAAGCAAATTTTGGTTATCGGTAATTTTGGTAAAAACAGTTCACCTGTGAAATGACTAGATCTTTGACTAATAAGTTGAATTGCTTAAATGCCCATTCATTAACACGCGGATACACTGATTCGCTGATTCGGTACCTTACATATAAACACGTTATGTTCGGTACCTTACATATAACGTAACAATAAAACTAACGTATGCAACATATAAATATTTGGCATTTAGCCTATACTGCTGAACGCAAAATATTCATTTCTGACGAATTAAAGACAAAGCGTCTGCCGAAGACAAAAATTTAGTTCGTTTACATCTGTCTTTCTCCCCCTCCCTTCCTAGGAAGGGTTTATTCGATTAACAGAACAATAATGATGATAAACAAATTTGTGAAGGGTCCGATTAAAAGATAAATTATTTTGTGAAGGGTCCGTTTTTATGAAAAGATATTTTGTGAAGGGTCCGTTAACGGACCCAAATTTCTTCTAAACAGACCCCTGGTTATGAAAGTATTTTGCCAATTTTTATTTTCCCCCGAAAAATATTTTTATTAACTTTATTTCAATTCTTTTTGTGAATTATTTATAATTTATTTACAGTAATTTTCATAATTTTTTTTCCCTATTACTCATTCTATTATTAAAAAAAAAAAAAAAAAAAAAAGGAAGAGTGAAAGAAAACGATATTGTAAAACTTTCTCGTCTGCTATTATTTTTTTTTTCTGTTTTCTTTTCCTTGAGATAGGAAGAACGGATAAAATTTCTTTTTCTTCCTTCTGTAACTAAATATAAGTATAGAATCCACTGTAAATGATCAATCTTCCGCTTGGAAAACATTCCAGTATATAGTCAATCGATTTTTCAGATATTTTATTCTACTTTTTGAACACTTAGGTATCATTGAGTTTGAAGGTAGCAGAGGCAATGTTTGAATACATTCTCATTACTCTGATTTCTAAGTCATATTTCATGAAGGTCAAGGTCTAGCCGGAAGTTTTTTTGTCACGCCTTTTCCAATTACGATCCTAATTAGATATTTTTTATGCAGGCGTCGTGTTTATTTAAATTACTATTACACAAAATGATCACTTCTTATGCTTGTAAACTTTTTCATGTTGGTAATGATAAATGGTAAATTTTTTGCGAACATGTCAATATTTCGTCACTTAAAATTCCTGTTTTCAATGAAAAATCGACTTATCACATTCTTTATTTTATTTGTTGAACTCCTAAAGTGAAAACTGTGATCTCTTGTACATTTTTTTATTTTATTTTATACTAGGGAAAGCTTTGGCCCACAAGGGGTGTCATGTCATGCCCATAGACGAGGAAAAATAATGGAAATCATGAATAGTTTTCATTTTAATTTTACTATTATAGAATCTTTCTTTTAGAAATAATAATTTTTAATTAACAATGTTTCAATTAATTATCGGTCTATTTTCCCCCCTGTAAAACTGTCGTTGTCATGTCATTTTAAGCGCATAATTTCTTTCGGACGAGGCAAAATTAGGCGTATACATCCTATTTTTAAGCGATTTTTTTTTCTTTTTTAATTTTTGCATATTTTGTTTTCTTATAAGATTAAATTATGGAAAGTTTCCTATTTTCTGTGTGAAAAAAATTTATTTATTAATTTTTTAAAAATTTTTATTGCATATAAATTACTCTTATCATTCATTTTTAAATAAATCTCTGAACTACACTAGTCTTAATCACGTTAATGAATAAAAAAAATTTTTTTTTTCTTGTAAAAATTAAAAAAGAAATTAAAAATTTGTCGTCTTGAATTTGCATATCTACCATTCGCAATTTTAAAGTAATAATTTCAGCGTTTTTTTTAATGTTTTTTGAAATCATTTTGAAAAATAAATACACTAGTGTTTTCTAATAATTATTGGTTAGAAGGCAAGAGATCGCACGTTAACTATTTAAAGGTTCCAAGTTGCGCACTGTTACTGCACATAAATAGCTTTCAAATGGCTTAATATTGTACAATACTATTTTGAATTATATTTTATTAAAAGAGCCGAATTAGAAACTTAAATTATATAAACACATCATTTTAATTTCATCGTAGATGAAGTGTAATTTCTACCACAAATTTTATTGAATTCTTTTACTTGTTTTAGTTCCGTTAAAATAATAAAATAAAAGAATCTTATACTATAACAGGCAATCTAATAAATTAAAAATCTTCCACTCAATTATTTTAAAAACATATTTTAATTATATCTGCTGAAGAAATATAATAATAATTCTTGAAATACTTAATTATTTAAGTCAGACTTTTCAAGTTCACAATGTGTCATATATTTAAGTTAATAGACACGTCTGGCTCTGTGACATGACTCTCTGGTCAGAGAGTATTGACAGTTGAGTTTGCGCAATCTTAGATCCTTATAAATACGATTCTTTGTGCGTTAAGTCACGCCAGAGACAAAAACCTCATAATTCGCGAATTATTCAACTAAAAAAAAGCCCATCTCACATCTCAAACCGTTTAGTCATAGAAGTTGTGAGAAAAGATAAAGTTAGAGAGAGCATTCGATATCCGCTGACAACAGACCCAAGATCTTTCTCTCAGAAACCGCGTGATCGTCCAAGTGACAGTATTTTAAAAATATATATTAAGACTAGACATCTATACTATTGAAAGAAAGTATTGATATTACTTGATGTCTCAATTGCAGGACTAGCCCGGCAATAAAATGAGGAAAAATCGTTATTTTTGATTGAAACAAAACAGAAAAACTTCCTGTAAAATATAAATAAATAAATAAAACAAATATAATAAGTAAATAATATATATAAGTAAAATAGATTGGGCTATTTAGGACGTAATTTTTTTTTACGATAATAAAAGTATTTTTTTATAGTGAATAAATATTTTATTGATTCATTTATTGTCCATTCTGGTCCAATATCTTTTGTCATCTTCCTGGCAATAGCATTATTTTGGATTGAATATTTTTGATTGAAACAAGATAGAAAAACTTCATGTAAAATATAAATAGATAAATATTACATATTTAAATATATTAAAAAATAATATATATAAGTAAAATATATTGGGTTTGAGAAGTAATTTTTTTAGGAAAATGAAAGGCTATTTTCTTATCGTGAATAAATATTTTATTGAATTATATAATGTCCATTTTGTTCCAATATCTTTTGTCATCTTCCTGGCAATAGCATTATTCCGCGCTCATTAAATGTTTGTTCTTTGCTGGTAAAAAAATGATCCAAGTGATTTTTGACCTTATTTACAGTAAAATATTACAGTCTAAAACTTTTTGCTGAGGCCAAAACATTGTGGTATAGTTTGTCTATAGAAAGAAATCTCCTCGCCATGAAGTCTAAGGCTGTCTGCTGCTATGGAAGAAAAAATAGCTCATTTCAAAGATTGGAGCTTTTTCTCCCCTGATTTCCTTTCACTCGCCGACTCTAGTCAAAACCTGTCTTAAATAATAACCCAACACCCCTACTTGAAATAGTTAAACCTCGTAACCTTGGCCACCGCCACCACTCCAGACGAATGGCTAGGGGAGTTCTTTACATGGACAAACTATAGACAATCCATTTCTCGTCCCCAATGAAAATGCGCTTCTAAAATGGATAATTTTCTTTATGTTTTAGATGTAAATCATAGATGTCAACGTGATGATACAAATTTCCTTACATATGATCATGATGAATCTGTGTGTCGAGCTTCGAGATTAAACTTTAAGCTTTTCAAATGATCCTCCTCGATTTCCTGATCTCCAAATGACTGTCGAATTCCATAAATTTAATGTCTCTGCCATCTCCCGAATCGTGTTATTTGTTGGCTTGCGTCAATTAATGCCTTTATTGCGTCTTTATTAGTTTAAAAGCAAGCAACAAAATTTTGCAAACCACATGGCGTACTGCCAATACATCTATCGACTCCCTAACATCGGATAATTTCCTTTTTGCTTGAACAGCATTTTTGTCTTTTCGGTAGCAAAAAAGAAAATGTGCCGAAAATTCTGCTTTTTGGTTTCCATATTTGAAAGGGCACCAACCAAAAGCTACTGGATAGAATCAATCGAAATTTTTTCTTAAACAAGCCTTGCAGGGTGCGTAGCATTTTTAAAAAGTGTTTAAAGGTGCTTATTGTCGATTTTCGTTTTTTAAAATCCCTTAGAGGTGCTTTTTTCATTAGGTGTTTTTAAAAAGTGCTTAATTTTCCCTTTTTCAAAATGAGATTTTTTCTTCACTATGTTGATTTTCGCTTCGACTTATGCAAAAAGACGCAGTTCACATTTTACTATTCAACGTTTTCACAATTAATTCAACCCCAATCTATTTTGGCGTATTGTCAGTCCGTAGCGTATGAAAACGCCATTCGTTTTACATGATCCAAAATTTAATAATTTTTGACAGTTGTCAAAAACAATGCCAAAAGTTTTTTTTTTTTTTTTTGACATGACAGTTAAAACAAGATAAAACCGTCAATTGTCAAAAACTTTCCAACTCTGCCTAATTAGGATATTTTTTTAAAGTACTTAAAAATAATTTTTGAGTACCTGAAAAGTGCTTATTTTTTGTTGAATAATTTTACTGCGCATCGTGCCTTGCTATATTAGCTGTGAAAAAAAATAATTAACTCCTTTGTTGGAAAAAACGAACTTACTCTCCGAACAACTCAATATAAATAAAATAAATTAATAAATAAATGAAAATATCAGGAGTGAGGGCTTTATATGGTGAGGTTACCTCCCTTACTACATGTGAGACTCAAGGCGATTGTGTGTTTTCTTTCTTTCCACAGTTACACACCACTTCTTCACAGCCTAAGAATTTAGAATGTCTTAGATATTTGACATGCGTCTCTCATGTCTGTGACAGAGATATGCTCACTCTACTATTACTATTCTGAGTATGAAATTCTTTGATAGTTAGTTTATTTAAGATAATTGACCTTGGGCGACCTTCACTGGTCGTAGTAATTAATGTATAAGCCTTTCTTTCAGAAAAATTCACGCATTAACTTCAAAGTCTTATAAATTTAAAAGATTGTTTTGTTAATTAAGTTCTAAGCTTGAACGTAGATATGATAAAGGATCAAATAACTCCTCTTGGAAGTCATCAAGTGAAAATTTTTGATTTAAACACTTGAGCATGACTGATATGATGTGTTCTCAAAAATGTTTATTTCGCGTTTAATTAAGTTTTTAGTTCTTAGAATTTTATCGTTATTTTTTATTACTTTAATTTATTATTACACACATTAAAGTCACACATACTCGTCACATTAAAGAAAATTATTATTCTGATTTCGTTATTTGTCTGAGAATAAGTTATTGTTTCATTGAATTGTTATATATTTATTTTTTTTGTTTTACTTGAAATTTCTAGGCTAACATTGCAAATAGCTTGAAATGTATATTGATAAAGCTTAATTTTTCAGTTTTTACGATAAATGTGTTACAATATATTTTAATATAAAGCTTTAAAAAAAACTGAAAATTAAAATTTTATTGATGTAACCGTTTAACACTTAATTTTTGATTAACGTACTTTTGACATTTTTGACAAAATTAAGATTGTATTAATTTCGTCTACCAAGCAGACTATCTGAGTTGTTAATTAAAGCAATTTTAAAACTAGACAGTTTGTCTTATTATTTAAATAATTTCAATATTTTCTGATTGATAGCCAAAAGAAAAACGAATCTCATAAAAAGAGTTATACACACATTAAAGCTATTTTATTTCCTCAAAATACATCAGTAAAGAAAATATGCGCATAAAAGTTTTAAGAATCCTCATAACTTTCTGAGTTATGTAAACCGCAAAACAAACAAATAATCAATTCTCCACTAGAACCATTAAGTAATAATTGACATGTCTTTTTATGAAATTGATTTTTCTTTAAAATTGATTTACCGGATTATTAAATTATCCATTTTATCGTATAAAGATAATTTAACATTTATGTGAAACTAAGAACCATAATCTTCATCTGGAAAAAAAATTCAAAAAGTTTATAAGAATTCCATTTTATTTCCTAAAAATTCCTTTTTTATAGTTATTCAAGTATATAAGAAAGTAATTTTAAATTTTGTCAAATTTTTAGCACAATCATCTCAAATTTTAATGTGTTTTTTTTGTATCCGCTAAAGAAAAATTAAACTGACTTTTCCAAAAATTATTTTCAATCACTTTTATTGCATTACTCGATAACTGAAAATTAATATGAAATATTAAAAATTCAGAAAATCAAATTCACATATTAGATTTAATTACGAAATAAAATAAAAAAACTGATTAAAATCGATTTACAACTTACTGAGATAATTATGCCATAAAATTGTTTTCATTATTATTTCAGAAATTCGCAATAGTATTAGCAGAAAAATTCTCATTTTTCTTCATTATGGTAACTTGTTTAAAATAAGTAAATAAATAATATCTTAAAAATTATAGATATTAATAAAGACTACTTAATTAAGTCATAGTAAAAACATTAGTGATTTATCCGCTTCCTACTGGCCTTAAAAATTTAATTAGTATTTGTTATGTAAATTATTTGAAAAAGCTATGGATAATTTTCTCATTTTACCCATACAATCTAGAAAATATGGTCTAAATAGTTAGGTCTTGTTAGCCGTCTGAAGTTTAGACCTCTTAATGTTAATTTAAATTTTTGCGTATTTCACCATATCTCGAAAACTTTTTAAGCGAATTAAAAAAAATTATCCTCCATTTTTAAAAATTATTCATTCAAAGACGATTCCATGCAGAAAAATAACTTTTGGTAAATATTATTTTTTTCAAACTAATCAATTAATTTTGCTCAAATTTTGTATTTCGTCAAGTAAAATTACATTCTTTAAAATCATGTAAAATATTGTGCACCTTACAATTCAAAAAATTTTCGACTATTATTAAATAAATTTATAATTATGCTCAAAAACTTTCCATTGACTCTTTTTTCGATTATTATGAAGTAAAATAATAAATATTTGCCAAAAGTTATTTTTTGCTTGGGATTATCTTTGGAGAAAAACATTTATAATTTTCTGCGAAATTTTTGTTCTTTTGTTTAAAATATTTTTAAGATATGGTGAAAAATGCAAAAGTGAAGTTGACAGTGAGGGGATCAGACTTTAACGCCTCTCCAGACCAAACTATTTAGACCATATTTCCCAGATTGCGGTTACCCCCTATATATTGGAAGTCAAAAATTCGAATCCGTTGAAAAAAAAGGTATGTTTATTCAGAGAAAGTACGTTTTTGTGCCTGATTTCGTAACTTAAAATATCGTTTGCTCTAATTAATTAGCATCTTTGAGATCATCTCCTTGAGCCATTAAGATTGAGTCCTAGAACACGAAGATCCAATCATTAGATCAAAAGTTATTCAGGGTGGTTTTATTTATTTTTTGCGCACTGTACTCATAGTTTTGATAATATTTTTAAGGTCTGTTAAGGAACGAGTTAAATACAACGAATTAAATAGATTTTTTTAATTCTAATTTTCTAACTTTAAATCTGCAAACGTTGCTTCATACTTTTTTTTGACTGTCAAGAAATATTTTCAGAAAAAAATAAAGTTAATAAAAAAAATTTGTTTCTTACAATTAAAGTAATATTTAAACTAATAATAAAAATTGTTAGCAGAACTCGAATGTAAATAGTATTTATCCATAGTGATTTTTAGTTTTTGATAATATCTTTGTAGTAGTATGCTTAGTAGGGTATTTAATTCTTGCGTGTCATTGTGTATTTGCATATACCTGGATCCTGTTTGGATAATCTCAGATTGTAGTTTAATTATATGAATTTCGGTGCAATATCTTCTTAAGTGTTTGAACTTTTTAACCTTTTTATTCCCACATACAAATTTAACACTAGCATGCTGCGTTTTAAAACAGCTTTGAATCTCGTCTTTATCCTTTGTGTAAATATACTCGGAAGATCGTTGTTATTTATTTATTTTTTCCTTTAAAGAAATTTTATTACTGGCCGTTTATGTTTTGGTTGTCTTTTTAGAAGTACATAAATATTTTTTTTTATTTTTAAAGAATTTTCGCTTTTGTTATTAAAATCACTTTATTACCCATGCAATTCGCGACCTATTTATTTTAATTAAAAGAAATTAGATTCATTTATAATGTCTTAAAGTTTTCGTTTATTGATTTATTCAAATTAAAAAAAAAAATTAAATCTGCTTGTATAACTTATTAGGTCTCTTATAAGAAACCATTAAGAGTTCTTAAACTCTGTCAGATATTGTGTTTTATTTATTTATAAATTTTTTTTTAAAGTTACTAATAACGTAATAGTGTTCACGAGCAAGTTGTTTTTGAAAAAATTGAAAGCAAGGATATTGTTAAAAAAATTAAAGGGATTCACTGAATGAATATTACCTTTAAAAAATTTATAAGATTTATATTCAAATTTTTCTTTAATTTTTTAAACATGGAAATTGGTAATTTCCTTACTGATAAGGATGAAGGAAATGAATTTCATATATTATAATTATGAAAGGGCTAAATTTGTACACAAAGTTTACATGGAATTTTTAAAATCTTTAAAGTATTGAAAAAAGACAGAAATAATTAGGTTTAGTAGCAATTAGAATAAAATTAAATTTTGGTTATCTTATATATAACCCATGTGACAAAACAAAGGTTTCATTTTAAATTGGTAGAAAGTTGTACAAAATGCAAGCATTTAACAAGATATTAAATGAATTCGAAATTAAATTAAAATTATTAAAATATTATCCTCAGTATTAAAATATAGTATATTATAATAATTATGAACTATTATAAAGTGTAACCAGGGTATCTTAAATCCTTCTCAACTTCAATATTCTTTACATTAATGTCAATATTACTTTAGTGTTTGCAATGCAGAAGAAGTTATATAAATTATGCAAGTTCATTCAGTTTGCATTGATTTTTTAAACATGAGTAATTAAATACTACAGCTCTACATTATTTATTTATTTATTTTATTTATTTATTATTTTTTTTGAAGTTACGACTAAGAACCAAGTAAAAAACCAAGCGACTTTACGATGCAGGATTAATTGTAATTGTGTTTCTTATTTTAAATCATGATTCTTTTTATAAAATGTTATTTAAGTATTTGTTAATATGATGGCGATTTTAAGAATAAAATATTCCCTAAAAATACATTTAAGTACATTGATAATTTTTTTATTTTGACATTTTTGATTGAAAGTATTAATAATAATTTACTATCGGATTATACTTAATAATTCGAATATTACTATTGATGGCAACATCCTTATAGAAACGAGATTATTGTTCCATTTATACTTTTCTATGAAGCCTGTAATAAATTTTTATGCTTGCTGTGAGGGTTTGGAGTAGTCACGAAATAAAGTGCTAACTCAGAATCCTTTTGTTTAGTTAGATCACATAAATCATACTTTAACAACCAATTATTTCACTCTCTTACTAGTTATAATATAACTTTTAAAAGTTAAAAAGAAAAAAATTGCTGGGAATCAATTTGTTTAACAAACACGCTAGATGAATGTTAAAATATCGTAATTTATTATTGATAAGTTTGAAGTCCGGTTTAATTCGAGTGATTTTAATTCTACCAACCATTCTCGAGTGATTGTAAGAGTAGAATAAGTAATTATAGTTTATCTTTCATAGCGACGTTTTGACGTCGATTTGTCAGTACTTGTTTTTAAATAATGATCAAAGGGAATTTTTAATAATCGATGCATTTAATTAATATTTTGGGGTTAGTTGAGGATGTTTTTAATGAAATTAAATAAAAATATTACTGTAAATTTTTATATAATGTGTTTTGGTAGTATTTATAAATAATAATACTGTTAGCAACCACGATTGCCGCTTACTTAATTTGTAAAATTGCCATTATACCCCACTATGTAGCCAATATTTCTCATTTTGGATAATGCTGACAGCTTTTTTTCCTTAAAAGAAATAAAACATAACAGCACTTTTTTTTGTTTTTAAATTTTGATTTAACGGAAAAAATTGGAAATTTGAATTAGAAAGTGGAGCAAAAAATACTGCGATTTATTTCTATTTTGTATGTCCGGTAAATGAAACAGAAAATCTTCGTCAAATTAAAATTCCGATTTTTATCGTAAAATACACCAAATGTCATGTGGCGTGACTCTGCAAAATTGATCTTGAGCTCATCTCTTTCAGAAACAAAACAATCTCATACCGAGCTATGCGAAGATAGCCCCCGAAAATGAGGAAATTCAAAAATTCAAACTGCATTCGTTTGACCATTTTTTGACCACAAATGACCACCTTTTAAATTTTTTTGACCACCCTTATTTTGGACATAATCCTGAAAATTAAATTCGGGGGCTAACTTCGCATTTTCACGCCAAATGAATAAAAATCAAATTTTTATATTGTATTCGTTTGACCATTTTTTGACCACAAATGACCACCCTTTAATTTTTTTTGACCACCCTTATTTTGGACATAATCTTAAAAATTAAATTCGGGAGCTAACTTCGCATTTTTTCAAAAAATAGATAAAAGTCCAATTTTTATATTGTTTTTGTTTGACCACTTTTTGACCACAAATGACCACCCTTTAATTTTTTTTGACCACCCTTATTTTGGACATAATCCTGAAAATTAAATTCGGGGGCTAACTTCGCATTTTCACGCCAAATGAATAAAAATCAAATTTTTATATTGTATTCGTTTGACCACAAATGACCACCCTTTAATTTTTTTTGACCACCCTTATTTTGGACATAATCTTAAAAATTAAATTCGGGAGCTAATTCGCATTTTTACGAAAAATAATTAAAAATCTAATTTTTATACTGTATTCGTTTCCCCACAAATGACCACCTTTTAGTTCTGGTTGACCACCCTTATTTATGCCGTAATCCTAAAAATAAGACTTGGGAGAAGCATGAATTTAGCCCCCGAAAATAAGAAAAATTACTTTCTTAACAACATTCGTTTGGCCACAAATGAACCATTTGAAAATGAGAAAAATTAAAAAATTTCAAGTGCATTCGTTTGACCAATTGTGACTACAAATAACAACCTTTTATTCTTTTTCTTACTATTCTTATTTTAGCCGTAATTATAAAAATAAAGTTTTAGGGTGGAGTTAAGTTGGACCCTGAAAATGGTTAAAATAAAAAGTTTCAACAGCATTTGTTTGACCATTTTTTGACCCCAAGTTACCACTTTTTAGTTTTTTTTACCTCTCTTTTTTCAGCCGTAATCATAAAAAAATATATAGTTGTTAATGAAGTTATACTAAAGCGCAGCATAAAATTATCCTTCTAAAATGAGAAAATTGTAACTGAATTCGAATGTTTAATTCAAAGGACATAATTTGCCTATAGTCTATCTTGGCCAAGCCTTTTTCTACAATGTTTAATGATTTTGATCGTCTAATTATGACATTGTCTGAAAAATAAAATTCCAAAGGTAATGTTTCGGTCTCGGATAAAAAATTTTTGTTTTTGTAAGCATTAATTATTTTCAAGCTTTTAATATAAACATCCTGTTGGCGTTTAAGTTGCTTTTAAGTTATGCTGTTAAGTTATACTAAAGTTACTAAATTTCACAACTTTTTTAAAATTTAAAATACCATCTTGTTACTTGCAAAGTTTTCTGAAAAGTCTGCTACTTTTTTTAATACTGCTTCAAAAGAAAAAAAACATAACTTTAAAGAAAAACAACAAATTAACAAAAATGGGAAAAATAAATTAAATTAATGACCAAAAACGAAAGCTGTTTTTAATTTTATTCAACGTAGCGAAAATAACTATCGTTGTTTTCTGATAACCTTGGAGAGTCATGTGATATATTGGCGACTACAGTTTGGCGAATGGAGTTGGCGTAACTAGGAAGTAAACAAACAGGGTATAATTCCCTAAAAGATATCATTTTACACAAAATGCCTCGACCAGCTTTTGTCAATTCTGAAAATATTGTTAAAGTTTTATCAGAAGTAAATATTTTTAAAGATTCCATTGGAAATTTAAAGTCAAGAACTGATGCAGTGTGGAATAAAGCAAGTGAATTACTAAACATAAATGCAAAGACACTGAACGTATACGTTAGACTCAATCGTTATGATATTTTGAAAGATCTGAAACGAAAGTGTGGAATCGAAGAAGTAAAGGAAATTAGCGATGTTTCGATTTCGACTTCGGAAGATTCTGACTTCTCAGTTACTGAGCCAATAAGACAGAATGCATTACCTCCTATGAATTTTCAAATAGATTTGGAAGAAGAAGAATGGAAAAAAATTGCCCCGACGAATGTATTGAGAAGAGAAAAAACTAGAATTCGTAATTATAGGGAATTACAAACAGGTTGGACAGACATAATTGCCCATAAAATTAGTGAAATAGCCAAGCTGCCATGTGCGTTTAGTTTCAAACATGCGAAATTAAATTGTCATGTCAAAAAAAATTAAAGGGTGGTCATTTGTGGTCAAAAAGTGGTCAAACGAATACAATATAAAAATTGGATTTTTATATATTTTTCGAAAAAATGCGAAGTTAGCCTCCGAATTTAATTTTTGGGATTGTGTCCAAAATAAGGGTGGTCAAAAAAAATTAAAGGATGGTCATTTGTGGTCAAAAAGTGGTCAAACGAATACAATATAAAAATTTGATTTTTATTCATTTGGCGTGAAAATGCGAAGTTAGCCCCCGAATTTAATTTTCAGGATTATGTCCAAAATAAGGGTGGTCAAAAAAAATTAAAGGGTGGTCATTTGTGGTCAAAAAGTGGTCAAACGAATACAATATAAAAATTGGATTTTTATATATTTTTCGAAAAAATGCGAAGTTAGCCTCCGAATTTAATTTTTAGGATTATGTCCAAAATAAGGGTGGTCAAAAAAATTTAAAGGGTGGTCATTTGTGGTCAAAAAGTGGTCAAACGAATACAATATAAAAATTGGATTTTTATATATTTTTCGAAAAAATGCGAAGTTAGCCTCCGAATTTAATTTTTGGGATTGTGTCCAAAATAAGGGTGGTCAAAAAAAATTAAAGGATGGTCATTTGTGGTCAAAAAGTGGTCAAACGAATACAATATAAAAATTTGATTTTTATTCATTTGGCGTGAAAATGCGAAGTTAGCCCCCGAATTTAATTTTCAGGATTATGTCCAAAATAAGGGTGGTCAAAAAAAATTAAAGGGTGGTCATTTGTGGTCAAAAAGTGGTCAAACGAATACAATACAGAAATTGGATTTTTATATATTTTTCGAAAAAATGCGAAGTTAGCCTCCGAATTTAATTTTTGGGATTGTGTCCAAAATAAGGGTGGTCAAAAAAAATTAAAGTGTGGTCATTTGTGGTCAAAAAGTGGTCAAACGAATACAATATAAAAATTTGATTTTTATTCATTTGGCGTGAAAATGCGAAGTTAGCCCCCGAATTTAATTTGCAGGATTATGTCCAAAATAAGGGTGGTCAAAAAAATGTAAAGGGTGGTCATTTGTGGTCAAAAAATGGTCAAACGAATGCAGTTTGAATTTTTTATTTTCCTCATTTTCGGGGGCTATCTTCGCATAGCTCTCATACCGGCTCAGGCGTGATAGTTTAGAATGGTTTTCAGGCTGACTCATAAAGAATTTTTCATGCCAATATTTAATGTTTCATCCAATATTTTATTTCCTTCGGGTTTTTGTTTTGACGGATGTAGTGATAGAATTTTTAAATGATTTTTTTAAAGTCCGTGTCTCTAATCTCTAATAGAGATGAGACGGGCTCTGTAATTTAAAATAGTTTACGGTACTTAAGTGTTGGTGTTAAAAATAGTTTTCCTTCCGTTTTGTTTTTTGTTTTTCTTTCTTTTTTTTTCTGTGGTGATAAAATTTGTAATGACTTTTTTCCTATTTAGTCATCCAGAGAACGAGTAGCGACGGCCAAATCGCGATAGTTTTTTTTTTTTTTTAATTCTGTGGTCTTTTGATTCTTTGGTTCTACAAAAATGAGCCTCTTTGTTGTAACATCTGAAAGTTTTTCTCAAAACCTGCAAAGATTTATATAATTGAAGACCTTAATTGTAGATCATATCACGTTTCACCCTGAAAATAATAAAAATTTTGTGTTTAAAACCGAGTTGTTAAATATAGAATCGTAATTTTTTCTGTAGAGTTTTTAAATAAGGTAGTTATGAAGCAGAAATAATTCCTTGTAAAAATCTTCCAAATGTTAATATATTTGCTAAAGCTAATGCTACTAATTTTTCCAAAAAAAAAAAAAAAAAAAAAAAAAAAACTCTAACTCAGAGATTATCAAACAGGTAGAAGGAAATTTTACAACCCAAGGGGAAATTTTATAGTTTCTAGGGGAAAAGAGGTCAATTCTACTAAGCAAACGCTGACTTACTGATCTGAAAAAGCTCTTAAAAATAATTGCTTGGGAAAAATAACTCGAAAGAAAGTAAATGCCTTTTATGAAAAATATTTTTTTTATTGCACATTTAAATTTCCCTAAGCGAAATGACTAGATTTTCAATCATGACTTTTTGTTTCTTTGTAAATTCAAATATCAATAATTTTGGAGAAAAAAAAATTCATATAAAAAGAATTTTTTCATAACTGTTGTTGTTACTCTGAGTACTGTCAATTTGGACTGTTTTATTTTTTTCCAATATTTTAATTCAATTTTTAATTGTATTAAGTTTATGTTTTATTTTATTTAACCATTAAATATTTAGTTTTATATTAACATTTAAAATATCATTCAAAGAGCAATTTTTTCTACTATTACTATCAAATTCAATTAATTTTAGTTTAATTAATTTTTATATCTAATTAATTTTCGTATTGTTCACTTAGTATTGATATTGATATCCAAAATCTAAATAATTGCATTTCTATATTTTCGGTTTCGATATGGAGATTATCTCTTAGCAATGGTAAAAGGGGGTATGAGACTGAAAACTCTTTCTCCAGATCTTGTCAATCCTCTTTAATAGATGCAAGTATAATATTATTTTCCACTTGGAAAAATGATCTTACTCACTCCTTTTTCAGAGGGACTCCTGCACTATGAAATATGCAATTTGTGGTTAAAAATCTAATACAGTAGTTACCAACTGGCGGCCCGCGAAGCCTTTCTTTGTGCGCCGCGAACTAAAATATATCAGTTGTCATTTTTTTGCGAGCAATTTGTGTAAAAAATCTCTATGGGTTTAAAACACTTTTCTTTCATACCAACGGCGCAAAAAAATTTATTTCTCAGGTAAAAATCTACTTCTTATTTTAATTTGTTATTCAATACTTTTGTTTTGTACAACTTGATAAAAGTCTGACAGTAATATTTAATGTCCCATCAAACATAAAAGAGTCCCATATAAAATTTTGATAAAGTTGCGGCCCGCCATTTGACTGATGTTTTTAATTGCGGCCCCCGGTCTCATGTAAGTTGGAAACCCCTGATCTAATGTATATGTTAACATAAGTGTAAATATTAGTTTAAAATAATTTTAACTATTACAATGAATTTCTTAACACATTGCTGACCGGTCACGAATTAACTCGTGTTTTCGTGGCCAAACGTTGGTGACCGGTCACGAG
The DNA here is from genome assembly GCF_982258835.1 of Parasteatoda tepidariorum. NCBI lineage: Eukaryota > Metazoa > Arthropoda > Arachnida > Araneae > Theridiidae > Parasteatoda > Parasteatoda tepidariorum. Next base: position 34,465,762 of record NC_141766.1, read on the forward strand.
TTAACTCGTGTTTTCGCTAGCAGTGATCTCGTGGTGACTATTTTAAAAAGTGGGCGTAATATTCCTTACTTTTCAAGTGTTACTATTTAATTCTCTACCAATTTATTATAACTTTACGAAACCCGATGTATTTGCAAAACTTGAGGTGTTCCATTAAAGTGATTGTTATACAGTAGGGAACCGATTATCCGGAACGATCGGGACCATCGCTATTCCGGATAACTGATTATTCCGGTTTTCTGAATCGCTACAAAAAACCGTTTTTTTTATTGTTAAACCCAACTAAAAAAAAAAAATGTTTGGAAATAATCTTAACAAGAAGAAAAAACGATGAAGTAAATGAATGAAATGAAAAAAACATTTTTTTTAAAAAAATGGCGGGAAAATTTATCGAATTTCGTTCCGGTTTTTTGGTTTTCTGATTTCCGGATAACGAGTTATGTACTGTACTTTTTATCAAACGGCATTGAAAATTTTTAAAGTTTATTTATATTGTTTTACATCCACATCCGCTTTCAAAACAATAGCATGGCACATGGGGTAATTTTCAGAAAAGTTGCCGGTCAGCAATGTGTTAAGATGCTAAATTTTGAATTCTATAAGTTCAGCATCCTTTTAATCTGTGTAATTTTTAAGAGGATTGAAAAAGCATTTCTCGTAAAAGAAAAGAGCGACGATGTGACATCCGGTTCTACGAAAGGATCCATTTTTAGCTCCTTAAATAAAATACGAAAATGGAAAGCGCGAATAACAACGCGCTGTTTTGTGAGGTCGAAATTTTGTTTCTCCAGGTGAGAATTTTGAACATGGATGTGCCACGCATTACATCCTTCCCTCAGATATTTTTTTTTTTTTTCTTTTCAACAACGCACAAAATAATAAATGGAGTGAAACTGTCGCTGCCATTTTATTTAGTTCTTGCTTTAAGTTTTTTTTAATATTTTTTCGCTTTCTTATTTCTGTTTATCTTTGGAGTGATCTCATTTTATAGTTTGATTGATAATAATTGATCGTCCCAAAGCGTTTAATTAATTCGAATTCATAATTGATGGATTTTTTTTACGTTATTAATAAGGTTGTTATTAAGCTTTATTAAGATTTTTTTCTCTCATTAGTATGTTTTAATCTCCTTATTTTCCTTGTTTTGTCATTAAATCTTTCTTTGTCTTAGTATGATTTTACTCACAATAGTTGTAACACAATATCGCCAAATAGTACCTAAATCTTATTTTGAAGTTTTATTTGAGGATTTCTTTGTTATTTTCATTTTAAGAAGTAGTTTTGTGTAGAACGTAACTTTTCATTATATTATATTCATTATTCATTATGTTCTATATATTATTTTCATTCATTTCATTCATTATATTTTTTTTCCCTTCTTTATTCCGAATAATTTTTTTTCTTTCTATATTTAATTAATACTACAGGGTGCGTAGCGTTTTTAAAAAGTGCTTATTTTCGATTCTCGTTTTTTAAAAGTCCTTAAAGGTGCTTTTTTCATTGGGTGTTTTGAAAAAGTGCTTAATTTTCCATTTTTCAAAATGAGATTTTTCTTTTACTATGTTGATTTTCGCTTCGAATTATGCAAAAAGACATAGTTCACATTCAACGTTTTTACAATTAATTCAACCCCAGTCTATTTCGGCGTATTGTCAGTCCGTAGCGTATGAAAACAACATTCGTTTTACGTGATTCAAAATTTCATGATTTTTGACAATTGTCAAAAACAATGCCGAAAGTTTTTTTGACGTGACGGTTAAAACAAGATAAAACCGTCAATTGTCAAAAACTTTCCAACCTTGCCTAATTATATATATTTTTTTAAGATGCTTAAAAATATTTTTTGAGCACTTGAAAAATGCTTAAAAGGTGCTTATTTTTTGTTGAATAATTTGGCTACGTACCCTGTAAAAGAAACAAGTTTTATGAGCACCAGTACTAAACGTGTCCATTTCCACTAAAAAAAATTAATTCGGTCCTTTTATGTGTTAAACGGAATGGAGGAAATTTTGTGGCATCAACGCTTTCTGTGGGGTCATGTGATTGACAGATTAGCCCTTTCGTCCATTATATATACCCATCTCCAAGGAACTAAGTATTTTCATTAGGTGGACCTAGTTGGTGAGATAAAATTCTGGTTGTTTGACCCTATTAGGTGAAAGCAATTAATAAACGGTTATTCTCACAGTTAACAGTTTGAATACCATCTTATTTATGGATATTTGACTGTTTTGTTTGAATATGGTAAAACAGCAAGTAAATAAATTGTCATTTAACCATTTTTTCCAAGAAATTTCTAACAGTGTACTGATATTTTTAAAGTTACTTTTTTATCGTGAAAACGGCAATGATCGAAACGATTTTTATCTGTAAAATCTTTTGAGGATAGTGAGAATTTCCGTTGTAAACTCAGATTGAAGACTTCCGTCCGGAGTTAATAAAAGTCTTGTATAATAAGAACTTCCTTAAATAGCAACAGAAAATAAGAAAAGGAATGAACTAGAAAGTTTTCGTTTTACTTTCGCTTTTCAATTTTAAATAGTGTTTTCAAAATTTAGATTACAAATTCGAACCCAAATTTTAGATATACACCGAAGAGCCATTACATTATGATCACCCTCCATCTATAACAATAGGCTCGCCCAGGTTTTCATGGTTTCTCGCCCCGGAACAATGTTTTCATTGGGCACATTAGAACCCATAATCCTCATAGAACAATCCCTGACGTCTGTAAGCTACTTGAACATAGTTGCAGACCATGTTCACCCATTCATGGCAACAGTTTTTCCTGCGGGGGATGGTGTTTACCAACAGGATAATGCACCATGTCATAAGGGTCGAATCGTCATGGATTGGTTCGAGGAGCATTCCAGTGACTTTCAAGTCATGTCTTGGCCCCCAAATTCACCAGACTTTAATCCAATAGAGCATTTGTGGTCCTACTTAGAAAACCAAATTTCGTCTGCCACGCTACCCCCTCTCAATGTGAGGGAATTGCAGGACCAGTTGGTGAGCGCTTGGTACCAGATACCTCAGACTACCTATCAGCACCTTGTGGAATCAATGCCCCGGCGGGTGCTAGCAGTTTTGAGGGCTAAAGGTGGTTATTAGCAGGGTGGTCATAATGTAATGGCTCTTAGATGTATTCTGTAATTTATTATATATCCGCTTTTTTTGTTCAATAACTTTTCCTGTCTCATTCTTAAATGCAATGATACTCTTCATTTTTAAACTATAGTTACTTGTTGCAAAATTGTAAATTCAGTAGTTATCAGCAGAACACAATTTTGCGCGTTATCTTATCATCATATATAGTGTACCATATATATGTAGTATGTACGATGTATGTGTACCGTATATATGTACGATTGCTATAAAGAGCAATCTTACTTCATATAATGAAAAAAACATATTCGTGATTCTGTCATACCAAAATTATATTCCTTGTACAATGCGCAAAATAAAAAAACGGACCACCCTGAATTACTTTTTATCTAATAATCGGATCTTCACATTCTGGGATTCAATCTTAATGGCTTGAGGGGGTGACCTTAAATATGCTAATTAATTAGAGCAGACTATATTTTAAGTTGCAAAATCAGACACAAAAACGTACTTTCTCTGAATAAGTCTACCTTTTTTTCGACGGATTTGTATTTCTGACCCCCAAAATATAGGGGGTGATCGCAATCTGGAAATATGGTCCCAATAGTTTAGACAGGAGGTTGGTACAAAGCTCGGATTCTTTAATGTTAATTTTACATTTTGCATATTTCACCACATCTCGAGAACTTTTAAAGCGAATTGAAAATTAAAATTGCATTCCTTGTAAAAATTCGGTAAAAATTGATGTAAAAATTCTGACATTTTAGAATTTTTTTTTTGTGTGACTATTATTAAATAAAATAATAATTATTTACTGAAAGTTATATTTTGCATCGAATTATCTTTCGATAAACGAATTTTATAATTCTGTGCAAAAAGTTTTCAATTAGCTTAAAGGGTTCTCAAAACATTTTGAAATACGCTAAAAGTAAAATTAACATTAAGGGTTCTAAACTTAGGACTACTCTCCTGGCCAAACTATTAGGACTATGTTTCCCAGATTGGGTCTACATCCTATATTTTGGGGGTCAGAAATCTGAGTTCGTCGAAAAAGGGGAATGTTTATAAGAAAGTAAGTTTTTGCATCTGATTTCGTAACTTAAAATATAGCCTGCACTAAATGATTAGCATATTTGAGGACACACCTTTCAACCATTAATATTGCGTCCTAGAGCGTGAAGATTCGATTATTCGATCAAAAGTTATTCAAGGTGGTCCGTTTTTTATTTTGCCCTATATTTTAATGGTATTGTTTGTGTTCGCGTTGTATTTTTTTTACGGATAAGTTTTAACTTGATCCAAAATTTAATTAGTTTGTTAAAGATATGCTAGTACAAAACAGTGCTCTCATATTGCATTTAATTTCTCTTATCTTAAAAAAATATCGAAATCATTTATCTGATTTTAAAATTAAACATTTCATACAATGATGAGATATTGTAATATGCATATTAAGTAGAATTTGCTATGCATATTAAGTAGAATTTGCTATGCATATTAAGTAGAATTTGCTATGCATATTAAATAGAATTTGCTAAATACGTTATGAAACTGGGCAGCGTAAGAATAAATAACTGCAAGATCTTCAATTATAAAAAACAGGAAATAGAATAAGTGAAAGAAAAAGCACTTACTAAAAAGAATCTTAAGACTATAATAGTAAAAAATAATAGTAAAAACTCGATGAGTCTAGCCAAAAGAAAATAGATAAAAGGAATAGTTATTAGAAAGGCTTGGTCCATTAAGGGCTTGTCGCCACGAAAATGTGGATGGCTTTGTAACTTAGAAGTTCATAATTAATTTTTGGATGGTTTGTATTTATTAATTGGCATGCGCGAAAAGATGTCTTACGTAATTGATTTCGCAATTTTTCTTTTCCAAGTGAAAACCTATTAATTCAAAAGTTGTTTACACAATCGATTTTTTTTTATTACTATTATCAAAAACATAAAGGAATTTAACAGTTTCAATAGAGAAATTAATAGATTTGTTGCAATGGTCTTCTTAAAATTTTAATTAAAGTTTTGTGTTAGCGATTTTGTTGACGTAAATTTATAGTCTTTTTTAATTAAGTATTCTCAAAATATCTTTAAATCTTCGTTCATATTAATGTTTGCACCGCAATTTCGTTTTTAATTGAAGTTGTTTTTGTTTGGTATTTTAGATTTTATTTATAGAGAAAGATACAGATGTTAATAATAATAATTAAAAGCCAAGTAACGTTTGATATTTATACATAGATGTTACAACTTCTGAATTATGGATTATGAGTATTGGTTTATTTTACTTCCTCAATTGTCTTTTAAATAAATTAAAGAGTCTAATTAAAATCTAGCAATTTCGTCTAAAATTCGTGACGTATTTTTTTATGTGGAGCAAATTATAGCAATTTATTTTAACATTTTTCTATTAATAGATAAGATAGCTGATATTTGCTTTTTTGCATGGAATTGTTTGCTGATTCTTATATACAGGGTGCGTAGCGTTTTTAAAAAGTGCTTAAAGGTGCTTATTTTTGATTTTCAATTTTTAAAAGCCCTTAAAGGTCTTTTTTCATTGGGTGTTTTTAAAAAGTGCTTAATTTTCCCTTTTTCAAAAAGAGATTTTTCCTTGTCCATGTTGATTTTCGCTGCGAATTATGCAAAAAGACACATTGTTCTATTCAACGTTTTCACAATTAATTCTACCCCAATCTATTTCGGCGTATTGTCAGTACGTAGCGTATGAAAACGCTATTCGTTTTACATGATTCAAAATTTCATGATTTTTGACAATTGTCAAAAACAATACCGAAAGGTTTTTTTTTGATAAGACGGTTAAAACAAGATAAAACCATCAATTGTCAAAAACTTTCCAACCTTGCCTAATTATGATATTTTTTTAAAGTACTTAAAAATATTTCTTGAGTGCTTGAAAAGTGCTTAAAAGGTGCTTATTTTTTGTTGAATAATTTGGCTACGCACCCTGACAAAGCAGTATTTTATTTTATAACCGTCAAGTTGAACAGCCGACCAAATTTTTGGGTTTACGAATGCTAATGTTTAACTACGTAGCCTTGTAATTTTGAACCCAATCCAGAAGACAAGGGAATTCCTGTATCAAGTATTGGGAGAAATTTGCGGACTTTTTGATGGAACTAACCCACATTTACAATACATGGAGGGGAATACCACATGAACTTCTCACGGTTAGTCTGACGGCAAGAGGACTCTAACCCATGATTATGATCCGTCTACCACCGAGGATATTTCACGTCAGCACTGTGGAAGCTAGATGCGGAATTCGTATAGACCAGCCATCGCTGGGATTCGAACCCGGTTCACCTCATTGAAAACCAAACGCTCTATCCCCTGAGCCATCGCGGCACTAAGCGGTATTGAAACTAATAAAAGTTTATTTAAAAAATGAACCTTGTTCAAAGCATTATTGTGTGATTTTCTAGGTTTATAAATAATGAGTACAGCTCATACGTTTCTGCATTTTTAAAATTTGATTTGAACTCGAAATTTTATTGTTTCTTCATTCAATAAAATTTTTACTTTCCTCTTCAGTATAATTCTTTATTATTTTATTGCAACGGCTAGATTTCCAAATCGAGTCCTCTTCTCCTTTTCCTGCTTACACGAATTCTTTTGAAACAGGCAGTTTAAAAACATTAAGAGTTGCAAATTAATACTGAAATGGCGACAAACTAAAAAAAAAAAAAGCAGTGGAAATCTAAAGAATTATGAATTAATTGATGAAGATTATGAATTTATGATTGATGAAGATTATGATTGAGGAAGATTATGATGAAGGTAGGACCGAAAACATCTAAAACTGTTTGATTGTTGGAAGAAACAGAGAGGAATGGAAATGTCATTTTTAGAACCACCTAGTTTCCCCAGACAATCAAACTGATTTTGATATTTTTTATTCCGCTTTCTTCACTAGTGGTTTGAAAGTTTTCAAAAGTATTTTTGTCAACCCTGTATTTATTTGCAATCCCTTATGTATGTAATTTTTAAAATTTTTTTGAGAAGGGTTCTAAAATTTTGTATTAAGAGCGGTCACTACGGAACAGCCTGTATACAATTTTTTTTCCAATTTATTTTACTTTCATTCTAAGCTTAACGTAGAGGTGGGATTTGAATGAAGATATATAATCAAGAAAGTAGCTCTTTTGATATATAATAATATGTACTACTTATTTTAAGTGAAAATATTTAACAGCTATGAAAGATTTTTTTGTGACATAAATTATTTAGTATGCGTTTTTTTTTCTATTATCATTTAAAATTTAAAGTAGCTGTTATTGACTTAGCAAATTTAAAATATAGGAAGAAATATTTTCAACAAATATGTTGCAAAAAAATACCACACCTGCCTACACTAGAGATAATTTTCGCTTCTTTTTTAGTGCATTTTTATCTTGCGCTTGAATGTATTTGATAAACATTTGAAGAAAAAGCGGTACAGCTGTCAGAACTGTCAGCATCTCTTCACATTTCTTTTAGATTCTGATATGACCGTTATATTGTTTTTAATCGAATGCTTTATCTTTTTCTTGTGACTCATGCTTTCTTTGTAGTTTCTTTTAAAAATGAACAAATTCCTTATCTTTTAACTCTTTGAGTTTTCATTTTGCTCTTCCTGGTAAAAAATAATTCAGATTACGTGTCTTTGTAATGTGATCTTGGAGTTCCGCTTTACAACGGAATGTGAATTATAAGTTCCGCTATGTAGTTCTTAAGTTTCTTGTATTAATTTACTTGAAACTTATTGTTGGTGAAAAAGTGATTTTCGATTCCCTAGTAGCTTGCCACCATGTTTTAGGATAACGTTCTTAACTAGAATGTTATATATATATATATATATATATATATATATATATATATATATATATATATAACCGTCGTTGAACAGCCGACCCGATTTTTGGGTTTACGACTACTAATGTTCAACTCCGTAGCCTTGTAATTTTGAACCCAATCCAAAAGACAAGGGAACTCCTGGATCATGTATAGGGAGAAATTTGCCTTCGTGGAGGATTTTTTGATGGAACTAACCCTCATTTGCGTTACATGGAGAGGAAGGCCACGAGAACATCCCACGGTTATTCTGATGGCAAGGGGACACTAACCCATGATCCGTCTACCACTGAGGATATTTTACGTCAGCACTGTGGTCGGTGCAAGCCGGATGCGGAATTCGTATCGACAAACCATCGCCGGGATCAAACACCGGTTCACCTCATTGGAAGGCGAGCGCTCTATCCCCTGAGCCATCGCGGCTCAAACTTGCAAATTAAAAAAGAAAAAAAAAACTTGTTGGGGTTTGCTCGGGGATGGCTACGAGTAAGGTGAACCGCAAGGTATAGAGCGTTCGCCTCCTAATGAGGTGTCCTAAGTTCGAATCCCAACGGTGGTTGATTAATTGGCAGACGGATTATAATCCTTATGGCGTGAGACTGACCGTGGGAGATTTCTGTGATTTTTCCTCTTAATGTAACTCAAATGTGGTCAAGTTCCATCAAAAACTCCTCCAAGAAAGCTAGTTTGTCCCTATGTTTGATCAGTGAGCTACCTTGTCCTCTGTGTTAAGTTCAGAACTGCCGAACTATGATGCTGAGCATTTAGAGTCATAAATCCACTATGAATTAATCGGATGTGTGTCAGTTGTTCAACCTCAGTAAATAAATGAAAAAAGACACGTAATCTTCGAAAAATGCCCCAAAGCCACTTAAATAGTAAAAAATGCGTTTAACCCTTTGCGGAGCTGAAAGTTTTATTAAAAAAAAATTAGTCAAAAACTCAAGTGAACTGAGGTCATCGTATGCGTATCCACAATGAAATTATCTTTTTTATCGTTACATTTTTCAAAATAAAAAATGGTTGATTAAAAAACGCGTTGTTTAAGAGATATAAACTATTACATTTTCATTGCTTTATGTTATTATCAAAAATTAGTGGAACAGTTTTTATCCTTCTGCGCTACAGTTTTTTATCCCTCTAAAGCAGTGTTTCCCAAACTTTTGACTGTTGTGTATCCTTTCTAAATTTTTCGCAACGTTATGTACCACTAATAAAAAAATGGTTGTATTTTTTAAAAAATATATTTATTTTTCTTTTTGATACAAAGTTTTGAAGGATGATATATTGTTTTGGCTGTGATACAAAAGTTAAAAATCTCGGCTGGCTGTTGACTGGCACTAATTATTAACTGTTAACTCTGCAAAAAATAGCCAATAGAAAAATACGTAATCGTAAATTTTCATGACTAGCTTTGTTTTTAAATAAAATTTTTTGAAATTTTCGTTTGTTGCAAAATATTTCGCATAAGAACGCGTACCCCCACTAAACTGTTCCCGTACCCCTGGGGGTACGCGTACCACACTTTGGGAAACACTGGTCTAAACGATGTACGCTAAAGACAGAAGACAATCCCAAATTTCCAGAGCAAAACAAACTTTATCGAGAGCTTAAAACGATTTACTTTCTGTGCTTTATTTATTTCTTGCAAAGGCATTCGCGAGTACCATAAAGTTAACCCTTTAAGGTTACAAGTCCACACATGAATACAATCATGTATTAAATTTTTTGTTTATAATGATCACGTATTAAAATCGAATGAATAAAAATGACATTGATTAATAATATGTAAAAATTCTAATCCCAAGTAAGCATTTCTACGTCTGTGGTTAGATTTAGTTTTATATTTGAATTTTACAACTTGTTGTCAGATTTTTGGCATGTGCCATTTATTTCATTCTAATACGCACGAAATTGTCTTGAAACATTAAAACCTTTTTTTTTATCTCCGTCTTTTGATTATTAATGACAGAAAGCGCATTATTTCTCACCCCGGTTCTCGTTAGAATATAATGTCTGACCTTGGAGTTGTCCCTTTAGGTTACTTTCTAATAGCGATTATTATAGAATGATGCGAAAACTCTTTTTATAATGATTCGTTATTTAATTCCGCTTTTACCCTTGAAAACGATTTTGTAAATCATTTTCGACTTCCGATTTGCAGTCGTGCAAAAATGTTTAACACTTTGAATGCCATGGGGGTCACCGGTGACCGGCACTGAGTTTGTTCGTAGCGCCACAGGGGTCACCGGTGACCGGCGAAGCCAAGATTAATAGAAACACATAATTCGAGTAAATTTTTAATTTTTTTATATTATTATCGTTACTAAAATGGTTTGAAGAAATTAATGCAAATAGAACACACAAAAATAGTTTTATTTATGTACACAGGCCAACTTGCTCCGGACAGCGAATAAATATTTTCAAGTGGTAGTTTATTAATTGTGATTCTTGGTTTAATAAATTCAATTTAGTAGAATTTTATTCACCACTATTTCTAAACAATTCGTAGGCTTATATAATTCACTACTTTTTTCAGATATGCTAAACCTCTTAAATCTGTCTAATATTTGCAAATTTTTTAAAATTTTTTTTTAATGGTGGGCATTTGGAACTATTGTCCAATATTTGCAAATTTAGTTTGTTGTTATTTACCGTGTGGCCAGACGGGCAAGCCATGTAAAATTAGCTTGGCATTCAACGTGTTAAATATTTGAATTTTTTTTTTTAAAGTTATATTTTAATTCATATGTCTAACTATAGTAGCACTTGATTTGAGTGTGTGCGTTTATATTATCCTAAAGTTGTTCCTTTAGGTTGCATTTTGATAGCGATTATTATAGAATGATGCGAAAACTTTTTTTTTAATAATGATTCATTATTTAATTCCGCTTTGCCCTTGAAAACTATTTTGTAAATCATTTTCGACTTCCGATTTGGAGTAGTGCAAAAATGTTGAATATTTTAATTTTCTTTTTTAAAGTTATATTTTGATTCATATGTCTCACTATAGTAGCACTTAATTTGTGTGCTCTTATATTATCCTAAAGTTGCTCATTTATATTGCATTTTAATAGCGATTATTACAGAATGTAGCGAAAACTATTTTTATAATCTTAAATGATTTGCTATTTAGTTCTACTGCTTCCCTTTTACCCTTGAAAACGATTTAGTAAATCAATTCCGACGTCCGATTTTCAGAAAAGCAAAAATATTGAATATTTTAATTTTCTTTTTAAAAGTTATAGTTTGATTCATTTGTCTCCAGAAATCTTGAACCCATTCCACGCGTGCCACTTGGTGGTATCTGACAAGTACTTCAGCGGTGCTCAAAAGGTTGATACTATTTTATTTAATTACATTCACGAAAATAAACGTTTCAAAAAGAAAAAGAAAGAGCAAAAAAAAGGAAGAAAAAGAAAACAAAATTAATAAATAACAGGTAACAAAATTAACCTTCAAAATCAACAGATATCAAAGGCGAATTTAGAAATAAGTACAATTTTGTGTACCATTATAACATTTTCCAGGACACAGGGATAATTATTGCCCCTGGAAGTCTATGTAGGAGGGGAAGCTGCCCTTTTCTAGGGCGATATATTATAATCTTAGTGCATAAGTTATAATCTTTTGATGTAAATGGGACAACAGTGTCCTTTTCATATAGTTTTTTTTTCTGACGCCTTAATTACAAGCAAAAATATATTTTGGTATTTTTTAATTATAATAAACAGTCTAACTGTTACTTAAAAAATCTATTAGATCATCAGAATTGTATTTGTCTTAAAATATAAAGTTTAAAAAATAATAGTTTTGAAAATTTTTTTCATTCATACTAAAAACTGATTTTGTAAAGTAACAAAATTTCAATGATGATAAACTTTTTCTTATAGATCTAAATAACTGCCCATTAATGCAAATTTGAAAAACTATTTTTTGGAAGTGAATCGAGTTTGTAAGATTTTACCTTTAACGCGGAAAAAGGCACTGATGCTTTATGCTGTATTTCATAACCATAAATTATTAAAATGCTAAACATAATATTTTTCACTTATTTTGAACTAAATTAATTCAAAATAATGATAAAGTATAAAAAATATGTTTAATAAAAATTCGACGTCAAATTGTAAAAAAGATAACAGCAGTAAATTTACACAATGTTGTGAGCAGACATTTTTATCTATGAATTAATTCTATATAATCGATTGTTTCATATTTAAAGCAAATTAATAACTGAGCTGCAAATACAGCTGTACTATGTAATTCTATGGTTTAAAATCAAAGGTTTTCAGATTAGTTTTTAAAAAGAAATATAACAAATGGCATACTGGACTTCTGAAAATAATAAATCGTGATTTAATTGGATTCTAATAAAAAAAATTTCGCCGTCTCAGTTCTTAACTAACAAAATTAATTCTGACAAATGATGGATGAAAAAAACAGAAGGGAGATGGGATTTTTCTACTTCAGTGAAACTTTAATCATTAAAATCCTTGAAAATTCTTTCAACGCTGATAAAATTATCTTTCATTCTCATTATATTTAGTTAATATGAATTCCAATCATAATCAATTTATTCCTTATAAATTTTTTCTGTCGGGAAGTTTCAAGACGTCTGTATGTTGTCCATGAAATTAAATCATTTTAATTAAATAAAACAATCTAAATTTCTTTTTCTACTTAATATTTTACTAGAGCAAAAAGAACTTGTAATGGTTTTTCAATTAAGAAACTATTTAATTACGTAATAAAGTTATTTCACGCTTTACTTATTCCATATTTGATTATAAATTAAAATACAAAGTAAGTAAATAAATAATTGAGATATTATAATTATACTTATTCATGGTTAAAAGATAATTTCTTGTTATTTAAATTCTCTATAAATAGCAATGTAAATTTAAATGTTTGAAAACAATGTTTATTTAATATTGTCTGCAGTTGGAGTTTTATCTGTAGAAAGATGATGGATAAATCTATAAATTTATTCAAATTATACACTAAAATCCCTGAACATACATGCCATGGTTACGAGATTAGTATTCTGTATAGTATTTGTTTTCGTTCAAAATAGTAACATAAATTTTTGAGGCGTATACAAACAGCCCTGCCCTTTAAGTTGTTAAATTCCAGTAGTGATGGATGATAGATGCATTAGATCGAGCAACGAGAAAATGATAAAAAAATGTATTTTTCATTATTTGGAATCGAATTAAAAATCATTAATTTAACTTTATATTGAATAAATTTTAGCAGTTATGAAAAAAGGCGTTCGGTTATAGTCATTTCAGTTTTTTTATGAATGTTCTGTTTCATTTTTGTCGGTAAATAATTTATTTTTAATTCCTAATGAATTTAAATGAAACGGTAATGACAAGAATTTTCATCGTGCACAACATATTTTTTTTTAAATTTATTTATTTATTTTTGTAAAAATAAGTAAATCTATAACTTAAAAATAACTCATACGTTTTTGGTTTTAAAATATAACCAGTTCGAATTTCGTTTTTTTCTTTTTCAAAAAATATTTTCAATAACTTAGAACTTATACAATATAATTATAATTAAAATATATTCTTCGTTTTTCTTTTTATCTTATTGTGTTGAGAAATATTTTTGATTTAACTAGAAATCAAAATGGCCTTTTTGTCCATTTCGTGTTTATTAGGAAATGTTTTTATTATTAAACATAATTGATAATTCTGATTCTTTTCATTTCATTCGTTAAATTGATTCATTTTTTAATTTTATTTGTTAAATTGAATTATTTTAATTATAATTTACATTTATTTCAAAAAAGCATCTAACAACAGCTGGAAATAAAAACAACACGAATTAACTTTAATTTTTTAAACTAACAAATTAAAATTGTATGTAAGTCATCCACCATCTTTGTTTTTTGTTTATGAAAATTATTTTTTGATAATATTTCATACGTTCTTAGTTAAAATTCAATAATTTTACCAAAATCGGAATCTTGAGAATATTTACTAGATGATATTAAATTTTCCTAACCCATATCCCATTTGATATATTTTATTTTCACTTCTTTATCTCTCTGATTATACATCTGCTGATCAATATCAGTTAAGTTATTTAAATATTTATCTTTCTAGTTGAATTATTAGGTCTTTAAACCCCTTGTTAAAGTTAGTGATGAAATTTCATTTTATTTCAAGCCATGCCTTAAAATCACAAAAATATTAGTCATACTTTTTGACATTCAATTTTCTTTTCAATGTTAATTAGAATAACTTAAAGTATCTGAGATTGATAAAGGTCAACCATTGATTGTTTAAATTTAGAATTCTTGGTTTTGCTTATCATTTAAGTGTAAAAGGTTAAGTAATGTGTTCCTTATCTTCTTTTGAATAAACTTTTTCCGGAATTACCTCTAAGTTCCTATTTACCACTTGTAATAAGTCAAGCTTCATTATAAATTGTGTCATTCAAATTGTTCTGAATAGATAGTGAAATAGAGAGCGGCGGATATGAGGTAGACTCTATTAATAAATTAATCAAAATATAACTTTTATCACAAACCATTGCTTACTTCACAACTTCAAGTAATCGCTACCACCAACTGATCTTCTTCGTCGTTGACGTTGATGCGCAACTAATTTGTTTTATTTCCACTCGCATTAAACTTTCCGCGTTGACAGTCTTTATCTGAGATCTTTTGTCTAAACAACCACTACTCATTTATCTGTGACATGACCCGCTGGAAGAGGATGGACATAAAAGAATCTAGTTACAAAAAATAGGAAATGAAGAAATCACCGCAAACTGTGATTACAAACTACCGGGGTGCGGACTAACTAATGAATTCATCAGATACTTTTGCAATTGCAAAAAAGAGTTTACTGGAATAACGAGTTCACCAACGCGTTGTGTGTTTTGATTTCGTTTCTTATCAGTGTGTAACTTGTCTCTTCACTTTACTAACATGTGGAAAAATCTTTTTAAATTTACAGATGAACGAGACGCAATACAGAAGAAAACTTTTACCAAATGGCTGAACAAGCATCTCAAAAAGGTGAGTTCTGTTTTAATGTTATAGAGTTATTCTTTATTTTTCAAACATCGAAACTGTTTAATACCGCGGTTCTCTTAATCAGGGGTCTGTTTAGAAGAAACGGACCCTTCACAAAATATCTTTTCATAAAAATGGACCCTTCACAAAATAATTTATCTTTTAATCGGACCCTTCACAAATTTTTTTATCTTCATTATTGTTTTGTTAATCGAATAAACCCTTCCCAGTTGAGAGGGGGGAAAGAAAGACATGTAAACGAACTAATCAGGAAGAACCCTTCACAAAATATCTTTTCATAAAATCAGACCCTTCACAAAATATTTTAACTTAAAAACGGACCCTTCACAAAATATTTTAACTTAAAAACGGACCCTTCACAAATTTTTTTATCTTCATTATTGTTTTGTTAATCGAATAAACCCTTCCCAGTTGAGAGGGGGGAAAGAAAGACCTGTAAACGAACTAATCAGGGGTCTGTTTAGAAGAAACGGACCCTTCACAAAATATCTTTTCATAAAATCAGACCCTTCACAAAATATTTTAACTTAAAAACGGACCCTTCACAAAATAATTCATCTTTTAATCGGACCCTTCACAAATTTGTTTATCTTCATTATTGTTTTGTTTGCACCAGAAACAAATTCTAATCTAGACTAGACATATAGCACAAGGTCTGCAAATTTAACTGTTGGACATAAAACCTAAACGTTGAAAAATTTTCATATCTGTAGTAAATACTTTATATATAGTGTTTTATAGGTTATAATTTTCACAATTACCTTAAACTTAATTTCAAAGAAAGGGTTCCGCCGAATGAAGGTTGATTATTTAGGGTTCCGCAACAGGAAAAAATTGGGAGCCGCTGGTCTAATAAATATCACGTGTATTTCGTGGTCTGTTTAGTCCTATTCTTCTTGTTGATAAATGTTGGGCGGACATAAGATACGAATCTTTTTTTCTGTGTTTGCATACAAAGAGGTGTGTATCGTTGCTTCAGGGGTCTAGGAAGAATTGCGTCGTTAGATAATTTAAATCATTGCGAGCAGAACGAGTTGCGTTGCCCTTGGGTCACGATTTGCTATAGATAGTAAATTTTATTGTGCCAGAGTTTTACTTTCTCCCAATAAAATTTCGTTTCCTATTGTGGCTTCCTTGTTTTCTTTGAGTAATGTGACTTGCATTTGTTTTGAAAATTGTAGATTTATTAGGATGATAGCACTTTGCTGTGAAACAGATCGACTTTTACTACCTGTTAAAGGTTTAATGGAAATTCTTCTTTTGAACCATTAATCCTTTAATGAATGGTCAACTTATTTTAACGGGTTTTAAATCAATTTAATTGTCTTTATTTGTCAAATCAATTTAATCTTACTTTATTTTAGATCTTTTATTGTATATTTTATGTATTCTTATTATTGGAGCAAGGTTTTTTTTGATTAATTTTTTGTTTGAGTAGGATTTTAATTAGCATCATCAGGATTTTCACCAAGTTTTGCTAAAATATTAACTGCGATAATTCCCTTGAAAAATAATGACAGGTTGCTTGTTAAACAATCGTTATATTTTGTTTTTATGTAATAATAGTATTTTCAGGTTCGATGTTGTTATCTAAAGCTTATAGAATAATTTTGCTACTGATTAGACACTAAATTCCAAACTAATCGTTAAATCTTATGCGCCTTCACTTCTAATTGGTTGCACGCTATTCGAATTGTTCTAAATTGGGCATTAATGTGATGGGATATATGTTGATTTCTACTGTTTAATAATAATTAATTTCCTTAGAAATTCTTATCTTCGCTTGAATCTGTAAGAGTTAAAGAAAATATTTATTAATGTAATATTTAAATTTTTATATTTTGTATTACTCTGGGGAACAATTTTTTCCCCCTTTGTTTTCTGTTGCATGAGATTTTTTAACAGATCTTAGAAACTTTCGTATTACTTATTTCAAATCTGCAACCAGATTTTCTCTTTAAGCTTCTGTTTTCTTAAAATGACATTTTTAGCCTATTTTTAGTCGAAATGTACAAGTTTAAAAACGTCATATATATCAGCTGGTCGCGTAAATGTTGCATCAGACTTCTAGAGCAGTTAGGGTACATCTTCAGGATTAAAATTGCATTGGTACCCATGTCCAGAAATGATACCATACGCCGCTAGGGTCGCTTGTTTCCCTATTACGAACTATTTCTTTGTGTGCTTATAAGCATAATTGGGAAGCGCCCCTAGATGCGTACGATGACATTACCGGGCAGGGGTACCTATGTAATTTTAATCTTAATGATGTGCCCTAACTCCGTCTAAAAGTTTGCTGCAGCTTTTACGCGATCCCCTGTTATATATAACGTTTTTTTATACTTCTGCAAAAAAATAAATAAACTAAAATGTCATATTAAAAAAATCTGCAGATTTAGGATCAAAATTAATTTCAGATTTGCAATCCCCACACTCGTATCAAGTATTTGTCTATGCAACAAAAACTTTGTTCCCTAATGTTATTTATGAATGGCGATAGGTTTATTTATTTATTTTTTTCTTGTGACATCTTTGGGTGAAATTTTTGCTTATATAGTTTTCTGTGATTTGTATGTCAGGAAGTTAGCTTCAGAAATTAAATTATCCTACTCTAAATTTCCTGAAATTAAATTATTGGAAAACTTTTTATATGGAAAAATAGAAACCAAATGTTATTTAATTCAGAACTGGAATAAAAAATATATCACGTATTATAATTATTGTGTAATTATTATTTATAATTATCTATAATTATCATTATTTTTAAGTTTTCCGAAAAACAGTAGACGTGTAATTGTTTGTCAACTCTTCTGACTTTTACCGATGAACTCATTTTTTATAGTTCAAGTATGTTAACAAAAGAAATTTTCATTTTTAAATTTGAATCTTGCTTTAATAAATTAAATTTAAAATTGTTCTGATTACAACGAGGTATGAATAATTTAAATAAACTGGAAATTATTTGATTACTGTTCTAAGTACCGATGAACTTTAAAATATTTCAAATTTAAACTTTTATAATTTAAACTTTTTTATTATAATTTTTTTATTATAATTTAAACTTTTATTTTTTCCCCATGGAATAAGTTTTTGTGAAGGGTATAAATAATGACATTATGACACTCTATTATGTAAATTAAGCAAAAAGAAACAAAAATTCATAATTAAATAAACAAAAAAAAAATTTGTTGGGTACAAACTAGAGATTAGACGGGTTCAGCCCGGGAATCGCACTCGTTGACTAAAAAAAGATTTCAGACTTGGGCGGGCTGGGACTTATGATAAAATTTTTTTGCTACTTTTAAACAAACGTTTGGTATTGTTATTATAAAAAAATGTATTAATTAATAGAGATAGAGCCGTGATGGCTTAGAGGACAGAGCGTTCGCCTTCCAATGAGGTAAACCGCATTCGAATCCCAGCAATGGCTGGTCGATACAAATTTCCCATCCGGCTTGCACCGACCACAATATTGACGTAAAATATTCTCAGTGGTGGAATGATCATGGTTTAGAGTTGCCTTCGTGGTTTCCCTCTCCATATAACGCAGTTGTGGGTTAGTTCCATCAAAAAGTCCTCGGCAAATTTCTCCCAATACTTGATCCAGGAGTTCTCTTGTCTTCTGGATTGGGTTCAAAATTACAATGCTACGGAGTTGAACATTAGTAGTCGTTAACCCAAAAAATTAGGTCGGCTGTTAAACGACGGTTATAAAATTAATTGAGATAAATAGTTTTAATGACTAATTTTCTTGTTTAGGCAGCTAAGGCCCAATAGCGATATCGTAAAATTTGGATTTAATCCGACGTATATGTCTGGCCGACTCGGACTCTAATCCTATGTATCTCGGGGTCAGGTGGGCTTGGATTTAAATTCTTCGGGCTCAGACCTCCAAAAGCTAGCCCGTACTCATTTATAATACATACTAGTTATGTTAATATTGCGATTTACTAAATATGTTTTGCTAACAAAAATTAACTAAATGTGTTTTACTAATGCTTTTGAAATTATTAAATTATATACAGGGTGCGTAGCGTTTTTAAAAAGTGCTTAAAGGTGCTCATTTTTGATTTACGTTTTTTAAAATCCCTTAAAAGTGCTTTTTTTAAAAAATTCGTGGTTTGTAAAATGTGCTTATTTTTCTATCTTTTAAAAAGAGATTTTTTTTCTTTGCCGTGTCGATTGTCGTTCTAAATTACAAAAAATGCCTGATTTTCACAATTTTCTCTGCAATATTTATCTGAAACTACTTAGTTTATCATGATTATGTTAGGTTTTTGAAAATGTTTTTGAATTTTATTGATTTTATATTTATGAGTTAAAAACTTGAAAAGATAGAAGCAAATAATTTTTATTACTGCACAGATCCTAGTTATGACTTTAAAAAAAAAATTTTTTTTTTAAAGTGCTTAAATACTTAAAAGTGCATTATATTTTGTTGAAAAATCTGGCTACGCACTCTGATATATGTTTTCACACAAGTGAAGAAAGTTCAATTAGTGTATAATTTTCAATACCATAAAAAAATTCATAAATTCTGATTCAAAATTTTACGACTAAAATTATTTCTTCTCTGTCTTTCATCAGGGTGGGACGTTTTTTTAACCTTGTCCTTGTGGCTAGAATCGGTCACAAAATTTCCATTGAATTTGCATTCAGCAATAGTTGAACGTGAACTTGCTAAGCTTGTGCGTGACAAGTTAAATTTATAGAGCACTTTCTCATTGTTGAGCGGCATATTTTTATGTCCAGGTGTCTGTCGTACTTCATTCATATTTTTTAAATCGTGCAAAGGAAACACCCTTATGTAACACTTTCTTTTCTCATGTCAAACATGTGCATGTGCAACCTGCTTTTTCCGTTTGGTTCTTCCACGATTCTAGAAAGAAGAATAAATATTGTTCAGTTTTTAAGTTACGTATGTGAGGTGATTTGTTTTCAATGCCCTTCTATGCGATAAATTAGCTTAACGCGTTTTTTTTCTAAAGAAATTGCCACATCAGGAATATTAATGATATTTATTGTCTGTATGTGCTTCTTTTGCAAAGGCTGGCACAGGTCTCAGGGATTCAAGACAAAATTTATTGCAGTGTGCCTCTATTTAAAACACAAAGCATCTTACTTTCCTATTTTTTTTAAAAAATTTTTGATAAAACTTATTTCAAATCTGACGTTCAGAATTTGATTTTCGGAATTTCTATTTTCATAAATGTAATCTTCCTTCTTCTAATGGCTCTTCCACGTTTGTAGAAAGAAGAATAAATATTGTTCAGTTTTACAGTTGCGTGTATTTGAGGTGATATGTTTTCAATGCCCTTCTGTGCTATAAATTAGTTTTACGCGATTTTTCCCCTTAGAAATTGTCACATTAATAATATAAATGACATTTATTATCTGTATGTGCTTCTTTTGCAACAGCGGATGCATGTTTCAGAGATCCAGGACAAAATTTATTGTGGTGCCTCTTTTTATAACGCAAAAATTCTTACTTTCCTATTTTGCAAAATTTCAAAATAAACGTTTAAACTTGGATTCTCGGAGTCTCTATTTTCATGAATGTTTTAAAATTTTAACTTTCATTTGTTTTATTAATGCTTATTTCTGAAGAAAACTCGTTAACCGGTTTATATTAGTATTATTTTTATATGCATATAAAGGGATTTTCTGCAGTTTAATTAATTTTTGAAAACTACACTTTTTATAAGGAATTTTGACCAGGCCTTAAGGCTATTTTTTGAATGCTCCGTGGTCATATGAAATGATGCTTTTTTGCAAATAATATACTATTTCATAACTGCCGTAAGTTTGCAGTTACTCCCGACTATTAGGTCAAGTTTAGCCTATCTATAGCCAGCGCTCTCTATGCTTCTGATGAGACACAGTTATGGGAAAAAGAAAGCGTTTGTGGTCTAAGTTTTTAATATATAAAAACTTAATCCAATATCTCATTATCTGGGCTCTTGAAAATTTGCTAAAACTGAGGATAAGGCAGTGATTTTGACAATTTTCATCTAGGGGGGAAACTGTCACAGAATTGGCAATTTTTAAAAAGTTTGATAACGTTTAAAATATTTTAGTTATTTCTCCGTTCTAAAGCCCTTCGCGGTAAGATGGTATTTATAGCTTTAAATTATAGCTTTGCTTCAAATGTAAGGTACTTAAAGTGTGGTTTTTTTTATTTTCCTTGGCGCTTCGAAAAATCACGTTATGCTGTCTTCCTTGGATAATTGTTCCTCATCCCGATGGTCTTTTGCTTTTGTGAAAGTTCTAAAATTAATTTGTATGCATCTAACTATGGAATTTGTAGTGCACTTTTGTTACACTGATGTTAAATTTGAAATTTACAACGACCTTTAAAACAATAATTCACAGAGAAAAACATCCCTGTGTGTGTGTTTTATGACTGCAGTAGGAGTAGGGTTACCAGATTAAGAGTGTTTTTCAAAATTCTTTGGCCAAAGAATATAAAAAAAGCAACAGTTTGAGTGACTTAACTCGAAGTAAAGCATTCATTTGAAGCTATTTATAATATCATACTGAAAAGAATTACCTGTATTTTCGAAGTGCAAATATTTTTACTAAATAAACATTAATTAAAAAAATGTAAATTTGGCAAAAAATTTGTCCTAATTTACAAAAAACATTAAAATCAGTGAATGATTCTCAATTTTTTGCACATTTGTATGAGTTCATACAATGTAGTATCGGACTTCTTTATGCATTGAAACATTTGATCACAAGTGCTATTCATTTTCAAAAAGAACTGTTGAACATAAAAATTATCTAAAAAATCTCATGCTAATAAGGGATGGTGGATAGATAAAATTCATTGCTATAAAAACAGGAGTTACTCCATGTCAAAGGCTGGATCTAAGACTTTCACATTTCTAAAGACATCCTTTACATAAGGTGCGTAATAAGATATTTAATTGAAATAGTTTGCGAACTTGACTTAATTTATTACCTTTATTTCGCCTAATATAAATTGAAACTTAATACGATTTCTTCAATTTTGTTTCTCAACACTTTAAAATACTTACCCCCAAAGCACCATTTATAATATAGCTATTAACTGATTGTGTTTACGGATATACTATACTTTTAAACCGAACAGAGTTTTTCTGATAGTAGTAGAACTAGTATAGAACACAGTACTTGATTTCTGATAGTATAGAACACAGTACTTGATTTAACTTATTTATTTGACAAAGAATTGCCTCATATTTATACATTTTTGAGTTATCCTCACTTAAGAGGCCCTTCCTCTTCCGACCGAATGCAACCAACACCTCCTAGATGAGAGAAGGCCTCCGCACGGATCAACTTACTACTCCGAACATAAACTGCGCAGTGGAGGAAAATAAGAAACATGCACGTTCGAATTACTTGCACTGGGGAAAATATGCTTTGGGGTGAGGACGGGGAGGGATAATTCTAAATATGCTTTTATTCCTTTTAATTTTCAAAAATAAACTGACGATGGATGTTGTCTTTATATGGCAATAAAATAGACTTTAAAAAAAAAATTAAATTTCAGAAACGTGTAGTTTTAAATTACTTACTCAGAACCTTAATTCGCATCATTTTATTGCATTAATTTGAGGAAAAATTCATAGATGTTCTAAAAATTTTCAAACGCTATTTCTCCTTATCTAATAAAGTTACCTCTTTATTTTCTACATTTTTTGAAAAGAATTGTGCTGTCTAAAAACACTATATCATCAAAAGTTTAAAAAAAAAAACATAAATATCGAGAAAACACAAATTAAAAATTTAACTTAGAATACAAGGTGGCGAAGGTAAAGGCCTCTTAAGATAAAAAAAGAAAAAGAAATAAATAAAATGCAAGAACATTTAGTTTCTTTGTATTTGAAAAAGATACATTTTTAAAATTATAATTGGATTTTAGGTGGACATCTTTATCAAATTTCTTCGCGTAGAATAAGAACATTAATAATGTGGAATTACCTATTGAGTAACCGATTATTCGTTTGGTCTATGCGACACGTAATTTCCACCATAATTTATTCACCTTTCATCTCATTTGAGTTCCAGCTTCCATTCAATTTTCAATTTCCATCCTTGTAGCCCACCTTGATAAGCCAAGTAGTCGAGAAAAACGGTAGATGCAGATAATGAAGCAAGAAAATCTGTATTCTTGCCAAGTCTTGCCTTTCAAATCGATTATTCTAACATTTTACCAGGTGAAGGATTAGAGCATTTAGCGGGTGCTATTTTGCTCTTCAATAGAGTGAGAAGTCGGCTACATAAAATCATAGGTGTTAAGTTTCCTGATTTCTTGCCAGCATAGCATGTTCTTTGCTATTAAGTTCACTATTTGGCGCTCCTATTTCTTCAGCCAACTGCAAACGGCCCTTCATAATGAATCAAACCACTTTCCCTGTTGCTTATCTTAGTTACGAGGTGTGAGAATAGATATGGATAGCATTTGCAACAATCGAGATACGTTTTCTGAAATAATTTGTTAAAGTAACGGAAATATTTTCCACAACAATCAGTTATCCTAAGCTTGTTAATAAAGAAAATTCGGATAGTGTTCGGAACAATACACTTGACTAAGAACAAAAATGTGTGAGAGATATTTTAATCCTTTGATGTGCAAGTCCATTGACTTTTACACTCTCAGAACAATCAGTTCAATTTTGAATCTTAATATTAATACACGATGTGCAAGTCCATTGGCTTTTATACTCTCAGAAAAATCAATTCAATTTTGTATCAAAATATTAATACACGATGTCCAAGCCCATTAACTTTTATACTCTCAAAAAAATCGGTTCAATTTTGAACTATAATATCAATACATTGAATCATAAAATCGTGCAAACTTGCCGTAACCTTGATAAGGCGTTAATATTGCTGCAACCGTAATAAGGCCCTCGATAAAGAATCAAACCACTTTAAAAGAATTCCTGTTGCTTATCTTAGTTACGAGATGTGAGAATAGATATGGATAGCATTTGCAACAATCGAGATAGGTTTTCTAAAATAATTTGTTAAAGTAACGGAAATATTTTCCTCAACAATCAGTTATCCTAAGCTTGTTAATAAAGAAAATCCGGGTAGTGTACAGAAAAATATACTTAACTAGCAACAAAAATGTGTGAGATATGTTTCACTCCTTTGATGCGTAAATCTAATAGCTTTTGCACTCTCAGAAAAATCGATTCAATTTTGAACCATAATTTCAGTACATTGAATCATAAAATCGTGCAAATTTGCTGTAACTTTAATAAGGCGTTAATGTTAACCCTTGAGTTACGAGTTCCGTATTAAGCCGTCGTCAACGTGATACCATATGATAAACGGCCCAATCTACTTCGAACTGCCACTGGCCTATATTGGATCAATATCACTAAAAGAATATTTTGAATGCGCTTAATATGTATTGTAAATCAGAAAGACATTTTCCTTCGGTTTATAATTCGGTAGGAAAAAACCAAAATAGCAAGTGCGTCGTTTGCAGTGCTAGAATCGGAGGCGAGAATCTAAATAGGAGTGTAAAAATTTTAATGTTTGTTTGTGTGTTAGCCCATGTTTTAAAATTTATCATATTGAATTAAATTACTAAGATTTTTTGGAATTATACTAAATTGAACTATCACAACCTTCAAATATATTGTTATGTAACACTTAAATTAAAAAAATCCGAACATTAGTTTACCGACATGCAATGTACACACTTCGCTGTGCGACACACCGTTCAGTGGCGTCACTTCAGTGTAGTGGACTGCGCCGTAAAGAAATGGTTAAACCATGTTTTCGTACAAGTTAAATCAGAATATCGTATAGTCAAGTTTTGGATGTTTTAAAATGTATAATTAAGTAATTAAGATTACAAATATAAATTAAGTGTAATTAAGATGTAAAATTCGACGAAGGACCGTATCATCAGGGCACTTTATCAGGATTAAAATGTCATTGGAACCTATGCCCGGAAATGCCGTGGTGCGCTTCCCTGTTAAAACCTGTTCAGAAGTACGCGAAAAAACAGTTCATAATAGGGGAGCGTTCCTAGCGGCGTATGACAACTTTCCCGAGCATGGGTTCCTATGCAATTTTAATCCTGATGATGTGCCCTAACCCCTCTAGAAGAGTGTCGCAACATTTATGCGATCCTCTGCTGCATGTAACGTTTTTAAAAAGAAAACTAAATTTGAGAGCGAAACTGATTACAGATTTGAAATAAGCACGAAAATATCTAGCATTTGTACTATTTTAGTTTGGAGAGCGAAACCGATTACAGATTTGAAATCAGCACGAAAATATCTAGCATTTGTAATATTTTAGTTTGGAGAGCGAAACCGATTACGGATTTAAAATCAGCACGAAAATATCTACCATTTGTAATATTTTAGTTTGGAGAGCGAAACCGATTACAGATTTGAAATCAACACAAAAATATCTACCATTTGTAATATTTTAGTTTTACAGTAAGTATTGATCACAAAACTAAACTAAACAGGCATCCGTATATTTAGGGACAGTTGACAATGCATTCTAAAAGGAAATAAACTAAGATGTAGTAACTACGACAATTATTTAAATTAGAAGAAAACAAAAGGCTAATTTTGGTTTTAATTGAAAATAATGTCCTTGGTAGGCAAAAAAAAAATTGTGTAACACGCATTCAAAACACTTAGAGTGATTAATTATTTACTTAATGGTAATTACTGTAAGCTTAAACTCTTTAAACATCTCACCTAAGTTGGTATTTTCACTCATTAATGACCATACAACAACTTTCGTGGACGCTACTAACATGATATTTCAAATTTACCCAAGGCCAAACTACTTGAGAGAGAAAGGGATGTAAATATTGCACCATTTGCACTTTATTCTCTAAGCTTGGCTGTTAAAGTGCCGCAGCATTATATAGAATTAAAGCGTAAAAAACGATCAATATAAGTATTTCGCCGACATAAAGAATGCGGGGGTGGCGTAAAATAAAAACCACAACTCAGTAAATCGGTTAAATTAGGGCCTTGGGTTCTTATTTCCGCTCCAGTATTATGAGATTAGTTTGTTTTGTTTAAAATATTAAGAGGAGCTATATATATAACAAGGAAGACGCGTGTCATCGCAAATTCAGTTTTACCTACATTTGTAATTTAAAATTTAAATTATAGAAAAACAAGAGTTCAGGTAAACCAAGAATAAACCATGAAGTTTCAAATGTAGTTTTTTTTTCTTCAAAATATCTAAAAATTAACAAATTATGAGGAGATGGGAAAAGTTGACTGTTTTTAATTGCCGAAAATTATTTTCATAAATAAATTTATGATTGTTATTTACTAAAGTCGGCAGAGTACCTTTCGAATTATGTAAAATACAAGATCGTCGCCCAGTCGAAGTAGGAGAATATATTGTTATTCTGGAATTAGAACGGAAATTATACCAATGCAATTTTGTAATCAGCACTTTTAGAAAGGAAGTTTAATATTATAACTACCTTTCTGAAAATGCTGATTGTTTGTTTTAAGATTTTCGGAAAATATCCTTGCTTTTTCGTGATTTACGTTACAAGAATTTTTCAATTACATTGAAATCGGTTTTCGTCTTTCTTAACAAAAATAAAATTGAAACGCATACAAATGCACAGCATTAAATTACCTATTATAAATGCAAAACCTAATTGCCTTAATAATTCAGAAAAATCAATACAAGTTATAAAAATTAAGAAGCGTTATTTTTCCCTATCTAGCCAAATTTATATTTTCCACGTTTTTTGAAAGGTTGCTCTGGGTTATTCTTTCATCAAAAGTTTCTTTAAAAAAAAATAATAATACAGCATGAGAACGGAAATCAAAAATTTAACAAAAAATCAAAATATTTAGAGCCTAGGTTTCCAACGTTGGCGCAAATGCCCCACCCCCTGGTGGGCGTTGGAACTTTCTACAGGATGTATGAGAATTTACAAAATGAACTTCGTTAAATATATAGAGGACACTTTAACTCTCGAGCATATTCTATTACAACCCTACATAAATTACATGTTTTTAAAACATTTATTTATACCTATGCAATCTAAAAAAATTCCACATCAAACTTCCTAGATTAAACATTTTTTTGTTGTTGTTATTTATTCAGCAAATTACTGCAAAGAGACCAATTTTATAGTGAATAATAATACTTATATGTAGTAAGTTTGACGTAACAATTTTTTTTTCTTTTGGATTTTCAAACTTTTTGAATTTTCAACAGATTATATTGATATTTTTATTTTTTATTCTTGACGAATATAGTGTTGCAGTAGTTCGAGATTTTTAAAACAATTTGTTTTAAAATTGTTTTACTGTTATTTTTAGAAAGCGAATTTATAAACAAGCGTACCTTTTCAAAAATAAGGAACGTAAGTGTTTTTTTTTTTTTTAATTATTTAATAAATCTTTTAAAAATATTTTTAAGGGGGCGTTGAAAAGATTTTGTCTTGCAAAGTAGGCGGTGAGTCAAAAAATGGTAGGAGCCTATGATCAGAGAGGCCTATCTTTACGGTAAAAGGTATATTAGACCACCCACGCTTTTAATAAATCACAGAAACGGAAAGGGGGAAGAAAGTTAAAAAAAGAAAGAAAGAAATTTTTAAATGAAAAATAAAAAAAGGAAAGAGAGAAAAGAAAAACTCAGGTAACGATCAATTTGATATAACATGAAAGGCAATTTTTAAACTATTTCAGGGCGCGTAGCGATTTTAAAAGGTGCTTAAAGGTGCTTATTTTCGATTTTCGTTCTTCAAGGGCCCTTAAAGGTGCTTTTTCCATTAGGTGTTTTTGAAAAGTGCTTAATTTTCCCTTTTCGAAAATGAGATTTTTCTCTTTACCATGCCGATTTTCGCCACGTATTATTCAAAAGCGTGCTTTTAACAATTCATTCAACCACAATTTATTTCGGCATCCTGTCCTACATAGCGTATGAAAGCGCCAATCATTTTACATGTATGATGAAATACTTATGGGTCCGCATGCTCGTTTACTAAGCTGGGTTCGGTGAAATTCTTGCACTTTCGTGTGCAACTCTGCTGCATTTTGATAGATATTCTCAATTTCTGTCTTCATTTTCCACCCTCTGATATCGAACCAAAAAACCTCTTGATCTTTTTATAATGGCTAATATAATCAAGAAAAAGAGTGCTTTGTCAGAAACTGGTTATTTTATCATGATCATGTAAAGTCTGAAAATTATTTTGCATTTTGTTAATGTATAAAGTGCTTAAAAATATTTTTTGAGTGCTTAAAAAGTACTTAAACGGTGCTAATTTTTGTTGAAAGATTTATTCAAAGACATAAAAGGTAATTTTGTATTTCAAAAATCAAAAATAACAAAATAGAAACTGATGTCATAATTCCATTCACGTAAACTAAAAATTAGTAATAAATGCAGCAATCATTCAATCAATCATTGACTAATCATGTCCTTTCATCTGTTTATGCATTTAATGTGAAAATGACATGTGTTTAATTCAAATTGTTACACTCAATCAAAATAACTTTAAAGGTAGGATTAACATCATATTTTTTTTGCGAATATTTATGAGAAAATAACTCAAGCTTGCGTTCAATAAAGTTAAATATGATGGCTAGTTTGACAAGGTCATGGTCCAAAACGTCTTTTTCTGTATTTATGGGGGATGAGGGCACTAAATCTCAACATTTTTATTCTAGCATTTTGATTCAATAGGGAATGACTGATTAAGTGTCATATTTTGCTGAATCATATTGTCTGATTTGTGTGTGTGTGGGGGGGGGGGGAATGAGAAAATTATGAAGATGTAATATTTGACATTTAAATGTATAAACGTTTGTGGACGAACTTCTCTTTTAAATCAAGTTTTTTTTTTCTTCTTCGAGGTAAGCTTTGAAAACTTTCTTAAGCTTTGAACGTAATTTTAAATCTTAAGTGTTATCAAATGTTTCAAATAGAGCAACATTTTGCGTGAAACTTTAAAAATTGTGTCCAGGAATTCGTCTCAATGAGTTTTAACCCTTTGACTACTAACGGGACTCATTTGTCCCAACAGATGTTTAAAAATTACTAATAGACATATGTATCCCACCATTAAGTACGACCGGGACATATATGTCCCATCCTATAAATTCATAACCGCTTGTCAGAAAAATACTAAATTTGCCTTATTTGTGACCTATTTTGACCTTTTGAATAATAAACCTGACAGAAAAATCATTTTTTAAAATTCGTAGTCAAAGGGTTAAATAATTAAATAAGTGATACAGGGTTGTTGTTATTAGATAGGCTAATCTTGACATAACAGGACGAGTTATAGTTGTAAACTCACAGCAATTATAAAAATAGCATATTATTCGCAAAAAAGGATCACTTTATATTACGACGGAGCCCTCAAAAAATAGCCTTAACAGGGTGGCCACCCACCTGGAAAACCTTGAAAACCTGGAATTATCAGGGAATTTTTTTTTATATTGGAAAAAACCTGGAAATATCAGGGAAATTTGGATAAAAACCTGGAAAAATCAGGGAATTATAAAGAAAAGCTGGAAATTTTTTCTTTGATCATTTTTTTAATTTCACCAATTTAAATTATTTACTAATTTTCTTAATTTCACCAATTTAAATTATTTACTAACTTTCTTAATTTAAATTATTTCATCCATTATACCCACCTTTTTTTAAACGGAAATGTATCGCCAAACAATTGAAATATCATCAACTTAGCGATACTTTGCTTGCATCAAAATTTGCTTCATTACAGCTCTGTTAAACTAGAATGCCACGTAAAATTCTGCCACGGTTGCTAAACGAATGTAGAAGCCTTTGCTCGCTATGGGACTGTGCAATTTAGGAAAGATTCTGGTGGAGGTAGAAAAAGAGATAAGGAAATATGCTTCTGTTTTTAAATTCTGTCCTTGGGCTGAATCCTTTTATGGCTCAAGTTTTGTTCCGATGCTTTGGTGGTAATTTTTTTTTTCTATTTTGACAAAATGTTTTTGTATTTTTAACTTTATGAAATTCTCAAAAAATTAGTTGGTTATAATTTAATAATAGACTTTATATTGCACCCTTTTTCTGAAAGCTTTTCTACTCCCATACAAAGAAATCTATGAGTTATTTTTTTCTCAGCAAACCAATCAATCACATTTTTTTACAATCGCTAACTGCAATGTTTGTCAACAAATCTTTACAATTGTTGCATTAATGATTTTTGATTCAAACTTTGTACCAAAACATTAGAAATTAAATAAAAAATCTTGCCAAATTGTCAAAATAAATTATTTTTTTCAAGATGATATGTTAAAAAAATAATATTTTGAATAAAATACTTTATAATACCGACACTTTTCTTGTACACATCCTACACTTTACAAGAAAAAAGAAACAAAAACCTGAAAATTTTAAGATTTTTATCTGGAAAACCTGGAAAAATCAGGGAAATTTGAAATCTGATTTGAGTGGCCACCCTGCTTAAGAAATCTCTAAATTGAGTATTTGTGCGTCAAATAAGGTCTCAGATTTAGCTGACTTCCCGTCATGACTTTTTTAATTCGAACAATTTAAATTAAAAATTCAAATCAAGATTACTTGAAGATTTTTCAACCTTATAACCACATTTATATAAATATGTTACATACTTATTAAATAGAATGCAAATGGGGAAATAAAATATTTGCTAAATTCAACGGAAAAAGTTTTAAAAATTAAACACGAAACTAAATTTTTTGGAATGGAGATGTAAAACGTATTCTGTACTAAAAATTTCAGAAGTGCTAAATTGAGTAATTAGTTTTTCGCGATTTCTTTTATTTCTTTTTATTTCATTATTCTTATTATGTTTTTGAATAAATGAACTGTTGTAAAACTAAATTATTTTATTCGAATGAGTGCAATCTTTTTTCTAGATTTTTTTAAATTTCTTACTAAAAATTACACCCAAACGTGCTTTGTTAATATTTAACACATTTGCAATTTGAGATTATACAAGTATGCTAGCTAACATCATCTACTTTCCCCTTAACTGCGAGATAAAAAAAAAACAAATTCAGTTTCTTAATTAAAAGAATTATTCAGAAGATCTTACGTATAATTCATTAATGAATCAATTGAAAGGGCATAATAGTCTTTCGAATTTCATTTTATTGTATTATGGATTTTGGCCCACTATTATCGATAGCTTACTCGAAATAATTATAACCATTACAAAATCGTGACTGGCAACGACAAATATTAGTCTTTGGAATTGAGTTTCCGAACAAATTTGTATTGTTGGAGTTAGTTCACTTTGTACTAAATTAATTCTCCCTTATCTTTCATTTTTAACTTTATCGTGATTGAAGAATACCAGTATCTTCTCTTCGTGACATAAGTATACTTTTATTAAAAAAAATTTCTTATTGAAAAGTAAGAAATTTTGCAACGAAGAATAAAATACCAGTACCTTTTAATCGAAACATAAGTATACTTTTTATGTACTTAAAAAATATAAGTATACTTTTTTATAATTTTTACATACTTTTATATATGTAAAAATTAAAAAAAAAAAATTCTTATTGAATAATGAGAAATTTTACAAAGACAATTAAAATATTACAAGCATTCCATACTACAGTCGTGACGTGCTTTTGTCTTTTTCCAAAAAGTATTTCATTATATGAGCTTGATTTATGACTTAGTTTGCTACTAATAAATTATCAAACATCATCTACTTTTCCTTTAACTGCGTGTTAAAAGAAACAAATGCAGTTTCTTAATTAAAAGAATTATTCAAAAGATCTCATCTATAATTTTTTAATGAATTTATTGAAAAAGCATCTATCGAATTTCATTTCTTGTGTCTTGGATTTTGACCCGGTTTCATCGATGGCTTACTTGAAATTATTTTAACCATTACAAAATCGTGACTGGCAATGACAAATATTAGTCTTTGGAATTTGGAATTGAGTTTCCTGACAAATTTGTATTGTTGGATTTCACTTTGTACTGAATTAATTCTTCCTTATCTTTCATTTTTAACTTTATCGTGATTGAAGAACTTCAGTATCTTTTCTTCGTGACATAAGTATACTTTTATTAAAAAAAATTCTTATTGAAAAATAAGAAATTTTGCAAAGAAGAATAAAATATTACAAACATTCCATTCTATAGTCGTGGCGTGCTTTTGTCTTCTGCCGAAATGTATTTCATAATATATGTTTGATTTATGACAACTAAATAAAAGTCACCTTGAATATACTAGACGGAAGCGACTTGTGTCCATCAAATTGAGGCCCGGAAATGTCGACCTTGAAGCCCCTCAAACAATAGCAACATCTCCCTTTTTCACGGAAGATATGTATTGTGGCACAGTGTCTATCATTTCAGAAATCGCTGTACTTTTTGACACAACTCCACACTCCAACGAGCAAACGAAGTAAAACGCGTGGTTTGGCAGCTCGTCATTTCTTGATCGTTTTTATCTTGTAAGATCTCTTTGGCTGCCTATTTTTAACCGAAACCAACTTCTGCATTTACTTTTCTTATTATCATTTATCAGTATTATCAGGGTATTTCGTGGCATTTTATTTTTGTTTGGTAGATTTAGCGAGAAGCTGTGCTGTTATGATGCTATCCCAAAATCGAGGGCAATTGCGTGTTGACTTAAGAGAGGATTACCTAGCCTCTCTGTGCACTTTCACAAGGACGTTCGTATACGTTTTCTCATATGGATGCATCTAGGGAAAATGTTCGTGAAAATCTTTCAGAAATCGAGTGTAAAAATATTTCTTTTTCTGAAAAAATAACTTAGCAAGTGTTCATCATAAAATTTTCACAAGCCATAAAGCTACTAAATCGATAATTTTTGACAAAAAATTTACGTAAAACAAAAATGATAATGGAAAAAATCTTGCTCTTACTTAAAATTCTCAAATTTACTATATCATAAGCACAAAAGAAAACAACAGCAAATTCTAGTGTTTTATAATTTGAAATTTTTTAGTTTTCTATTTACATTTTGTTTTTGGTTATATCTTCTAATTAGTAATATATATTAAGCCTGGTTATGTTATTATATTAAGGCAGGATTAAAAGAAAAGAAGAAATATAATTAAAAAAATAAATTAAGTCAGAAAACAAAATAACGATAAAATATAATTTCGTCATCAACTCACACGATTATATCCGCAAATTAGAGTGCTTTCTAATATTGTATTAATATAGCAGAAACAAAATATATCAATACAATAGTTTTTTTCTAAGAAGGAAAAAAAATTACATTTTTTTTTCTCTTTTAAAATATGTTTTTCTTTGTATTTTTATCTTATTTTATGGGTTCTGTGTACTTGAAGTTTATGCACAGTTAATAAAACTATATATATTTGTTAATTATAGTATTAAATTTCAAATTAATATTAATTTTGTGCTTAGTGTAAGAAAAAGCATAGGTTCAATATGACACTTAACAGACATTATTTGTAATTATCTAAAAAGCAAAATTAGTAACATTTAAAAGCAAAATATAATTTTTGATTAATATTATTTCTAGGAAGGTGCAAACGCTATATCTTGTCCTCTTTGAGGTCACCTATATTTCACAATTGTACCTTTCCTTTTTATGAAATTAGGAAAATATATTATCATAAAATAGTATTATAAAATATATTATTACTTTATATATTAATATATTATTTGAATACATTATACCTTATTATGAAAATATATTATTGCATGACTGAGTAAAGTAAAAAGAAATACCAGCTTAAAATAAATATAACTACGTTTTGCCTTTGTTTGTTCTCGTTTATGGTGTAAAAATAAAAAATTAATTAGAATATTGCTTAGAAAACATAATTTGACAAAATTATGTTTTCTAAGTTTAAGTTTAATTTAGATTTTAACGTTGCACTTTACCTACACTAATGTGCTATTAACGGTTTGGAATTCAGCCTTGTTGATTTGAATGATAGCAAATGCGTGCGTTACGCTACCGTAGATCGTAGGGCAAATTGTAATAATAACCAGCCGACCTCTACACAATTCCTGCTATATTTTATGGAAAAAAAATATTTATTTATGAATACAGAAATTCCATACGTTTATAACCGTCATCAAATATTTTATCTGCTAACTTTTAATTACAGAAATAAGCGCTGAAATGTCTACTTACGATTTGTTTTCTACTAAATCGATGATTAAAGATAAAAAAGAATCTGCTAGTTGGAAGAAAAAAAAAGGATAAAAAAATTAGAAGTTCTGCTTAAAATCTTTTTATTTATTATTTATTTTATTTATTTACAACATAGGTTGTTTTAATTTATGAATTTCTTTTTTAAAAAATTAATAATTAGTATTTTAATTTAATTAGTAAATTTATGTTTTCAAAAATTTTACTTAGAAATGGAGATGTGCTTTTAGCCATGTCTTTACCGTCTGAAATCCCAGCCTTGTATGCAATTGTCTCCTTTGTTGTCCTTCTCTTTTCTTTGGCACTGCAAACAATGTCTGATTTATAATAAGGCCTGAGAAGCCCAGACCTAGGGCCCCCTAAATGTTCCAAATATTTCTTTTGTGTGAAAATTATCTAATCAAATTATGGGTAAACAAAAATTGAAATGAATATAAGCTCAAACAAACTAATATATCGTAATTTGCTTATAAATAATTTAAAGGCACTTCCTAAAGAAACAGCAAGTTGGTTTTATGTTTCGACCAGGGGGCCCCTGCATTTTAAACCAGGTCCTGACTGCAGCGATAGGTTTAGTCGTGTTTAAGCTTGACATAGCTTGTTTTACCATGTTTTTCTTACTCAAAAAAGAAAATAAATAACTTGTAGAGGTCTTGACCTGCTGTATACCACGAATACCATGATCGCCAATTTCAAAAATGCACAGAGATTCTAAAGAATTTATAATGAAAGATCATTATAAATTCTTTAGAATCTCTGTGCATTTTTGAAATTGGCGATCATGGTTTGTTGCGCATTTTTGAAATTGGCGATCATATTTGTTGCGCATTTTTGAAATTGGCGATCATCTTTGTTGCGTTCTACAGAACTGATTGACTTCTGAAGGAAGGAATGTTTCTATTAATTCGTCTGTAGCCCAAATGTGATCAAGAGATCAATTTATATTTATGCTCGGTTTATATTGAGAAAATCAGGAGTGATAATTATCCAAAATAAATGGCTATAGTAATATTTTTTCGATTGCCCTCTTCAATTACCGTTTGAGTTTCCTATCAGCACTAGAGTTAGGCACTGTTTTAATGACCAAATGAATTATTCGAATCACTGAATTGACTCGATGATTCTGTTCACTTGCTTGTAACTCCTTCGTACTAAGTGAATTGATTCTATTGATTCGAATCAACTCCATGATTTGTTAATCATACATAAGATGGTATTTAAACTGTTAACTGAGAAAATAAGGAGTGATAATTAGCTATTTGAAAGTCACGAAAAATTATTAAAAATAAATGGCTATAGTGGCATATTTTTGATTGCTTCCTTCAAGTGCTGTGTGTGTGTTTCTTATCGGCTCTAGAGTTGGGCACTGACTTAATGACCGAATCAATGATTCGAATCACTGGATTGACCCGGTGATTCGAATCACTTCCACCTAAGTTATTCAATTCATTGATTAGGATATCGACTGTGATACGAATCATAATCTGAGTGATTCGTTTTACCGAACTCTAACAGCACCTAGAAGGCAAAAATTGTTTCTACTTGTAGGCAGAAAATATCTTGCAGCTTTTTGTTGCTTCGATATATTCCATTAAAAATATTAATTAAAATGGAACGTATGATTCATTCCTAATGAAGTGCAGTCAAAACACCGTTAATTTTCATGCATCTATTAGACATTATTTTGATTGGTTATTGTTTTCGAAATCGAAAAAAATCTAGGTAGTTTAACTATTATATCTAGGGGTTAATAAACAAAACCATATAAAGAAAGGTACACTATTAAAAATTTCTCTTAAAAAATGGTTAAATAGCAATTTATTTAATTGTTATTTTACCGTGCTTAAACAAAACAGTCTAATAACCTTACATAAGATGGTATTCAAACTGTTAACTGTGAGAAAAACTGTTTATTAACTGCTTTCACCTAGTACGGTTAAACAACCAGAATTTTATCGCACCAACTAGACCCACCTAATGAAGCCACTTAGTTCCTTGCAGCTTGGTACACATTATAGCCGTGAGGGCTAATCTGTCTATCTCATGGCAGATAGGACGGGGGTTCGAGTCTCAGCGTTGACGTTGACACCACAATATTTCCTCCATTCCCTTCAACACCTAACTGACGAAAGGCCTATCTATAGTGTTCAGTTAATTTTTTTCACGGTTTTCAGTATATGCTAGTTGTAAATGGTTAAAAACCGTATAGTTTTGCATTTATGGTTTCTTGACGATACTGGTTATAAACGGTTTCAAGACCGTAAAGGTAAACAATGTTCTGTACAGTAAACTTTACGGTTAATCGGATGGGCAAACTCCTGCCGGCTATATTATCATAGTTTTGGAATGAAAATTCTAATAGTTTTGTATGCAGAAATAACACTGTAGCTTTTTTTTGCGATCTGTCCCATTTGAAGTATTAATTAAAATTAAATGTATGATTTATTCTAATTGAAATGCAGTCAAAACACCGTTAATTTAATGTGCTTATGAGACATTATTTTGATTGATTATTGTCTTCAAAATCGAAACAACTCTAGGCAGTTTAGCATTATATCTTAAGAGTACAAAACCCTTTTTACGAGATATAATAATAACCATTGAATTGTTTTACAAAAATCTATTTTTCTAGTAAAATAATTTTATAGACTTTTTGTGTATTAATTTTTGTAATTATCAACAACTCATTAATCTAAGTTTAACATCTGTTAAAAAAATAATAGTTAAGCCATCAACCTACTGTTATATTTCGTTTGTTCCATATCGTGAAATTGAGTCTCGTTTTTTATTTTTATTGGATGGATTTAAACAGAAGTTATATAAAGATTGTTTTGAAATCCTTAGCAATTTTGTTAGGAAAATAATAGTTAAACCATCAACCTACTGTTATATTTCGTTTGTTCCAAATCGTGAAATTGAGTCTCGTTCTTTATTTTTATTTGATGAATTTAAACAGAAGTTATATAAAGAGGGTTTTGAAATCCTTAGCAATTTTGTTAAGAAAATAATAGTTAAGCCATCAACCTACTGTTATATTTCGTTTGTTCCATATCGTGAAATTGAGTCTCGTTTTTTATTTTTATTGGATGGATTTAAACAGAAGTTATATAAAGATTGTTTTGAAATCCTTAGCAATTTTGTTAGGAAAATAATAGTTAAACCATCAACCTACTGTTATATTTCGTTTGTTCCAAATCGTGAAATTGAGTCTCGTTCTTTATTTTTATTTGATGAATTTAAACAGAAGTTATATAAAGAGGGTTTTGAAATCCTTAGCAATTTTGTTAAGAAAATAATAGTTAAGCCATCAACCTACTGTTATATTTCGTTTGTTCCATATCGTGAAATTGAGTCTCGTTTTTTATTTTTATTGGATGGATTTAAACAGAAGTTATATAAAGATTGTTTTGAAATCCTTAGCAATTTTGTTAGGAAAATAATAGTTAAACCATCAACCTACTGTTATATTTCGTTTGTTCCAAATCGTGAAATTGAGTCTCGTTCTTTATTTTTATTTGATGAATTTAAACAGAAGTTATATAAAGAGGGTTTTGAAATCCTTAGCAATTTTGTTAAGAAAATAATAGTTAAGCCATCAACCTACTGTTATATTTCGTTTGTTCCATATCGTGAAATTGAGTCTCGTTTTTTATTTTTATTGGATGGATTTAAACAGAAGTTATATAAAGATTGTTTTGAAATCCTTAGCAATTTTGTTAGGAAAATAATAGTTAAACCATCAACCTACTGTTATATTTCGTTTGTTCCATATCGTGAAATTGAGTCTCGTTTTTTATTTTTATTGGATGGATTTAAACAGAAGTTATATAAAGATTGTTTTGAAATCCTTAGCAATTTTGTTAAGAAAATAATAGTTAAGCCATCAACCTACTGTTATATTTCGTTTGTTCCATATCGTGAAATTGAGTCTCGTTTTTTATTTTTATTGGATGGATTTAAACAGAAGTTATATAAAGATTGTTTTGAAATCCTTAGCAATTTTGTTAGGAAAATAATAGTTAAACCATCAACCTACTGTTATATTTCGTTTGTTCCATATCGTGAAATTGAGTCTCGTTTTTTATTTTTATTGGATGGATTTAAACAGAAGTTATATAAAGATTGTTTTGAAATCCTTAGCAATTTTGTTAGGAAAATAATAGTTAAACCATCAACCTACTGTTATATTTCGTTTGTTCCAAATCGTGAAATTGAGTCTCGTTCTTTATTTTTATTTGATGAATTTAAACAGAAGTTATATAAAGAGGGTTTTGAAATCCTTAGCAATTTTGTTAAGAAAATAATAGTTAAGCCATCAACCTACTGTTATATTTCGTTTGTTCCATATCGTGAAATTGAGTCTCGTTTTTTATTTTTATTGGATGGATTTAAACAGAAGTTATATAAAGATTGTTTTGAAATCCTTAGCAATTTTGTTAGGAAAATAATAGTTAAACCATCAACCTACTGTTATATTTCGTTTGTTCCAAATCGTGAAATTGAGTCTCGTTCTTTATTTTTATTTGATGAATTTAAACAGAAGTTATATAAAGAGGGTTTTGAAATCCTTAGCAATTTTGTTAAGAAAATAATAGTTAACCATCAACCTACTGTTATATTTCGTTTGTTCCATATCGTGAAATTGAGTCTCGTTCTTTATTTTTATTGGATGGATTTAAACAGAAGTTATATAAAGATTGTTTTGAAATCCTTAGCAATTTTGTTAGGAAAATAATAGTTAAACCATCAACTTACTGTTATATTTCGTTTGTTCCAAATCGTGAAATTGAGTCTCGTTCTTTATTTTTATTGGATGAATTTAAACAGAAGTTTAAAGAGGGTTTTGAAATCCTTAGCAATTTTGTTAAGAAAATAATAGTTAACCATCAACCTACTGTTATATTTCGTTTGTTCCATGTCGTGAAATTGAGTCACGTTCTTTATTTTTATTTGATGAATTTAAACAGAAGTTATATAAAGAGGGTTTTGAAATCCTTAGCAATTTTGCGTCGACAGCAATCTTTCCATAAAAAGTTAGATATGGCTTTCATCTCCTTGCTTATACGCAGAAAACTTATAAAAAAAGTTCCTTAACCCATTATTTATCAGTAAAGAATTTGGAAGCGTCAGCAGTAAGTAGCTCATTAGAAACTTAAAAAGGAGTCTTGTTTTTGTTAAATGTCAGAAGTTCATAATTTTATGTAAAACATTTTACGATTCATTTCATATTATCAGTCTGTTGAATTTTATCTGTCAACGTATAATTGGTATTTACTGTCTTCAATCAACGTTCACTTTTGCCAAAGTTCTTATTTTTTAATTATAAATAAAAGGAATCAACTATTTATTATTATTTTAAACTCAAATTTATCGGGTTTTATTTTTTTTGTCATCAAGTATGAATATCATCTTAGAATTTTGTTGATGAATTCTTATCGCATTTCACTGTAAAAAATGAGTACTCAAATATCACGAAACATTTTTGTTTTTAACGAAACCGTTTCCTGGTATATGCTCCGAGCGAAAATTTCGTCAAAGTAACGAAATAACTATCGTCACTTCTTCGAGGAAACTTCGTCCAAATTAAAGAAATATTTCGTCATTTTTTTCCGAATAAATATATAAAACCTGGTAGTGCCTTATGTATCTTACTTTTCTAATAATCACTTAAACATGGGCACCATATAGATGGCACAACACATCAAGGACAAATAGTATAAAGAGATAAATTACACCCATGCCTGCAGAGAGATTCTAACCCCAAGTTTACCTGGTACGAGTCCAAGTCATTGACCAGCATACAGAGCGATCGATTCAATTCGCCACTTTATTTTCGATTGTCTAGTTCTTTATTCTAGTTAACAATCTCCCTCAATGCACTACGATGAGATTTTGAGTCGAGGAAAGATTTTCGTCATATATTTGAGAGTTCGCGTTGCGTCACAAGTAACTGATTTCGTGACGAAATGATTCTCAAAATTAGCGAAATATTGTTCAAGAATTGCTGAATCGTCAAAAGTGATTTTCGTTGCTAAGAGTGTTGGAAAGCCGAGTAATAATTTTTTTTTACAAAATAACACATAATTTTTACAAAATAAGGCAAGCAATTGCGTGGCTGTAACCTAAGGTCTGATATGAATTGGCTTTCGCTTCCTAGGTCAGGGGTCGGCAACCTGTGGCTCGCGAGCCGCATGTGGCTCTTTTAATGTAAAGTTGCGACTCTCCAGTTCCATACGAAAAAATTAGAAATTTATTATCAAAACTCAGTAAGAAAGTCAGAAGTTGACATATGGAATTCTGACGATCTTCGGATCAACATAATATAATAAAAAGTAAAATTAGAAGTCAACATAGAAGTAAGAATCCAGAGTCGGGCTTGAAACAACAAGTTATTAACCAGTTTTGATTAAACTTTCAAAAGGCATGCAAAGTCAATGCTCCTATTAATGTAACTATCTATATTTGTGTTTTTATATGAATAAATACTATTCCGTATTTAAAGCCATTAATTTTAAATCAAAAATCAAATATATATAAGCAAATACTAAAATATTAAATCGAAAATTCTTAGTGACTCTTTAAAAACTGGAAAATTTTATAAATTGCAACTTTTGGCTCTTCTGTCTCATTAGGTTGCCGACCCCTGTCCTAGGTGATTTACAAAATTATGTCTAAGAGATATTTTCGCGTTTGATCAACTCTGGGGCATTTACACCACCAGGACAGGCAGGTCAAAGTAGCGCTTTCCCAGGCTCGCTAACTCTGAGTTCATGGGTACTATACAGTACGTATATGTACTAATCCAAGAGTACCGTATTGAGAACACGCACGTGTCATCTTGGTCCCGTTGAGTCAGAAAGGCTTGTTTCATATATGAT
Organism: Parasteatoda tepidariorum; assembly: GCF_982258835.1. Classification (NCBI taxonomy): domain Eukaryota; kingdom Metazoa; phylum Arthropoda; class Arachnida; order Araneae; family Theridiidae; genus Parasteatoda; species Parasteatoda tepidariorum. Next base: position 34,506,799 of record NC_141766.1, read on the forward strand.
ATTGTGGGTCGCGAATGAAGAATCTTGCGATCACGTGTTATCACGGTTAGGAAAGATTTGAAAATAACTGGACTAGCTGTCCATGTGCACAATGCGAGCCTCTTAATTGTTTTGGTTTGATGTTTGCCTCTGGTGATCTCCGAAGCAAGGAAAAAGGTTCAACAGGTTCTACTGCGTAACGGGCTTTGCTTTGTATATTGAATTTATGGATGAAGGGAAAACCTCTTCACGCTTCAGAACCGGTTTTTCTTTGCATTCAGAGCAAAGAAATGACTTTTATGAGGAAAATATTTGCGTTTTGGCTTTTAGCCCGGTTGACAGTTAACTTTGCTACGTTAGAAATTAATTTGACTAGTTATCAATTAACGGTTGACAAAAAAAAATTAAAGCACAAGGGTGTAGACCAGAGGTCGCCAAAGTGGTCTATATAGACGCCCAGGGGTCTATTTAACAAAAGCGGGGGTCGATCTGAGACAGGGGGGCGAATGGGGGTCGATCCGAATCGGAAGGGTCGATTGTGGGTCGGAAAAAAAAACAGTTCTCAATACGCAAATCACACATACTTAATTAAGTATGTAAAATTTGTGAATTTTTTTTACAATTGACTCAATATCAGTTTCTTTATAAAACATAAATTAATAAACGTATATTTATTGGGGTGAAACAAGTATTTACGTAGCACCGCGCAGTGGCACGAACTCAGCGCAGTTTATAAGTCATATGCATATGTGCGCTTGTCCAAATGTCACGTGCGACGAGCATTGACGTTACAAATGCAAATATCATACGCAGTTTCAGCTATCTTTGCAAACTGTGTTGAATATTTGCAGTGTCATTATTAAAACTTTTATAGTTTTGGATAAATAGTTATTGTTTCGATAAAACCATTCGTTTGGTTTAGATATCAATTTTAATTATTAATGCACAAAAAAGAAGGTGAGCATTAATAATATGGATTAGTACAGCCCGCGAGAAAACTATAGCACACTTTGTGTTTTTTTACGAACATTACAAAATTGACCAATTTTGACGAAAATTAAAATTGACCAATTTTGAACCCAATATAGCGAACCTTGCAAAAAAACACCAGGCACACCCATCTCATTGATCAAGAAGCAATAAATCTTTAGTTACTTTACTTATTATATCTACTTATGCATAATTACTTATTATTTAATAATAAGGTATTTAAATTTCAATATTAATATATTTTTCATAAAACTATTGTTACACAATGTACTATTACTTTAATAAATGTTTAAAATCATAAAATAAATGTACAAACATAGTATCTAATAGAGTTCCATTTTAATTAACGGAAAATTACTTTTGTGGGGGTCGATGGAGATTTCGAAAAATTATATAGGGGTCGATGATCAAAAAAGTTTGACGACCCCTGGTGTAGACATATCAAACTTAGTTATGCAAAATTCCAGACTAATAAACTGATATAATTTCGATTCCACCTAAACTATATGATGCAATTAGTAATTTTGCACCTTCTTTACCAATAAGTAATAAGCAAAAATTATTCTTTGTTTTCGATTATTAATCATCTTGAAATGACTCGCCACAATAACTTCATAAATTTCTTCAATAAATTTGCTCACTAGATAAATTTTTAATGGGAAGCTATTGAATAATCTTGAATGCTTATCGTTAATAAATGGACCTCGGATAAAATTGTCTTTATTTTTGTGACAGTAAAATATATATCATTGTGTAAAACTGTGTGTTAAATTATTTATGTTACACATTTGTTTGAATTTTATAAAGCGTTTCAAATTTTAAGAAATTAGATATAACACTTTGGATTTAATATCTGATTGATAGAAAACTATTTTATTGTTAAAATGAAGTATATTATAATAAGCAATAGTAAACATTATTTTTAATTAAGGAATTTTTAATTTGATCATAATATTTTTTTTGTTCTTTTACATTTTAAATGATAGTGACTAATCTGGGAAGCATATCGTGCAATTTATTAAAATATCCTTATGCTAATCGTTTTATGAAAACGTAGCAACAAAAGGAAAAAAAAAGTTGCAATTATGAACAATGAATTTCAAACTTTCTAATCAAAATAAACGAACAATCACAAAGAAGTTTAAAAATCGATTTCTCGCAGAATTTTTTTTTAAACAAAATATTTTCATATTTTCCCGAAAACATTAAGAACAAAAAGAAGTATCCAACATGTACTCCAAGGTGAAATTTATTTTAAAGTATTCTTTACTTAAAAGGCTTTCACCATTAAAATCTCTCTCCGCTGAAATTTGTAAAGCAGTTTATTTACTCTCTGCTCATTTAACTTCCCCTCTTTTACATGAGTATTGAAGCTTACAGTATCATTTGTTTCTAAAAGAGGTTATTACGGGGAGCATTACATATTTTGAAAAAAAAATTTTTTTTAAGTAATGCTAAAAATACTCACCATTTTTTTAAATTGAGTAAAACACTAATTTAGTAAAGTTTTGTAAAAAGATTTTTTTGGAACATAAATGTCGATTATGATTCTCAACACCCACCTTTTTATGATTTTTGATATTTCATGCTGATTCTTCATTTTCATGCTGATTTTTAATTGTTTAAATCAAGGTTGGCAACCAATTTCTTCCAGAGTACTGGAATTAAGTGGAAAAAATTGGTCAAAATGGGAGAAACTAAAAATGACCAAATATTAATAAATTTTTACCGATAACTATTTAATAAATAATTCGACTAATATTTTTTTTTCATTTAATTTTTTTTAAAAAACAATTATTTTCATATTTATTTTTGTTTTATATAAATGTAAATATTAATTAAAAATATATTAATTTGAAAATTATAAAAAAATTTTCAACTCAAGTTTTTATTGCATGTGTATTTATTTTTTTTTTTAATTTTTATGTTGTAATTTTGTTTTCAATAAATTTTATTTCAATTAGAACAAACTGATATTATTTAACCATAAAATATGAAGAACTAAGAATTCACTATCTGAGGTCGCAATAGCTAATGTGTTGCCTGACAAAAAGTTGCAACCGAAATATGTTGTTTCGCAAAGGGTTAATCCAGTCGTGCCTTACGGCGTTCAAAAAAAGAAAAAAAATTTCAACCAGTTATGATTTTCGAAACCTGTAATTAAATTTATATTCAATTAATAATCTATTTACTATTTTATTTTTTTCGTTATTTTTATGAAATTATTTCATTGAAATGCTTGTGAAGAAAGAAATTTCAAGACATCTTTTTTCTTCTTTTAATAACAATAAAATGAATGAATTTTGAAAAGGATATATGCATTTACGAAATATTTCAGTAATATTTCGCATCGAATAAAAATAACCGAATTCAACAATGAAAAAGTATGTTTCTTCAATAACCATTCCTAACTTTTATTTTCTTCCTTTTTCGATTTTGTTTTAATAGAAACTATATTTCAGCTCATTCGTTTTCAGTTCATGTACAAACTAAAATTAAAATAAGAACTAGACTAGACACCGCTCCAAACCTGTGAATTCAATTGTCTAACATATAAAGACTAAGGGGCCGTTCAAAAAGTACGTACATCCCGAAGGGGGGGAGGGGATTTGCTATTATGTACGGTTTTGTACGATGGGGAGGGGGGGAGGTATTATACAAAGTACGTACTTTATAAACATACACCAAATTTAAATTTGACTTCATCCTACACACTCCTAAAGTAAATATTTAATTTTATTTAAAACATAATTATTTAAATTTTTATGAAAAAGGGGGGTAGACTTATGTACGGTAATGTACGAAGGGAGGGGGGAGGGGTTTAAAATTTCTCCATTTTTGTGTACGTACTTTTTGAACGGCCCCTATTACTGATAAAGCGATATGCTGAAAAAATTTCATTCTTCATTCATTTACTAAATAATTTTTTAATAACTAATAAAATTTAGATCATTATTTTCAAATTAACGATAGTCTTTCTTTAATTCATATGTCCAAAATTGCTAATGAAATTTATTCATTAATTCTCGAGGTTCCGCCAAAAGAAAATCGATCATTTAGGGTTCCACAACCGAGAAAAATTGGGAACTCCTGGTTCATTATTGGGATTTATTTTGCAGGAATTATATGGTTCTTTCTATACCATGCTATATTAATAATATAAATATTTATATTTGGATCTGAATTCAGACCACAAAGCTTTTTTAAAACTAAAGTAATTGGTAACAGTGAGAAATCTCCACTTGGTTATGAACAAATATACTTTACCACTATTTTATGTATAGTATACTTCTTTTTGTAGCCAGACAGTAATATGTAAAAAAAAAAAAAAATACTGCACCTAATTAAACCGTTTTTGCTAGTCTGATTTCATTCAGCTGTCACTTCTTTTTATGAAATAGAATTAAAGTTTGTTATGACGAAAATTTATTATAGAAGATGAAATTGTCGTTATAGCTAGCTTCTAGTTATAAGAAAAGACATATATTTGATGTTAAATTAGGCAGGGCCCGCGCTAAGTATTCGCCACTTCGCCTAATGCGATAATATCGTAAATTTGGCGAATAAAATTGTGTTTCGGCAAAAGTATTGGCGAATAATTTTTTCAATAGAGCAAAAAATATATTTAAAATTTTTTTAACATTTGGCGAAGACTTTCGAAAATTGGCGAATAGCTTTGATATTTGACTAATTAGCTGACCTATAATTTGAAATCCTTAGAGCTGGCCCTGATTATGTATTATATAATGTTAAACTATGATGTAATTATTTCCGTACAATAGCACAACAATAAAATTGTGTTTCGGCAAAAGTATTGTCGAATAATTTTTCCACTGGAACGAAAAATATATTTAAAAAATTGTTAACATTTGGCGAAGACTTTCGAAAATTGGCGAATAACTTTGATATTTGGCTAATTAGCTGACTAATAATTTGAAATCCTTAGAACTTGCCCTGATTATGTACATCATAGTTTAACATTATTATATAATGTTAAACTATGATGTAATTATTTCCGCACAGTAGCACAGCATATTTTATCGAAATTATGTTTTGAGAAATAAGAAGCTAACTGGTGGCGTTGCATTATATTGTATTTTCTTGTGTTACGATTTTAAAATTTTGTTTTATGTAATGTAAAATACTTGTATTAATAATTTCTTTGCTATTTTCTAATCTATGCTTTGTTTCCCATTTTTTTTTTCAATTTTTGCTGATCCAGCATTGGAGATACCTGGAGGTTGGTTAAATTTCTATATGCTTGCATTTTTGCCTGGTTTACACTTATAACATTTTGAATCTAGCTTATTAATATTTTACCCTTATAACCTAGATAGATAAATTATTTTATGGTATATTTAATTATTATTTTTTATAATATTTTAATAATCTAGGTTAATTGTAAGTTTTGTTATTAATTAGTTGTGTATTATGATACAGGGTTGCAAGTTAGTCGCGGGAAAAAGAAGAAGCGATGAAAGATTTGCAAGACATTTTGCAAATTTCGCGTGAGCACAAATACGAAATAAATAAAAAATAATAACAATAATACCAGCACTGAATGACACAAATACATTGTAGAATCTCGATAGTTTGTTGCGAACGATAAATGCACCAAAACGACGAATGCATGTCAACATAAACTATCAAATAATTACTTTAAAAAGTATGAAAGGTAATAATAAGGTTTAATTTTTTTTACGAGCAATTAAAAAAAGAGCCGTGCGGCTCAGGGAATAGGGCGAATAAAATTGTGCCTCACAATGATGTGACGCGGGTTCAAATTCCAGCGATGTCTGGTCGATACGAATTCCGCATCTGGCTCGCACCGGTCGCCAGAGTGCTGACGTAAAATATTCTCAGGGGTCGACGAATCACGGGTCAGGCTTATCATGGGAGTTTTTCAGCTGCTCTAGGACGAATATACACCGAAGAGCCATTACATTATGACCACCCTTCTAATAACATGTAGGACCACCTTTAGCCCTCAAAACTGCTGGCACCCGCCGTGGCATTGATTCCACAAGGTGCTGATAGGTAGTCTGAGGTATCTGGTACCAGGCACTCACCAACTGGTCGTGCAATTCCCTCACATTGCGAGGGGGTAGCGTGGCGGCACGAATTTGGTTTTCCAAGTAGGACCACAAATGCTCTATTGGATTAAGGTCAGGTGAATTTGGGGGCCAAGACATGACTTGAAAGTCACTGGAATGTCCCTCGAACCTATCCATGACGATTCGACCCTTATGACATGGTGCATTATCCTGTTGGTAAACACCATCCCCCTTAGGAAAAACTGTTGCCATGAATGAATGAACTTGGTCTGCAACTATGTTCAAGTAGCTTACAGACGTCAGGGATTGTTCTATGAGGATTATGGGTCTTAATGTGCCCCATGAAAACACTGTTCCTGGGCGAGAAACCATGAAAACCTGGGCAAGCCCATTGTTATAGATGGAGGGTGGTCATAATGTAATGGCTCTTCGGTGTAAATCAGTATAAAAAAGTTGGTATGAAAATATTAAGTACCTCTTGCACAAAAGTTTTCAATGCAAAAGAAAGATGAACAAAAGCATTTATTTATTTAGAAACGATTTAAGCTAGTGTCATTAACATTTTTAGCTAAGCATTCGTGAAGGAACTGATAAAACAAAACGGTACATGCTTGAAAACGGAAGATGCGGGAACGATAGATAGAGGTTTAACTGCAGTACAAATAATATTAATATATAAAAAAGGTTAAAATTTTTTTTTTTTTTTTTAACTTTAAAATTTTCTTTTTTTGAACTGTTAACATTGCTCAAAAGTAGCTTCTTTATTCGAATGACTCTTATTTTTAACCTTTCCATCTAAACACAGCTGGATTTGAAATAAACTGGGGATCAACTTCAAAAATATGCTTAACTTAGTTTTTGCTAATCAGCCTAATCAGCAAAAAAGCCATCAAATATTGGTTTGATGACCTTTTTGTTCATTAGGCTGATCAAATATTGCATTTCTTTAAGTTTTCAATTCATTAGTCTATATAAAATATGCTTATACTTCTCATTTCTGCTGCTAACTTCCTTCTAAAGAGAGGGGAAAAGAAAAAAAATTCTTTTTGTATTCATCTGGGAGGGAGGCATGATAGATAAATAGATACCCTTATCGACTTACCACCCAAGGGATAAAAAGACTTCCTTACTTTTACTTGACACTGACAGGAATGGGATTAGCACGTTTCTCTGTATCTCTCCAGCTATTTTCTTCTCAGCTTGTTATTGATTTATTTTCCGTAATGTTTTATCAATTACACATGATCAATTTTGAAGCTTTAAAAAAGTGCTAATAACCATTGAAACGCAAGTAATAATTTAAAAAAGGAAAAGTTTCTCATTTTAAATGATATTTGTGCAAATCGTTGCATTTCGAAAAGTTACGGATATCAGAGAATAAGTAAATAAATAATAATTACGGAAATTTACACCGTGACAAGCCTGCAACCCTGCCTATTATGCAATATTATACGATAAAACAATATTATATTAATTATTATATTATAACTAATATAATATTTTGTTAATATTATGTATAATTTTATAATTTATAATAATTAATATTTATGTACTATGGTTATTTTAATAAACCTTTTGCGGGTTTTAAATATATTGTTTTTCTCTTTTTTTCCCTCTTGGTTATTAAAATGTTAGCAACATAAAACATGATAAATATATTTTTTTTCTTCTTAAATGACCTAAGTCTGTTTTACAATTCATCGATAGTAGCATTTGTTAATTTTAATAAGTTATCTGGTTTAAATTTTTTTTTTTATTCTAATTTATTATTGTTTTAAAATTAATTCCATAATTGCATTTTTTTGATACTGTGCTTTTTGTTTTTTCTTCTTCAGATTATAAGGAATATTTATTTCCACTATAAAATAATTAATTCTAAATTTTTTTATAAAAAAATAGTTGCTTAATTATTCTGTTAAATCTGAAAATGATAGCGGTAAGTAAGTAAATAATAATAGTCTAAATAAATAGCAAGTCAAACAAAACAAATTCAAATTTTATGATTTATTTTCCCTCTGTAGAAAACTTTTTCGTAAATATGACGCTTTACGTATTAAAAATAACAAACTAAAAAAATATGTAAATAAAATAAACAAATATGTACAGATAATTATTTCCTACCTTTTTTTTAAAAAATACTTGCAGTGAAAATTAAAAGTATCTTCTTATTTTTTTAAAATGATTCATAACTATAAAGGTGACACATGTACTTTTATCTACTTTTTTAGCCAATAGGTGTCAGCACGATCTATTAAAGATTTGACAAATATTTTGCAAGTAAAAGGTTTTCAAATTATTTTCCTTTTTTATTTATTTTCAAATTTGAAAAATAAAATTATTTTTAAAATATCATATATGCAAGGTAAAATTGTTGTTGGTTACTTAAAACCCTCTTCATCTATATTTTGATTTTCTTTCAAATTATTTAAAAATTTCCATTTATTTCTCCGCCTTGTCTTATTCTTCAATTAAATTTTTTAAATTAAAAATTAAACTAACTTAATTAAATTAAATTAATATTTAAAAAAAATTAAAATTTATTTCCAAGCTGGTGAACAGAAGTTCTATCTTGCTGATGTTCTCAATAGTACAAAGAAGCTAAAGTGATTAAGTATGTCACACTCGGACTATTTGTTTGAAAACACCATATCAATTAAATTAAATTTTCAAGAAGAATAGTTTCTCTTTATTTATAAAAAAAAATAAATAAGCAATTTAATTAAATTAAAAACTTTTTTTTTAAATTTTCATTTATTCCATTTTTTATTATTTTCCCTAAAAAATAATAAGAAAAGATACTATGTATGTAGTATATAATTATATAATTAACAATTTCAAAAAGTCACGAATATATGAATATTTTTAAAATAAATTGTTACAGTTCTTTACAATTATGTTTATGTTGAAAATTTATAAAACAATCTAAATTTTGAAAGATATATAATGATAATATTTATATTTTTAAGTTTTTATTTCAATTAATGAATTTAAGTTGTGATTTTGTTAAAAATTTATGCATTTAATTGTTATTTAAATTACATAATTGAATAGCTATCTAATTTTATTATATAAGAGTAAGTTCAAGTAAATCTGATGAACAAGAAACATTAAATACAATTAAATAGTTATTTAAATTGAGTGATTTTCAGATTAATTTTTGAAAACTGTTCCTTAAATTAGACATGCTAAAATGTTGAAACATGCAATTTATGTCTTATTTAAATTTTCATCATCTTACCTTTCGGTCTCTTAAATTAATTTTAAATTATTTGAAAAAAAAAAGTCTTATTTAGTTACTTGATATAAAATTTATGCATGCTCACAATTGATAATTATATAAAGTGGAAACATTGCCTCTTACGTTATTTATTGAATAATTATAGGTGTAGTTGTTTTTTAATTTATATGTAGCATTACAATCATTACTTTGAATGATCGTAAGAGCGTTTATTATTAGATACATTGTAAGTAATTCTAGTGTACTATGTTTTTACCAATGCATCAACTAACTTTTTCTTCTTTGCAGACTTATACTTGCTTACATGTCTGTTATTCCTGCCGTTCTTGTTGTAGCCCTGGTGTAAGTTCTCAGCTAGCAGCCATCCTATGTATTTTCTTGCCTACCCTTCTTAACAGTCTTTTATCCCTTAACCGCTTTCAATAAATTCTTGCTTACAAAAAATTTCCTTCATTTTCTTTATTTTAGTAACTCTCATCCTTTACAACTAGCATTTTATTTCAGTACAAGTAGTTCTGCTTTAAAATAACTAATCATTAAATGAAGTGTTTTATTTTTTAAACTTTTTCCTTTTTTCCCATTTTAGAGAATTATAGTATTGATATGAAACAAGTGTTTTTAGAAAGTATTTTAATCAAAAATTATTTAAACCATGATAGGAATGATTTGAAAAAATTATTAATACACATTTGGAAGTACTTTAGATATTTGAATATTGTAGAATAATACTTATTTAAAGAATGTGTTATTTACCATGGTGATTGATTTAACATGGGTATCAAGTTATATAATGACTTGAAGTAGTTAGCATTAGTAGCCTTTTATAAACATCAGAATGCTAATAATTTAACTACATTGTGTACGCTGACAGCTACTCACTAATGAATCTTAAAAACTCATATGATTTTTAAATTAAAACTTAATCATTATAAAATATAACTTAATTCTTTTACACAATTTTTAAATTAAGTTGATTAAACTAAATGAAAAACTTAAAAACTTTTTGTTATATACTGTCCTGAAAATTTTCTAATTATTAAAAATTTATTTAGTTATAATTACTTAATTTTAGCAATTATTCTTTCACAAGTTATCACTTAAAATTAAATTAGAATTTTGAAATACCATTCAAAATTTATTTGAAAACTATATTATTTTTATTAAAAAAAAAATTGTTTAATAAAATGTTTAATTTTGCATTAAATAATATAAAAAATATTCTCTCATCATTGAATTTTTTATTGAATACTATTTTATCTTAAGCATATAAATTGGTAGTCTTTTTTATTGTTACAATTTATTTGTAACCTTATTTGTAGATAAACATGTTCTAAATTGTTTTCTAATATGTATAGGTAAATCGTAATGTTGATGATTTATTTGAAGACCTTCGTGATGGACACAACTTAGTATCACTGCTAGAAGTTCTCTCTGGAGAGCTATTGGTGAGATATTTTTTTCCTATAAGTATAAATTGAATGCTATACCATATAATTTGACTTTTATTCTACTATACTGCACATTCTTCAAAAAGTATTACGGCAAAAACAATTACTTCTAAGAGAATTACATAAATTAAAAGATAGGAATAAATTTTAAGAGATTAAAGGCTCCACTATTTACACATTCCTCAAACTTAGCCTTATCGAAAATAAATAATTCTATGAAAATTCTACCTGAATATTTTCAAAATTTGGCAAAGTTTTTCTCTATGGCTTTATGAAAATAGGCTGTTTAACTGAATTCCATATAGTGTTGATGTTGTATATGTTGTCAGGAATTGCTTAATCTTCAAATCTTTTCATTCTTCAATCCTATTACAATGAGTTCATTCTGTATTTTTTTCATAGATATTTTATCCCTTGTTATGAATATCAGAATTTCATTTATCCTTGAAAATCAAAATGTATGTTATTGCAATCAATCGAATTGGTCTCAGTATAAGAAAGAGTCAGAAGATTTTCACATAATCATGTTAATGATCCACTTCTCTTTTCAACCAATATTGGTTTATTTTTCTTAAAATGCTAAATTTTCAATAATATTTGATTTTTATTAGAAAAATTTCATGCCCACCGAGTAATTTTTCATTCAAGTTACAAATAAGTTTGAAACGTTTTTTATTATTCATTTAGTTTCAAATGGTTTTAAAAAATCATACTTCCAAGGGAAATTACAGTAATACAACTTGTGGTGGTAAAGTTTTAAACAAGTTTGGTGAAATTGATAGAGTTAACATGCCAGCTGGGGTGCAGAATATAGATCCAGAATATAGAGGGAAATTCAGACTGCCCTGGCAAAATTTGTTATGGAGAATTATTCCTGCAGAAATTATCTGTTATGCCAAATGTAACTCAAACTTTATATGTTAATTTGTTAATCGGTTTTATATGTCAATTTGTATATTTGTTAGTTTGAATTCCTTAAGTTTATTTGTAGCACCTTGAATTTAGTTTTAAAAATTATTCAAGAATTGTGTAAAAATAAATGATTTTTTCCCCTTTGTTACGGAATTTTTTTAAAAATATACAGAAAAGACAAAATTATTGTTAAAACATTTGCTACATACAAACTTTACTTTTTGAAAACATTTTGTAATTAAAAAAAAGCACTATAATCTTAGGGGGGAAAACTTAACTGACAAAATATTAGGCTTTGATAATTTTATGCACTCCTGCATGCCAGCAGTAAGTACTTTTTATTTAAACTCTTACGTGAACTAACATGTATCATTGAAAAGACAGAAATTGTATTTACTGTCTGTGTAAAAAATAGATGAACACTAAAGTTTCAATTGACAGCCTGAAATTAAACTATTCAACTGCTATAACCCAAGTATTTCATTTTTACATTATAATTTAAATTTAAAAAAAAAGAAATGTGTTAAACATAGTTAGAAGAGTCAACTAAAATTATGTTAAACTATCATTTAAAATTTAATTGGTGTTCTTTTAAACTAACATTAAAAAGTAGCTACTTTCAATTATTTGGAACAAATTTCAAACATTTTAAATCAAATTTCATTTAAAAATTCTCACATTAAAATGAAAGATTTTTTTTACCTGAATAATTTTGCTAGCTAAAACTGTTAAATATGATTTAAAAAATCAAAGATGATTAAAATTGATTATCACATTCATAATATATGCACTCTTGCTGTTAAATCCTACCAACACCTCTTTATAAAATTTCTGACCTTAGTAAGCACTGGCTATTTTAAACCTTATCCCTAAGAAAAAATTTTCTCTAAAGCTTTTGGGATATATTTAAAGCCTTTAAAAGGAATGAAAATTTTTTGCAGATATTACCTATACAGTCTATTCTAAAATAACTTGCATTTTTAAATTTTCAGATATTTCCTTAAATGCATGAAATACACAAATAACTACAAGAATTTCAACTTACGGTTTTTAAAAATTAAAATTAACATTCACATTGTCAAAAACTGAATGTGTTTTATGATAATACGCCGAAAGAGATTGATAATTTTATAACATTAAAAATTATCAGTTTTAATACATGTAAGATTTGTAAAACTCAAATTTTTTTTTGTTGATAAAAAGTCTCTTTGCTAAATATATTCATTTGATAAAGTATGTTTACATAATACTTGCTTTAGCGGTAATGACACAGTTAAATAGCAATCATGAAAAATCTAGTGTTCTTGAATATTAAGACATGAAAATGAAGTTTAAAAGCATAAATTTAACTTTAACAACAAAAAAAAAAAAAGAAATTGTTAGAAATATTACTAAAATGTTACCTATATTAAAAAAGCTGTAAAGTGTTAATAAATATAACATATATATATGTTACGACACAACCTGAGTCTTTTTCAATGTAACATACTAAGCGTTGACTGTTTTATTTATTGTTGAATAAGTCTGTAATCATATTCAATAATTTACATCTAATTTGGTGATAAAACATGAATCTACTTTTAAACATTCATTTTTTCAAACTTGAGTGTTTACAACTAAAGTTAGCTTAGTTTTGTGATGATTCTAAAACCCTTTTTCTGAATTTCGTTTCTCATAGTATTTAAAATTTTAATAATGTGTAACTTGATATTTTGTTAGTATTTATAATTGTTTTTTACTGAAATTCAAGTTTAGTTAATGAAGTATGTAAAATATTTTTGTATAATTCTCTCTAAATACATTTTTTTTTTCTTTTTTTAGTCCAGAGAAAGAGGGCGGATGCGATTTCATCAACTTCAAAATGTTCAGACAGCATTAGATTTTTTAAAGAATCGAAATGTAAGCATTTGTATTGTTTTGCATATTCAATGCATTTCTTTTTTTTTTTTTTTTTGAATTTCAACTACAGTTGTTCATAATATAAAATTATTGTTTAAGAGTTTAGAATGCTTAAAACTGAAAAGGTACGAAAGTAGTAAAAGTACCAAAATAAATGTTGATACTGACAATATAAGAGTAATTAATGTTCTTTGAGAGTCTCATTTGTTGAGATTATTTTGATATATTGTCACCATTTATGTTAATTTTTACTTTTATTGGTTATTGTTTTATTAAGATTTTGGAATTTCTGATTTAATATGTTTTTCTTTTAATGAAAAAATTTACTTGTAGTGTAACAATTCTTTAAAAAGTATTTCTTAATTCCATTATTTTTGCTAAGCAAACTGAATGAGTTAACTCTAGAGAGCTTTAACTAGATGATTTTGTTCTGGCAGATTTATTCACTTAATTATTCAAAATAATTCTTTCAAATCGATCTCTTAAAATACTGTGGAAAAAAATTGCTTGTGAAAAAAACATTCCTTTGATAAATACTTTTTATCATTTAAAATAATGATATGTTGCTAGCTGTTTTTTCCATCATTTTCACTGCCCAAAGTGTAGGCTAAACTTGATAAATTTATTAAAGCAAATATATTCATTCTGTAGTTAAAAACATAAATTTCTTCAACCAATTTTCGTTTTCATTTGCTGATTAATTTAACACTTAATGTGATCTGCTTTTTAAAAGGTTATTAAGTGCTCCAATCATTTTTGATCTACAAAGTAGAGCTTAAATCTCACAAACATTTTATTTTCATGTTTCCTAATGTTATTTAAGATATAATTATGTAGTAATTAATATTTATTATTTGAAACTTATGTTTATTAAATTATTTCATCTACATAGAATATGATTTTGTTTTCTTGTTCTAAATGAGATTGTAATATGATAGAGTTATGTTTCCACATTTTAATTCTTGTAGCTATTAGTCAACGATTGGTATCCCTATACCTGAACTATCCAAGTTACACTTAACCAAGTTTCACTTATCCTGGTTAAGTGTAATTAAGTGTAACTACCAAGTAACACTTATCCTTACACTTAAGGTATTTCCCTACTTAAAATTCTTAACTGATCAAAAATCAATTATAGTATGCAATGCTTAGAATCCTTACACATGATGTACCACACTAATTGACAGTGTCCTATGTGTGGCTTGCATGCCAAATGTGGTTGCACAATGAGACATTCTGCGTGGCGCATGGGCTTATCATAATTTTTAAAAAAATACTTGATCTTTACCTAGGCTCAATTAGTTAGATTTAAGTTATTTATATTTCTTCATTTTATTGTATTTTTTTTTTTGCTCTTATATTTCTTTATTTTGCAGTAGTATAAATAAGATTTCTATATCATGGATATTTCTAATTTTTATTGTAGTTTAATTTTGACTTAACTACAGCTCTAATTTTTTCAGAAATATAAATTAATCCCATTAAAGAATTATTTAGTATAATTTTATTACACATTATGAAGCAAGTATTTCATGATTATTATCTTTACAATTGATATTTTTTAGTTCTTAGTAATGTAGAGCTTTATTTGAAATTTGTTTGTATCAGAATTATATAATTTTTGAAACCTCAGTAGAGTGATGCTTTATGGTAAATTGCAGTAGCATACTCAAAATTGTTTGAGAGCAAAGTAGCACCAAAGCATGTAGAGCTGCCATTCTTGTTTTAAATTAAAAGCAGAGTGTAAATCAAACTTTCGTTATTGTAGTCTAGTTGAAGTTTGTAAGCCCCATGTTATGAATAGTATAGCTGAAAACCCAAATGTTAAGTATCAGTTACTTAACACTAAACATATCATAACTGGTCAAAAGACAGGTTAGTGTTTGTTGCATTGTATGGTAAAGTGTTGGTATGTTTAGGGTTAAGATGAGTAAAGTGTATGATAAATGTGGTCTTCTTTTCTTAAATAATGAGGCTTCAATCTTGAGCAGAACAGAGTTTTATCTACTTTTTCTTGCTAGACTTGAATAATTTATGTTTTAGACTAAGGAATCCTCTACAAGTGTTAGAGGAAATTTCTCTTCAAAGTGGGTGTAGCAACCCTAGGGAAAATGTTTGAATTTTGTATGGATTGAGAAATTATTAACTCCTTTCTTTTGAACAGCAGATTCTTTGGTGAAATTTTCCTTCAGTAGTAGAATTTTTAATTAAATATTTTATTTTCAATATGAAAGAGCATTTTCATTTGTTGAACTAGTTTGATTCAAATCCCATGCTTTAGTATGTAGTATTAACTTGCATTTATTTTTAATGCTTAATTTTTATTTAGTAATTTGCTATTATAAGCTTTTTACAAAATTTGTTTCCAAATTTTGTTTTTTGAGACAAAAATTTTATTGCCATGTTCTCTATTGCAATAGCAGTGATGAAAACTAGTTTTCTATTTGAGAAAGCAATTAAGTTGTATCTTGAGATGATTTCAGGTTTAGTAGCAAAAGGATGAATTAAAAGTTTGCTTGTAAGTTCAAGTAAAAAAGAAATACTACTGTTAATATATTTGTCTTCTCTTGATACCATATTGCTTACATCTATTTCATCTTGAATTTTATTCTTTTGTTTGCTGTCAACATCACTTTCATTTTTCATTTTTATATTTTCTGCATTAAAAGTGTAGTAAAATTGAGATAACTTCAGTATGTGTGTGTGACAGTAACATAAATTTAAATTGATGTGTTGGAATACAAATGAAATGAAACTTTCTAAATTATTCTATTATTTTTTTCTTTTGATCTTTTTTTACTTAAGTGCATAGTAAGCCTTGTAAATTATATGAACTCTTAAACTATACTGATTCATAGTTGAAAAATTATTTGCCAAATGCTTATAATTATTTTATAAATGCTTATAATTTTGCATATAAAAACATTTATGGTCATCTGTAAGTTTGTAATATTTATTTATTTAATAAGTGTTTAAATAAAGTAGTTTTTAAAATTTAAATACGTGCTTTGTAAACAATATCCTGTTGTTGGTTCTAAAACTGATGTTTTTAAATTCAATAAAATGTCAATTAGCATTACTTTCTATGAACACTTAAATTTTGATTCATTATACAACTACAATCTGTGCAACAAAAAAATTCATTCTCTGGTAACGTTTTGGATGTATTTTAGTCTGTTAGAAATAATTTTAACACCAAATTGTCTAACTTGTTTTTTAAATCTGAATTAGTTTTTTTTAGTTTAGTTTTTACTGTTTAGTTTCTAATGTTAGTGTTTAGTTTCTGCTGCTTTGAATAAGTTTTTTTATATATACTGCATTATTTTTTAGATAAGACTTGTGAATATACGTCCTGAAGACATAGTCGATGGAAATCCGAAGTTGACTTTAGGCTTAATATGGACAATAATCTTACACTTCCAGGTTTGATTTTTTCCAAATTATTTTAAAATTAGTTTTAAATATATACAATTGCCTCATATGATATTTAGTGCTAAATGTTCATAACTGACTGTCATTTCTTATTGGAATTTTAACAGTATTTTGTAATTTTTCTTTGATATCTTTCAAACTTGTATTTATTTTTTGCATCTGAACATACAAAAGTAAATCTACATTTATTTTTTGTATTGTAAAAGATTTGTCAACTACTATGATTTCAGTCCCTCTAAAGTCATTGACAAATAATGAAGTGTTTTTCTGTTTCCAAATTCAAGTATTTTTCAAGTTGAAATTTCTTGCTTCAAAGCTTGCATTTTTTCCTAACTTTTGCTTGTATACATCTATGTTTTAACCTATGCATCCACACACTAAACTTTAAAAAATATAAGTCTATAATAATAATAATAATATTAAAATATTCATCTTGCATGTACATTTTTATTCTCATTTAAACTTTAGAAAATGCAAATTCTGATTCTATCTAAATTTTAGTATTTTGATCAGTAAACATATTATGTTTTTTGATAAGGAGGAAAAAGCTGTACTACACATTTTGCACTACCACCGCGTTTTTTATTAGAAGTATGTTTCTAATCCTGCTAAACTTATGTTAATCACTCATTTGGACCTTTTAACTAATTTTGATACAAAGCTGAAGATATATTTTTTTACCTAATGCTGCTTTGAGATTTTAGCCAGTTCAATTTGAAAATTCAAGTCAAATCATGCAGTAATACCCTAGTTTTTAATCAAGGTTCTGAAAAAAATCATGAAAAACAATTTATTTCTCAATCAATATAACTCAGTTTGATAAAAACTGAAGCAGCATTGATTTTATATTTAAATGTGTACAATTCATTATTGTAGGATAGTGTATGCAAAAAACTACACTTTGAGTTGAATTTAAGTAATGTCATATTAGAGAATTTGGGAGCTAAGAATATGTTCATGCATTGTAATATTTTTCTACAAGTTTAGTAAACATGGCAAGTTGTCGCATGGTTCATTTCTCATCTCATGTGATCTGTGTTAATTTAAAATTAGAATAAAGTACGCAAACGTGGGTGATATAATTTAATAAATAAGATTCATAGCTTCATTACTTATATAAATTAGATTCTAAATTTTATTGCAATTTTTTGTGTCAAAAATGTTTGTTTTTCACTTGTGCTGTTTATAATTCTTAGGTTTTTATTTTATAATTCTTAAATTTGGCAACCATTTTTTGTTTGTACTACAGTGCGCTGCATTTTCATGTGGCAATTTTATTAATTTATTTAGTTTTAAGCTTTGTATGAATGTTATATAAGCTAGAAAGTGGTATACTGGGGGTGCCCTGTGTAATAACTAAGACAAATGATGGCTGTTTTTAAATCCTACAATAAGCTCATAAAACTACTGAAGTAGACCTCCTGATATCCCAAAAAAGGATTTATTAAGCTTTTGTTTATTTTCAATTTGATTTTTCTTTGAAGATTTATCAAGTTTCTGTGTTTTTATCAAGTTGCTTTTTCATTGTATTGCGGTTGTCAATTCCATTTTCTTTTTTGTTTGTATATTATTATTATTTAGTGTTATTCCCATTCAAAATTCTGTAAATTGTTTACATGAAGTTCAGTTCCTCCCACTGTGATAATTAATAATTTCAATTATTTGAACTACAATATTTATAGTTTGAGCTCATGAGCAAATGTCTATGTTATTGAAACTCTTTACTTTTAAAGGTAGAGAAGTTATACTTCTTAACTAAGTATCTATCTAGGATTTTTCATCTATTTCTATTTGTACAACAATATTAATCATTGATCACATATTTCTATTTTTTGCTTTTTTTTCAATTATTCTTTTTCAAACTGTTCTAGGTTTTCAAATCATGCAATTTTTTATAAAGTTGTTTTCACAATCCATTCGATTCATCTAGTTATAAACAATCTAGTTCTGTAATATAGTTATGATATGGTTAAATAGTTTACTAAATTGCTTGAAATCTTATTTTTAACCTTCTTTGTTTTTATACTAGATGAATTTTTTTTAAGTCATGCTTTAATTTCTTTTCTTTTTTTTCCACTTTGTTATTCATGTAGCTGATACTTGTATTCTCAACAAAGAATACTTTTTGAAAAATTTTAAGAAACGTTTTTATTAATACACAATTTAAAAGTATTTACCTTCAATTATTTTTTGAAAATATGAAATGACGTTAATATCAATGACAAAATTACAGTATATATTGCAGTGATCTACAATAGATAGTCATATACTTTGAATGTTGTTTTCTTTGAGCATTATTTCGCATGTTCTTTAGTCTAAAAACTTCCATTTTTATCTATTTTTATTACAAACTTGACAGCATTTCTGTTAATAATATTTATTTCATCAAATGGGGGCTGTTTTATTATGTTTATAGTTTTTAATAAATTTTTTATTCAGTATGTTACTTACTTGTGAAATATAGTTCTTTTATAATTTACCTTTTGCAGTAAGAAATACGTTATTTATGTTGTTGTAAAAATTTTCAGTAAATTTTATAAAAATATATAATCTTCTATGCCAAAAATAATTTTTTTTTACCATGGATCAGACATACACATTCCACTTCACAA
The DNA here is from genome assembly GCF_982258835.1 of Parasteatoda tepidariorum. Classification (NCBI taxonomy): domain Eukaryota; kingdom Metazoa; phylum Arthropoda; class Arachnida; order Araneae; family Theridiidae; genus Parasteatoda; species Parasteatoda tepidariorum. The sequence continues at coordinate 34,526,363 of NC_141766.1, forward strand.
ACTATCTTTATTAATAGTTTGAAATAAAGTTTGAAATATGCATTATGGTTTAAAATATTTTTACATCCTAAACTGGAGGAGGTTTGCCCACTTCTTCTCCCAACAGCTTTTACCAACTGATGGTTGATCCAAAATTCTTCCATCATAAAAGATTATGATTAGTTTCAAAATCTATGTGAGCACAACAACCTAATTAAAAAAATTTAAGTAAAATGAAAATTATTAAAATTGTGAAGTGGAAGTAGAAAATGTAATGACATTTTACATATGTTGAAAATAGTAGAAATCCCCCAAAAACTACAAGAATAATAATTTTAAATTAAAGAAACAGTTTGTATATTAATATTTATTTTTCATTTTAGAGAAAGATGTGCATAAAATTGGAAAAAATAAACAACAAAAATTTATTCAAATTCGCTTAATCTGAATAAAACTTTTAAATTTCTTTTAGAAAAGGAAATATTTTCTGAGGTGTCTTTCAAAAAAAATTATTTATATATTTTATATTTAATAATGTTTAATCATCTATGTTTAGGATATTAAAAATATTTCTTGTATCCTTCCTATGCAGATATAACATTTTTAACTCTCTAAATTCATATAATTTAGTGTTTTTAAAGCAGATTGTTTAATATAGTTCTAAAAAAGTTTTACTATCCTAACAAGTATTATAAGCTTTGTTTCTTCATGAACCAAACATTTATCATCCACAGCTCTGTCATTTATCAAATTATGTTCATCTATGATAGAAAATTTACCATCTCTACAGAAAATTCCCAATGCACTTCATTTTACTTTAAAAATTTTGACCTGTAACCTGTAACTTTAGCATGATAAAATTGACAACTTTTTAAAAAATATTCTTGAATTAATGTAAACAAGGAAATCTAATATAGGCAGAGTTAAATACTTTTTATTAAATTTCCTAATGCAACATTGTTAAGTTGTATCGTAAAACATAATGGAAGCATAAATTTTAAATCTTGAAGGAATAATGAAAATAGTCTATGTTCCGTATTAATAAAACAAACATCATTTGTGTTTATAGAAATTGGCAAAACAAGGCACTTTAATAAATCAGTGAAAATAACTGTTTCATAAGTTAAAAGCAAAAAAGCTAATAAAAATATTTTAAAAGACTGTTAATCAATGAAAAAACTATTCAATTTCTCTATACAACAGAAACATCGATTTTTCTAATTTTTAATTTCAGATACTTGCCAAGGTTCTGAAAATTATATATTTTTTTAAACTAGGGAAGTTGTCTTGCATAGTGTTTTACTTTATATTATGTTTTAATTTATTATGTGATCAATACATACATTTAGTAAAACAAACCTTGTTTCAGACAGTTACAGTGTATTCTCACTTTGTATTAGCATTTCCCACTTTTCTTCATTCATTAAAATAAATTTTCCTCATCTTTATTATCAATATTTTGGACAGTCATTTCAATCTTATGTTTTTAGATAGCTGTAAAGCTATAATTTAATGATGCAAAAAATTTTCCTGGTGAATTTTTATGTATTTATTAATGCAGAAGTTCTAGGAAACATCAGCAGTACCTTTATACAAAACATAAAATACCTTCATGGGATCAGTACTGCAATCTGAAAGCTTAATTTTGAGAAGCTGTATCTTATTACTTAAAACCTCCCTTCAATGGGTTTAGTCTAATAGGCCTATAATGGTAAACGAAGAAATGAGAGCCTGACTGAGCTGCAAATATTTTTTTATCACAATGGATGGACATAAGTATCAGTCCTTGCTAAACCACGTCACAACTGAGAAACAAATTAATGTTTTCAAATGCCTTGCAAAAATTGTCTCTGAAAATGTAAATTTCTGCCTTTCACTTTGCTTGCAGATTCTGTTAGAAAGGAGCAGCCTTCCTTTATTAGATATTGAAATTAAACTGTCACAAAAATGAACTGATGTCAAAATAACCTTGGCAAAAGAAATAATTCTTCAAATGGGCACACATATGCTTGCATATTATATTGATACTGATATTTTTTAATTTTGCTGCTACAAGTATCATTGCAATATTTGTTAGAATTAGGCCTGGTAGCAGAGACACTCCAAGGCAGCAGTGACTATTGCATATTATTATCTCATCTGCTGATTTTTTACCTCAAATTTCAAAAATAAATAAATGAAATAATTATAATAAAATGCTAGCAAGACAATGTCCTTTTTCTTACTGTTTTTAAAGCAAATAATATTGCTGAATGAAATACAGTAAAAATGAAAGCGTATTTTTTTCTATCCTTATTGATGAATGATAAAGACTCCTTTGTCCCTTGTTTTAAAATCTGACACCAAAAACAAATTCAATAATGTGCAGCCTACCGGCAAGGCTTCGATAATGTAGTTGCAGAAACTTAAATTTGCAGGAAAAGTTTTTATTATGGGTTGTGCTACGATTTCATTCACTAAAACATATAAAGGGTGAAGCATTTTTAATATTTAGAAAAAGGAGAAAAATATTAAATAATTTATTTTTTTTATGTTAAATTTTTTACCTAAGTTTTAAAAAGCTGCTCCTCTTTCAAATTTGAATCTGAGATAATCTAATTATCTGGTTTAATACTCTGATTTAATTTATTTAGAATAATATAATTTGATATTCAGAAGCTATTGCTATGGATGTATTTAATTTTTCTTTTAAGTATAGTTGTGTAAGGTTTAATTGAAATTTTGAAAAAGCATAAATTTATGTGTTGAATTTTTTCATCTATCCTATATGTTTACACATGCAAATTTTACTATCTGTATGTTAGAGTAAGCTAAGATTTTAAAATTATATTCTATAATGATAAGCCACATTTTTAATTTTTCAAATATTCTGGAGACCATTAAGAGTGTTTTTTGGTGAAAAATGCCAAGATTTCCTTGTTGACAATAAGTTACTTTTCTATATTGTGCTGCTGTCTTGTTGAAATTTCTGTTAACTTGTAAAGTCTTTATCTGTTAACAGTACAATGGAACAATTTGAAGTGACAATATCAACTTTCGAAAAACATATGGACAATCACTATATTTTCCCAAACCTTTTATTAAAAATACCTTTTAATACAAGCCCTTTTAAATACAAGAGCTTTTAAAGAAAAAGAAGCAGAAACCTGCTTTGGTGTGTTTAACATTAATAAGAACTCTCAATTGTTTATGGATAAAAACTTCAATACTTAATGTTTTGGATCAAAAAATAACCTATTGAATGTGACTGATTAATATGGGCTCTAAAAATGGTATCATGAGTCAATTTTTTTCTTTTCAATGTTTTGTTTGTTTGTTTCATACAAATGAATTACCATTTACTATAGATCAATGATATCTCTACGAAATGTCTACCGGAGTTTCAAATTGAAATAGTTTAGTAAGCTTGCCATGAAAAAATTTCAGATGCATAAAGACAGCAACTAGAGTTATGTAATTTTCAATAGTATACCTATTAAAGGACTTGCAATTTTACAGAGTATTATAGTATTTTACTACACATGGTTTTATATTAAAATTCAACTATTTTGCATTTTAGCAGTTAAGGCCTTTAAAATATAATAATAAAAAAATAACTTTCAGCATGAATTTCTAAAAATGCTACCAGAACAAGCAATACAAAGAAACATACATTTTATTTTTCAGAAAATAATCTTCTGATCCCTCGAATCATCCATTCCATAAAACATTTTTTGACGAGAATTGAGTCTTTGAAGAGTTCTAAAATAAAGAGAAATTATTAAGGTTGACAGGCCCGGATTTTTGCTCGGCAAGGCCCTAAGCTATTGAAGATCTTGGAACCCTTCTATCTTCTACTAAATTTTCATTACCCCAATTATTTTTCCATTGTTGATTATTAAACATTAAATCAATAGTTTTTGATAATATTACATGGTTGTTGAAAATGTTATTTATACAAAAACTTCAATATAGTTAAAAAGTATATTGATAGAAGTAGGTATATAGATTTTTAACAACTCCAAGTAGTGCTAAGAATAAAAAGTTGGTTTTGGGGACCCCCTGGAGTTCTTGGGGCCTTGGTCTCTGCAGTCTATTTAGATTATATGTAAATCCGACCACGAAGGTTCATAAAAATGTTCAAGAATTTAAACATTCCTATTTTAAATTTCAATACAGACTAAATAGATACAGTTGACTCATTGATATAATTTACTGGAATTCAGTATCACCTACATAGCTATTCCTTAAGACTTGGTTATCATTGATAACAGATGTATATTTTGTTTGCCAAGGCTTAAGACATCTATTATTAATAATGAAATGATTGGATTTTGGACATTCCTGATGTAATTCCTATTTTCTGACATCCCTGTCTTTCATAAGCAATAGATTGTCGTGTTATATTAGTTACTAGAGCATCAGCAACCATATATAGCAACGATTCATAAGACAGATTTGAAATCCCTGTCATTCATAAGCAATAGAGTTTTGTGTTATATTAGTTACTAGAGTGTGGGGGTGGAGTTATCGACAGGGTCAAACTTCATCTATGAAAAGGTACCCCACCATAGAATCGAGTTAACATGTTTCATATACTAGTAAATTGGAATTATATTTTTGTAGTGATCGACACACTACAGTACTTCCCCACCAGAATTACATCTGTGACAGAGTTCGATGAAGGGATTTGATGTTTTTGCGAGAAGCCGGGAGAGCTGTATTAAGATCTACGTACTTTTTGAATGCTGATCGTGAGAGCTGTATTAAGTTCACGGTCGTGGTCGCTCCTGTGTTGTCATTAGCAGTCGAGTGAATACGTTGTACGTTATGTGTGATTGAAACTGAGTAGCAAAAGCACGAGGAGGTGGATGATGTCGCAGTCACAAGTGGCAAGTCAACTGTTCAATGTGGACCATCCATCGGAGTAGGCGTGTTCAAATGGTAGTGGGCGTTTCTGTCAAAGTAGGCGTGTTCACATCACGTCCGGGTCGCCAATGTGGGAGAGAGGAATTATAGAGTATGTCAACCTTCACCTATGAAAAGGTACCCCCCCCATAGGATCGAGTTAACCTGTCTTATATACTAGTGAATTGGAATTATATTTTTGTAGTGGTAGACGCACTACAAGAGCAACAGCAACTATATATGGCAACGATCCATAAGAAGGATTTGACATTCCTGTCATTCATAAGCAATAGAGTATTGTATTACATTAGTTACTAGAGTATCAGCAACTGTATATGGCAACGATCCATAAGACGGATTTATAAGATTAGAAATAACATCTATAACATCATTACACAAATTTGATTTTTAAAAGTTAATATCGTCAAATTCTATAAGACAGTTAAACTAAATGTTTAAAGATGGCATGGTGAAATTCAAGGTGTGGTCACCTGCATGTAGAGAATTTTTGGTTGTTTTCACGAAAAATAAAGAGTAAGATTTCAAGAAAAATTTATTAATGTTACAATATTTAAAAGATTACTGTCGCAACCAATGATGAAAATTCAAATTAGTATGATTGCACTTATAGGTGATAACTTAAAGTTTTCCTCATATAGACTGCTAATTTAGTCTAAACTTTATTTTGATGAATTTTTTTTTTTTACCTGGAGCTAGTTAATAGATACTATTATAAACTTTTTTTTTTTGGTGTTTAGACACTGAGAAAGGTTCTTGTTCACAGAATCTAAACTATAGTCTATCCATTTTTGTACTTTCATTTGTGTTTTATTCATAATTTTTTCCCCTTTAATCTTTCTTATAACTTGCTTTGCACATTTCTGCGAGCATGTGAAAAACTCAAAAAGTTACATAATGGGATAATATTTTCTACCCTTCCCCTTATTAAAGTTACATTTTCCAAAGTAAATATTAATGATTTGTATTCTCCCCCATGTCTGGGGGATCAGGATTCAAGAATACAAATTCATTTGGTAAAAGAAAAAATACCTATTTCTATGATTTTATAACTTAAATTTTTATCTGCCTATCTCGTATCTTTTAAATCTGAAACATTTGTTCTGAAGCACAGTTTTCACCCTTTAGTGCTTCTCTGTATATTTAAAAATAATGATGATAATACTTTTAAACTCGAGAATATTAAAATTTTTTCGAAATCGGACTGTTCTCCCCCTCCCCTCTCTTACTGAAAAAATAATATTTAAATCAGATTTATTTTTTTATGACATGGGCTTTAACTTTTTTAAATTACTGCGATGTATTATTAAGAGCCCAAAAAGAGAATGTCGCAGGTAGAATCACTTATTTTATTCTCTGGTGTGCAGCGTACATTTATGAAGTGTACGCTGCACTTCAGCGTACACGCTGCATAATGTACGCATTATTAGAATCCTCTTGCAGTCTAACCAACCGTAGGAGATTTTCATGGTTTTCCTTTCCATGTAACGCAAATGTTTATTATTTTCATCAAAAAATTCCTTGGTGATTACTAGTTTGCTCCATTGCTTGATCCAGGAGTTTCCTTGTCTTTTGGATTGGGTTCAAAACTACAAGGATTCGGAATTGAACTTTGATGGTCGTAAACTCAAAATTGGATCTCCTGTTCAACATTGGTTACATATGATATAATATAAAATGTATGTGTTTAGATATTGAACATCTGACTAATTAAACGAAAGAAATTTCTTTTTTTTTTTTCGATCCAAGCAACGAGATATATTATTTTGTTTTATAACTGTCGTTGAACAAAGCCAATCCAATTTTTAGTTTACGACGACCAATGTTCAATTCCGCAGCTTTGTAATTTTGAACCAAATTCGGAAAACAAGGAAACTCTTGGATCAAGTATTGGGGGAAATTTGCTTTCGTGAAGGACTTTTTGATAGATCTAATCCGCATTTGCGTTACATAGTGGAAAATCTCCCACGGTTAGCCTGACGGAAAGGAGACTCTAACCCATGATCCCTCTATCACTGAGGATATTTTACTTTAGCACTGTGGTCGGTGCGAGACGGGTGTGGAATTCGTATCGACCAACTATCGCTGGGATTTGAACCCGGGTCATCTGATTGTTAGGCGACCGAACAGAGGCGACCGTCTTGAGCCTCTACGGCTACGAGGTATGAGATTTCTGCTAGTGTTTGGCACACACAAGTGAAACAATTTCTGAACATGTACTCAAGACAGACGTAAACAGTCGAAGCCTTCGCCCATAACGTATTAGTTTTGTAATTGTAAGTTGTTTTTTAGTCGTAAGTAGACAGTTATGAATTTGTATTGTATTCTGTAAGTCAGTTTTGTTTTCTGTAGATGTATTTTGTTAGTAAACCTTTTAAATTAAAGATATTTACAAAAATGTCGCTATATTATAGCATATTTTTTTTTTAATAATACCTAGATAAAGTAAGATAACCTTCATTTTTGTTTGCATGCTTACATTTTCTGTCTTAAAAAGTAGAAATTTTTAAATTTATGTTTTCTGGTTTGAAAAACTCCTGGGATTCAAAATTCTATTAAAATTTCTCTACTTTTGTTCGTTTCAAAGAGCCATAAATCAACAAGACTGTCAAATACTTTAATAAATATTGTTTAGAATTTTTTTTTTTTAAAGCTAATGACGCTATAGCACAATTTCTGTAACTTTTAAGAGATAGTAAGAAATAAAACAAGAATTTTTTTGGCAACTTTCTTTTTTTTAATGAAAATCATTCTTTACTTGCTGAATAAAATAAAATAAAAGTCTGATGAGATAAAAATTTGTATCCCGGAAATTTTATTTATTAGTGAACAATTCAATATCCAGATTTTACTGTTTTTAGTTTTTTAAGTATCCATAAACTCAACTGTACTTAATTTTTAGTGCTAATTCTTTTTTTTTTTTTTTTTTTTTTCATTTGAAATACGTGTTTCGCGTTTTTATACATACATATCTTAAAATGCGTTTTACTAGACGTTTAACTTAATCTTCATTGCTCAAAAAGTATGTGTTACTTTATTTTTATGGGACAATTTTCCAATCTCGTTATTCTTCCCTAATAAGCGGTTTATAGCCACTCTTTTATCACACCCAAGTTCCGATCGTTTAGTTGAATTATTTGAGTCAAAGTTAAAACGTGCGTTTCATATCAAAGAGTCGGAAAGGAAAACGTTCTCTAAAAAAATAAAGAAATAAATGAAAATAATGCTTTTAACGTTTTTTCGAAGAAAATGAAAGAATCGTGAAAAAAAATAATATCTTTAAAAAACTTGATTTAAGAACACTATTTTTATTCAACAAAGTGACGTAACATTAACGTATTTGATTAAAATATTTCGTATATAGTATAGTTAATGCCCTTTATTTATCCAAGCTACATAAATAATTCCGCACGCCGCACTGCATTCAGAATGTGCTTCAAGTCTTTTTTATTGCCCTACCTTTAAACCTGAATAATTTTTAATACATTGAATAATTTGTTCATTTAATTGAGCAAAGTTTATTTTTAAAATCATTGATTTCTACAACTTGAAATTGAAGAAAAAATTACAATTCAAAAATTTTTCAAAAGTGATTTAAATAATTTATTTTTTATTTATTTTATAACCGGCGTTGAATAGTAGAACCAATTCTGAGTTTGCGGCTACGTATATTAGCCTTGTAATTTTGAACCCAACCCTAAAGACAAGAAAACTCCTAGATTAAGCATTGGGAAAAACTAGCGTCTCACAGTGGACTGATCGTTAAGACACGGTTCCCAGCAGATCACCGAAGTCAAGCATCACTGGCTGCGGTCAGTGTGCGGATGGGTGACCACTTGGATCAGTCTGCGTAGGGACCGAAAGTGTGCGGTATTGGTCCTCGTTAAACTGTTCTACCGTAAAGTGCTCGACTTCGCGTGCAGATCGTCGGGGCTACCGAAGCTGGGGTGCCATCCCCTCTGCAGAGGATCAAAATTGTGATGGCATGTCATCGGATCATCCTCAGGGATGTTTCCCAGACCGTCGCCAATAGCCCATTGTGCAGCTCTAGTGCGACGTAAATGACCTACAACAACAACAAACTAGCCTTCTCGGAGGACTTTTTGTGCGTTATATGGAGAGGAAAACAACGAAAAAATCCCACGGTTAACCCGACGCAAGGATATTCTAACCCATGATTCGTCTGCCACTGAAAATATTTTACGTCAACACTTTGGTTGGTGCGAGCCGGGAGCAGAATTCGTATCAACCAGTCACAGCTGGGAATCGAACCTGGGTGACCTCATTGGGAGGCGAACGCTCTGTCCCCTAAGTTTCGGCACAATTTAAATAATTGTTTTTTTGAGAATTTGAAAGTTTAATAATTTTTTCTGGGGGGTATTACAATCTTTGTTGACCTTGTAGCCCGCTGTTTGGGGGTCTGAGCATCGCGTGTCTAAAAATTGTAAAATGAATGTTCTAGTTTGGTTCTTTATTTAGAGGCTATAAACACTATGATTTTAATGACTGCGACCCTATTCCAAGCTTGTGAAATCGGCACACATTCCCAAAACAACTAGTGCGTGTTTTTCTTAAGATATAAAAATCCAAAAACGTCTTTGCAAAGAAGGATCCGCCTTAAATTAAAGTTTTCTTCTCCACACACAATAAACTGTTTAAAAAAGTCGTAAAAAAGTATTTTTATTGTTTGTCTTCTTTTAAGCCGACAGATATTTTTTCTCATTCTATTCCCAGGATGTTGCGCAACTTCAAGTTTCCTATAGTGACCAAGTGGGGGCGGAACAACACAATTTCACCACTGTGCATATAAGGATATAGTTTGCTGAATTTTTTTTTTTGAATATATATTATACTCTGCTTCATTGAATTGGTTCGAATCCAATTGATAAAAAAAAACGAAACATGCCTTTTACTTTTATTATAATTTTTTTTATCAGTGGCTAAGTAGAAACGATGTATAGTTGTGGGAAGTTTGTGATCCGAAGGTGGTATAGCGTGGGCAATAGTATGTGGGCTACTTCAACTTCATGTAATTCTGCTGTTGCTGAGTCAGGGTGAAGGTTTCCCCCATACAACACTCCAGAGACAACGCCTCGGTCCTTCTTCTTTTTACCCTCTGCGACACATGTCGCGACTTTTGGAATTCCTTTTTATTTTGCAAGCGTCCTCTTTAAGAAGTTCAAACTTTTAAGTACTTGCTTTTCGCACGTGGTTAAGAATTTTTTTCTTATCAGGTGTTAGAATTTATTTTATTTTATGGTTGTTGAAGTCAACATTTGCTTCGTTTTAGCTCTGTAAAAGTGTTACAAATTAAATTATATTAATAATTGTTTATTTATAATAATTATTATTAAATAATAATTAAATAGTTATAATAATTTAACAATAAAATAAATTATAATAACAATTAAATAATTATTAAATAATAGTAATAATATAACTATAATGATAATTAAGTTATAATTGTAAAATCTCATAATTATATCCGATATGAATTATCAATTCTATAATACTTAATTATCAAACAATTAATTGATATATATATATATATATATATATATATATATATATATATATATATATATATATCATTTTATTGGGAAGGATTGTTTGAAATTTATAAAAAGTTTAATTATACTAATAAGTGCTATGTAATAATAATTCATTTATAATGGCAATTGAATGTTAATTAAATAATAATAATAAATAAGATAAATTAGTAATACTTAATTCATAATAATAATTATTATTCTATAATAATTAATAATCAAATAATAATAATTAAGTGATTATAATAAATAATAATAATTTAATTATAACAATTATTAATTAAATTTTAATTGCAAAATCTTATAATTTAAATCTGATATGAATTATTAAAATATTTTTATACTTAATAATCGAATATTTAATTGGCATACATCTAGTAAATCGCTTCGCTGGGATCTAGATTACATTGTGAAATAATGTATAGAATCCCATGGAATAGAATGTCCATGTCAAAGGACAGTGGTTTGCATCTCACCATTTCCAATTTTGGTACAATTTTGCAGGATGGTAACTGCGAAAGGTTTTCGTGGACTCTCATTATGGCTCTCATGGGCTTTCTCTCATAAATGTAGGTCTTTTTCACTCAAGTAGTTTCCTAAGGAAGCAAATTATATTTATTCTATTCTTGTCACGGATATCTTTTCGTCTTTTGATTCAGGCTCATAACTACAAGATTATGACGTTAAACATTGGCAGTTGTTCATCTAATTGTGTATCTGTTTTTTTTTTTAAATTTTATTTATATATTTATTTTTTTAGTAAATTGAAATGAAGTCCTAATTTAGTAGTGCTGTGAGCTCTCTTGTGTTTTTCACTCCATTGAAAGCGAGTGTCAATTATGATAAAATTTTCCTGAAATCTGCGAAGGTTTAAAAATTAAGGCAAAGTAAATTATTATGATAATTATAAGTTATCATAATTATTATGATAATTAATTATCATAATTATCAATTATGATAATTAATTATAAATTATAATAATTATTTATAATTATGATAATTATAAATTTACAAGCCTCCGTTAATGTTTAAACAACTATTATTATGATAGCTTATTAATAGTTTAATAATGATTTTTTATAATAATAGTTTAACATATTCAAACTATTATTATTAAACTATTATTTTCTTCTGTCATTTGGTGTTTAGTTTAGACACTGATGAAGGTTATTGTTTATTAAACTGTAACTATAGTGTACTTTATAAAAAAATTTAACATTTAGGATGGTGTTCAAGGGAAATTTCGTTAAGAGGAAATTGTATCTAATTCTTCTTTGTTGCTAGGTAACTAAAAAGAGTGATAAAATTCTTTGATTTTTCCTTTTGGTTACTTCTCAGTCTGTGAAGAAATTTCCCTTAAACTTCTATGAGTGTTCTTTTGCATGATGCAGTCTTCATGGCTTGTGGGATTCACCTGAAATATATTAATTAAAAAGGTAAAATGGTTAATTGATTAATTGAATTTCAAATTCAAAGACAGAGACGTGTTTTTTTTTTCTGAATGCACATGCATTTCACTTTCTAGTGACTGTCCATCAAAATATGGAGAATACCCGTAATTTAGAAAATGAGGAGCTCAATGGAAAAAAAGTTTTCTTTCAGAGTCTTTAAATTTAGTATATCTCAGTGGATGAAGGTGCTAAGTGACAATCTTTGAGTGCTTGCAGAGAGGATAAAGGTTGCAAATGCATAAGGACGTGGCATTATCTTTATTCCCTATTGTCAACGCATAAACTTTAAACCTAATTTACTTAAATTCACTAAAAATGTTTCTTAGAACCTTCATCCACTAACGGTGACACTTCACCACTTCATCCACTAAATATGAGATACTTTTTTAAGGAAATTAAATAAATTAAAATAAAAAATTGTATTTTCATTATGATTTTGGAACTTTTTTAAAGCTAATAAAAAATTGTTTTGCTGACAATCTTAAAACTTTAATTTAAAAATAATTCCATGTAAAAAAATTCAATTATTTTTATAATTATTTGCTTAATGTAATAATGATCGAACTAATTTTCATAAAAAAAATTTCCAACATGCTCTGCAAAATAAATTGAAATGACACAATTTAATAAACAGTCGTACCTGCTAATGCCATTCTGTAAGTCCGATATGTTAATTTCCAAATATTCTTAAATTATTATTTACTAACTAAAATTTACAAATAATATCATGCATTTTAACACAGTAATCTATTTCCATAAGATTCGCTTTCGATTGCTTTTATTTTACTAGAATGTTAGGGTGTAAACAAATGGATTGAATATATTATTTTTCATACCTTCCTTCAAAGCTCACAAGTTTTTTCTTCTTCCTAACTTTTACTAAACGATATCTTATATATTATAAAGTTCTGAAATCTCCCTAATGATATAAGTGATAATTAAGTACTTCTAGCGGTTACAATTAAGATAAAATTCCAATTTAATAGTGCAATTACGGGGGAAAAAATTCCATCTCCAATTGCTCGTCCTTCAACGTCTCATAAACTATTTTTTTTTCCATCACCTACGCGTTGTGATTTAAAAATCGTGTCAAGATGTAAGGGCGTTAAGGTCAACAAACGTTTCAATATCATGCCTATTTGTCTCATCCCTGAAATTGAGTAGGCCCTACATGCATGAATTTGCTCTCTTTAAATGATGATGCATTTTCTGTTACTTAGATATTAAAAATAAAATTCCAACTTAGAACGATAAATAATCGTATGATTTATAATTAATTGCGTGGGGTACAAGTTCAATCTATTTATTAACTTCTCTATCAATGAATGTTTTCAAAGTCGATCGATTTAAAATATTAAACAAATTGATCTTTGGCGGTGATTTTTTTTTTAAATAAAAAAGAAAAATGCATAAAATTTGTTAGGCTTAAACTTTAGGCTTAATGACAGATGGTCTTTAAGTATTGGCGCCAGATAGTTAACGCTGGGTGTGGTAACTAGATTTTAATATGCAAACATCTTATCTATAATATGATATGGTCTAATTTCCGACTAAGCTTGGGTTCAGTTAGTTAGTTTTAAATTTAATTTTGCAGCCATATGGTGCTCTGATTCAAATTTAAAGCTTATTATTCTTATTCTTAATGTGTCTCGCCTTATTTACATTAATTAAGGCGACTTTAATCTATAACATTAATCGTTAAAAGGATTTTTTAAACTTATTTTACTAAATACAGACATATAAACTTGCTTCGATTTGTGGGGAAAAAAATTTCTAACAGTCGGGAAGGTTTTGTTATATTGTATTATTTTTTGTTTGGTATGTTAGTATAAATTTTGTCCACCACACACACGCGTGCGCAGCACATCTGAACAATTCAAAAGTTGATATGAAGCTCAGCTTTGTTCCAGTTATCTTGTGGTCAATCTTTTAAATGTTACCAAAACCATCTAAAAAATGGATTTCTAATTTTCTATTACTTAACAATTTTTTTTTCGGGGGGGGGGAGGGAGGGAGCAGAGAATCGGGCATCCCTTTAAATATGTAAATATTCGCTTGATCGACTACTGACTTAAACCAGTTTTGAATGCATTGAATAAAAAAAAAAACAATTTTGTTTAAGGAAAAGGATAAAATGTTACTACTACGTACAGGATTTTACAGAAATTTTTTTTCTCAACTTCTTAACTTTTACATATGACTTTTCATTATTGCCTCACAATTAGTTCTTAGTATATTTTTCAGAGTAAAGTAGGGATTAACACTAGAAAGACTGAAACTTAGTATATACCTATATTGCCCAAAAGCAATAAAAATGACTGGATTGTAAAAGAATAAATAATGTGTAAAGAAATTTGTTTAACATTAAGGGACTTAAACTTTCAACTGCTCTACTAACTTAACTAAACTATCGGACCATATTTTCCGCATCACGGCTACCTATCTATTTTAATAGTCAAAAATCCAAATCCGCCGAAAAATAACATGTTTATTCAGAAAAAGTACGTTTTTATGTTTCTTTCTGTAACTTAATAGTTAGCACTTATTAATTAGCATATTTGAGATCACCTCTTTGAATCATGATGATTGGCGATTAGTTTGCGAAAAAAAAATGATCAATAGAAGAAAAGTTTTTCAGGGTGATATCTTTTTTTATTTATTTTACACACTAAACAGCACTAATATATATTTTTTTCTTTTTAAAAATCTTATGTGAGAGAAAAGTTTAAAAAAAATATTTTAATTGTCTCTGGTTAGTATGTGCAGGCATGGGGTGAAAGCCCTTTTATAGTAAGACGGAAAAGAGAAAAACCTGGTACGTAAAACATTTCATTCCAGCATTTTTTTCGAAAAAAATGAGATATCTGTAACTATCAAGATTTCTTTTATAATTCTGGCATATATATAAAACTGCTTCTTTTCCAAGATAAAGTAGATATTGTTGAAAAATTTAAAAAAAGAATAAGTAAACTCCTCCCCAAAACTAGCTATAACTGAAATGGTTTTACTACCAGCCTTTCCTCTTTTCCGTCTCGCTTTCACCCCTGTGTGCAGGGCTGATTGTGCTCCGGAAAAAATCCGGATTTCCTGAATTTTCGCTAACAGTGATCTGGAAGTTTCCGGAGATCGAAGGTACAGACGTTTCAAAAAATCATTATCACAGAAATTTCCGGAAATCAAATTTTCAAAGGTGGAACTTAAAAACACAGTTTATTTTATTTGTTTGTAAGGGAGAGCCAGAAAGATACTTTATAAGCTCATATTCATGATTAATTTTAATTTTTTATCAGTAAATAGTTGTTATAATCATAAACTCAAGAAAGAAAGACATATTTGTAAATTTTAATTACTTCTCCAGGTATGTGTAAATGGTATAGGTATGTGTAAAATTTTAAATATTTTTAAGTGAACTAAGAAATATTGAGAAAAAGGAAAAAAAAACTTGTTTAAATTTTTTTCTAATTTTTCAATTAAACAGTTCTTTTTTTTTTTCTTTCTTTTTTAACTTTTTAACTCAATGAATTTTCCGGAATTTTGACTTGGGCTCACAATCACCCCTGTATATGTCCACTTTAAGCATTCGGATGAAAGAGTTTCGGATAGTTGAGTTTTTACTATATACAGTCGTTATTTCTAAAAGATTTTTTTTTTGTGAAAAATCTATTCATAATCTTGTGAAAATAGGGTCCGGTTTTGTGATTTTCTAAAACATGACAAAATCCATTGGTCATCTTAGACTTTAAGTAAATAGTGTTTTTGTGGATGTGTGTAAAATCTACATATAATTTTCTGAATTTAAATTTCCTGTAGAATCGAGTTTTTTCTGCAAGAGTTTTTTTCTATCGAAATATGAGAAAATAAGGTCCTATTTTTGTGAAAAAAAATCCTCCCCCTCAAAAATCATTTTTTTCAAAGGGTTGTAGTTTTAAAATTATGAATACAAAGATGTCATGAACTCCATTTTTCAAAAGAATAATTATGCAAAGGGTCCGTTTTTAAAATAAAAAAAATAACGTGAAAGTTTTGTTTTACGATAAAAAAAACTTTTGTAACGTACGTTTTTGCGGTGCAATATTTTTTGATCAGTCCGTTTTCGCGGTACATATTTTGTTATGGGTTCCTTTTAACTTTGACATTTTTGTGTTAAATCCGAGTAAACTGATCCAAATTTCTCCTAAAATGACCCTTGATATATTAAGTTCCAAATCCGAAAACCAAAGTTTATTATTTTTTTTATATATTTACATTTTAAAGCTAATGTACATTAAATAATTGGTCTAAAAGCTTAAACGCTTCACACCCTGTATATAATTAGCCTAACATCAATCTCGTTTGCTGCCTTTTCATTTAGCTTCTTCTATTCCTAATTATCTCATTAACGATGCGTTCTTTTGAAATTTAGATACATGTCTGTAATATCTACATTTAGACTCGATTAAACACTGATTATACAGAAAGTTTGTTTTTCTTAAAAAAACCTAATTATGTCATTATTATTAGTGAAATTTCTCACTCCATTTTCAAACAAGTTTTGTCATCTGGCAATTGCATATCAAATTGATTCTTAATTACTCGGTTATAATCATCGATTACGTGTCTAGAGTAATGGATTATATTAATTCTATAGACTGTGTTTATAACTATGACAAAATTCGGTTTAATTCAGATGAATATAAATTCGGAAGACATCTTGAATCAGATGGGTTGAAATGGTCATACTTTAAACTGAAAACTGAATTTGATTTATAATATAAATGTACGATATATAATATAAATTCGTAGATTGGATAAATTAGACGATATATTATATAGATATAGAATATTTATTATATCAGGTATTATATTGGTATATTATAATAATTAGACCGAATTTTTAGACGGACTGTAGTGTTTTAATAATTACATGTTTTGTACGAATTTATATGCTGTACTTTTATATTTAAACATACATGTAATCGGCTTTTATTCAAGAGATTTTTTATATACTTTCTATTTGTATTTATTTTTTAACGTATTGCATTGCAATGTTAACCGATTGGTACACGAACGTAAACAAGTGCGAACCGGTTTCAGTTGCGTAAAAACTATAAAGCTGTATAGTATCAACTGATAATTAAGATTTTACATAGAATCTTATAGTGCGTCTAATAATTCGACCAGGGACTATAGTTGCCCAATTCCTGATGTCCATATTATTACAGCGATTATTAAAGTAAAGTTAGTCCAAAAGCTTCGAATTCCTACAAAGACAGCACAGAGAGTACTTGCATTACTTTTCTTGAAAGTTCGGTAATCCCTCTAAATTCCATAATCTGGTTAAATCCATGCTAGAACATTTATTAACTTGTTCCTCGCATGCGGCATACAAGTAATGCCAGGTAGAACCAAAAATCAAAAACACAAGTTGAACGTCTGGTCTAAAACCATTAAGCAAAGAAGAACAGTTAAGATAGACAAGGGTAAGTTGCTGAAGGAATTCTTAGAATTAAAAAAGAAGATGAAATTGCATAGGAGAAAAAAAAACCCTTGAAAAAAGACCAAGATTGCTGAAAAATTAAAATTATGCATTTATTCTGGGATTATGCATACAATTTTAAATTGCGTTTTCCCCATTTTCCATCTCTTTGCAAATGTATAGAACCACTCAATTAATCTTATTTTAAATTCCACAATTTCCGTTTTCCTCATTTTCCCTCTCTTTGCAAATGTATAGGACCACTCAATTAATCTTATTTTCAATTCCACAATTTCCGTTTTCCTCATTTTCCATCTCTTTGCAAATGTATAGGACCCCTCAATTAATCTTATTTTCAATTCCACAATTTCCGTTTTCCTCATTTTCCATCTCTTTGCAAATGTATAGGACCACTCAATTAATCTTATTTTAAATTCCACAATTTCCAGTGGTAAATTCAAAAATTCTGTTTATATAATAAAATTACGATGCTCGACACAATGTAATTATCGTATTTTCTTCATTTTCTTCCTAATTTTTTTCTTCATTCATATTTTAAAGAAAAAAGAAATTAACAAATTCGCGAGCTTAACCTTTCATAATTATTATTATTATTAATTTTATATTGCTTTAACGTGTTTAAGAGCGTATATTGTAGTTTAATGAATATTCAGTCATCATTTGAGACGTTATTTGTCCTTTTTAGATTGATTTCCTGTGGTGGTTTTTGTGTCGCTTAGAACAAATGTTTCATGGAAACATGAGATGACTGCTGCGCCTCATGTCCTGATTTTTTTTACTGCTTTTCAGATTTTTGATAATTATTCTTGCAAAGCGACATCTAACCTAGAAGAGCTCCCTGAAAATGTTATTACCTGATCAGCATGTGTTCTAGGCATGTGATTGTTGCAATCATCCTTAATTTCTTGTATTTTTAAAAAAAGAAAAATACTAGCTATTGATGACAAAAAATGGGGATTTTGCGCCTGGAAAAAAAAATCGTATTTTTGTAACAACATAAGTATAATCGCTTTTATTTTCTTTTTATTTATTTATTAATTTATTTTTTTCGCTTCACAAACCTTTTTTTTTTTTTTTTTTGTGAAAGCTTATAACCTCAATAATAACGAAAATATCGTTTTTTTTTTCCTTCGAAAATTTAGTTGAATCCTTTGAATTGTCAAAAATTCAGATTTTTGATAATTATTCTTGCAAAACGACATCTAACGTAGAAGAGCTCCCTAAAAATGTTGTTGCCTGATGATCAACATGTGCTCTAGGCATGTGATTGTTACAATCATCCTTAATTTCTTGTATTTAAAAAAAAATACCTGCTATTGATGACAAAAAATAGGGATTAAGCGCCTAGAAAAATCATCTTTTTGTAATAACATAAGTTTAATCGCCTTGATTTTCTTTTTATTGACTGATTAATTTATTTTTTCGCTTCGTTTAACTCACAATTTTTTTAAATATTTTTATTTTTTATTTATTTATTATTATTATTATTTTGAGAAAGCTTATGAGCTCGATAATAACAAAAATATCATTTTCTCCTAAAAGGGGAAGAAAATGTACAGTAAATTTTTGTTCAGATCGGGTGAATATTTCCATCTCTTAGCTACCACTTTTGTTTCAAAAATAACATCTGTAGGATTTCAGATAAAATTTCATGCTTTCCAAATGCGGACTTAGGTATAGGGCTTTAGCAATACAAGCCATATTTTCAGACTGATCGGGAGAGCATTTTTGGTTTAAAAAAAAAAAAAGAAAGAAAAAGAAAGAAAAAAAAAACGCAACTAATTCCTTGTAGGCAATAAGATGTTTCAGTGTATTGTGCTGTAAGATGATAGAAATTCCAGAAATCATGTAAAGTATCTATTTGGATACTATGCCAAGGAACAGTTTGATGTAAAATATATCATCACCTTGGAAAAAATCTGGCTTATTACTATATTGCACAAGTTTATCCATTTTTTATACATAATAGTGGCCTCGTCTATGAACTATAATAATGATATAGTACCGATACCTCTTAAAGTGCCATCAAAAAGTCCTCAACGAAGGCAAAATTACCCCCAATACTTGAGCCAGGAGTTCCCTTGTCTTCTGGATTGGGTTCAAAATGATAAGGCAGGCTACGGTTTTGAAATTCTATTTTAGCAAGCCACTTTATTCGAAATCCACTTATGTTGTTTTTTCATTGCATGGCAATATACGGATTTGATTATTATTATTTTTTATTATCAGAAATCGAAAGTCCGATTTATAAAATATATAAATCGTATAGATAGTTTTCAATTGATATTGTTACCTGAAAAGTAAGTAATTGTTGTATCAAAAAATAAACAGTTGCTTCAGAAGCAATAAATATAAGAAAAGAATAATGACTTTTTTTTGACCCATAAACTCAAGAACTCTACCTCGTGACTAAACTAAATCTTCTTTTAATCATGATGCAACGCAATGTTTTTTTACTACATCATTTTTCAAATAATTCTCACAATAAAATGAGTTTTAAATACCATATCGAAATAGTTTCTTTTCTAACAAATAGCTTAATTTTTTTTGTAAACTCCATTTCTTACATTTTCATTGTAGTATTTATTAAATAGCTTCACTTTATTTTTTCCCCATTCATATTTAGATCTTTTCACACTCATAACTGTCAGGTGTTTGTTTTTCTTTTTTGTTTCTTTTCTGTCTGGTGTATTTAGTTTGTCGGAAGTCCATATAGGGAGTGTTTGGCGTGGGCTAGAACCTGTTCTTCTTCGAAATTTGTGGTTTTAACGTGGGCTGTAAACAGCATCACCACCTAATAAGTTGTTTCGCATACGGTACTCCCTTTTTGTCAATTACTGTTATTTCCATAAAATATGTATGAATGGTATTCATATATATCTTCCTTTTTTTTATTTAATTTTTACGGCATTTTACTCTGATTTGGGAGTTGACCGTTTCTTGAAAACTTACCTTGAAAATAATTTTTTTAGCAATTAATTATTTTTCACTTTTACTTTTATGGTACAGTGTTATTGAATTATACTCGATGAGTTTCAATGTGCTTTTATATTTTATGATATATATATGTATACAGTGAAACCTGCCAAGTTGACCACCCTTGTAAGTTCTTTGTAATTTGACCACCTGTCCATCTTGTATGTTGACTACTGAAATAAGTCAATTTTGTCTAGGAGTATTATGAAATTCTATTCTAAAACCCTCATAAGTTGACCAGAAAAAAAAATTTCAGAAAATTTTCTGTCATTTTGCAATGTATGTTAAAATTTCACAACTGTTCAAATAATTTTGTTTTGTTAAAGTTTTCAAATTACATGTTTTCGCGTTCTGATATTTTAAGAAATTATTTTTATTAAGCACTTCACATGCATAACTAACGAAATAATTTTTTTAAAAAAGTTAGTTAAATATTAGAATTATATGTTACAAATTGAAGTTCATTCAGGTTTAAACATATTTCTTAAGATATTCATTTGGCTATTTGCTAAATAAAATTTAAGTCAAGTAAAAAAATTAATTTTATTCTATTAATTAAATTCAAGTAAAAAATAAATTTTTTAAATTATATAGCAATATTCTGAATAGGAAACGAAAAAGTAAACAATGACCCACCCCCTCTATAAGTTGCCCACTTGTCTAAGTTGACCACTAAAACAATGCACCACAAGTGGTCATAAATATTCTATATTTATATATTATATACGGTTTAATTGATCCAATCGTCAAATTTATATTTTATATCGTCTGATATAACCAAGTGATACACGCACGTAAAAAAGTGCAAACCGGCTTCAGTCACGTAAAAACAATAACGCGTTATAGTTGAAATATCCTCAATAGTAGACGAATCATGGATTAGACTCCCCTTGCGGTCAAGCCTACTGTGGGAGGTTCTCGTGGTCTTCCTCTTCATGTAACGCAAGTGCGGGTTAGTTCCATCAAAAAGTCCTCCACGAAAGCAAATTTCTCGCAATACTTGATCCAAGAATTCCCTGGATTAGGTTCAAAATTACAAGGTTACGGTGTTGAACATTAGTAGTCATAAACTCAGAGTTGGACCGGCTGCTCAATGACGGTTATAAAAGTAATAATAAAAGTCTATAGTGAAGTGAATGATCATTGATTTTACAAGTATAATTGTTCCATTTTTGTTTAAATTGCATTAAAAATGTCAGGCACAATTCTGAATAGCGTTATTCCTAAACTGCTATCTTAAATCGTGCTTTTATTCCCAGTAGGTATTTATTTAATTTTAATTTAAATCTTAGCCATTTCGTTCAAAGGAAATTTTCAACTTAATCTTCAAATACATTGATTTTTTTTAAAAAAGAAAAAAAAAATTGCCTGAACGTTTGGAAAAAGTAGGTTACTTTTTTTTAACAATATTGGTGGCTTCATTTCCATTTGATCCTGCAATCTTCAAGTTCTTGATTGATTTTTTAAAAAAATAAACAAAATAATAACAAGCAAGGGAGTTTTAGTAAGCTGACATCTGTAGGCGGCAAGGAAAAGTTAAAAAGAATGATTCATGAAGCTCACCAGTCTAGTGACGAAATTGGAAAATCGAATTTTATCAGTATTTAAGAGAAGTCGGATGTCTTTCTTTATCTTTTTATTCATTACTCTTTATCTCTCGAAAATTTTACACCTCAGAAAGTAAAACATATTAGATTCTGTTGCCCTACATATTTTATATAAAGGGCTAGGTGTAGGGTTAAAATAAAAGCGAAAGAGCCAGAATTTTGCTTTAATGTTTCATACTTCAAATTTAAACGAAACGACTTATGTAAGATGTAATACATTAAAATGATGTTATTAACTAAATAAGATGTAAAAAAGAGAGAGAGAGGATGCTAAATAAGATGTAAAAAGAAAAAAAGAAAGAAAAGGAGAGGAAATCGAAAATCCCATAAGGAACTTAAGAAAAGAGATTTTTTCCCCTCAACTAAACCAGGGCTGTGGACTCATCACTCTGGTTATTTCAAAAAATTGCTAGGTCCTTATATTAAAAAAAGATTTTTTTTTTTTTTTTTTTTTTTATCTTATGAAAATTATTTACACAAATATTTATCGGTATATGAACAGAAATATTACTTGTCTCAATTTTCACTAGTTTTATTTTTTTTTTAAGAAATAAATTCTACTTAACGCTTTTAATTTAATAATAATCGTCGTTGAACAGCCGACCCAATTTTATGGGTTTACGGCTATTAATGTTTAACTCCGTAGCCTTGTCAGCACAGTGGTTGGTGCGAGCTGGATGCGGAATTCGTATCGACTGGGATTCGAACCCGGTTCGCCTCATTGGAAGGCGAACCCTCTATCCACTGAGCCATCGCGGCTCTGCTTAATGCTTTTCGTCTAAAAAGTAGTTAACAGGCTTGCGTTTAGGCTACTCAATAGACGATTTTATAAATTCTTGCCGATAATATTTTACAGTAACGCTCTTACTGTAGTAATATTTTACGTGTAATATTTTAAAATAAAATGAAGTTAAGTTACTCTATATCATTTAAATCCTGGTATTTAAGATTTAAAAAAAATTAAAAAAGTCAGGCATATTTTAAAATTATTTTTACAAATATTCATTTAAATACTTCAAAATACTGATGATTTCTTTTCTTTTCTTTTTTTTTACTATTTATGAAATGATTTGTATGCGTTTAAGAAGGGGGGGAGGGCTAAAGGTTTTAATATTATAGACGTTCACGCAGGCCGAGTCGGGTTGGACGTTTATTTGCGTTGTAATTTAGTTGGAATTTAATTAATTCGAAATTAACTGTTTATTCTAATAAAACATGTTTGGCTTATGCGTTCCTCCTTTAGACTTCATGATTCTAGTCGCAAAATATGCCATAATTGAACTAGTGCGTTATTTTTTATCACTGTGCTCTTCAATTATTGAAGTAATTCAAAATCTACTTAATTAAAGCTGAAATTATAAGGCGATGCATTTTTATTTCTTTTTTGGAGTTGGAGTATATTTTCCCTCCATTTCAGTTAAAATTTTACCTCTGCTTTAATTTTTCCACCGAGGAAAGTAGTTGACGTTAGAATATATTTTTACTTCACTTCAGTTAAAATTTTACCTCTGCTTTAATTTTTCCACCGAGGAAAGTAGTTAACGTTAGAACATATTTTTACTCTACTTCAGTTAAAATTTTAACTCTGCTTTTTATTTTTCACTGAGTTAAATAGTTGACATATTAGAATATATTTTTACTCCACTTCAGTTAGAATTTTACCTCTCCTTTTATTTTTCCACTGAGGAAAGTAGTTATCGTTAGAATATATTTTCACTCCATTTCAGCAAAAATTTTACCTCTGCTTTAATTTTTCCACCGAGGAAAGTAGTTAACGTTAGAACATATTTTTACTCTACTTCAGTTAAAATTTTAACTCTGCTTTTACTTTTTCACTGAGTTAAATAGTTGACATATTAGAATATATTTTTACTCCACTTCAGTTAGAATTTTACCTCTGCTTTTATTTTTCCACTGAGGAAAGTAGTTATCGTTAGAATATATTTTCACTCCATTTCAGCAAAAATTTTACCTCTGCTTTAATTTTTCCACCGAGGAAAGTAGTTAACGTTAGAACATATTTTTACTCTACTTCAGTTAAAATTTTAACTCTGCTTTAACTTTTTCACCGAGTTAAATAGTTAACATATTAGAATATATTTTTACTCCACCACTTCAGTTAGAATTTTACCTCTGTTTTTATTTTTCCACCGAGGAAAGTAGTTGACGTTAGAATATATTTTTACTCCATTTCAGTTTAAATTTTACCTCTGCTTTAATTTTTTCACCGAGTTAAATAGTTGACAAGTTAGAATATATTTTTACTCCACTAGAATTTTACCTCTTTTTTTTCCACAGAGGAAAGTAGTTATTAAGCCCTTTTTAGAAACTCCCCATACTCTCTCTGAGTGAAACCGAGTGTACACCGCAAAAGTTAGTAGTTACGAATACTTCATTAATACCAATCAAGTGACCTAAATATAATTATGACTAATATGCTGAGTAATAAATAAACATCTCTTCAGATCTCCTTATAAAGTGCACAACATGTTTTGAAAAAAAAGCTACCTATAAATATTTATACCACGTGGTAATTTCCACCCACTCCCCGTTCTTCTTGGAGCAATTAACAATGATGAAATGCCTTCATAATATAGACTTTAAAGAACAATTTTATGCTTTCCATTCATTCTACAGTCTAATTGGTCTGACGGACTTAGTAAGTGCTCCTATTATGAAAATAAATATGTTCTGTGACGACCTTGCGTAGTGTTAATAAGACTAAACACATTTTAATTCTTTGTACCATTGTAAGGAAAACAAGGCGAATGTCAAATGAAGGACCAGTTGAAGTTAGGCTAGCAGGTGGATGTCCATCTGTGTTTTTCACGATTTGCCCTCATTCCAACCTTGGCGAGTGGGATGTATTTCGGTAGTGATGTAGAGTTCACTACCTTACCTTACACGCTAAAAAAACAGTATACATATGAAAGATTTCTTCTAAGTTGTTCTTCACAAGTTAAGAGGATTAAACTTATATTGTGAAAGAGAGGGCCGTTATTTATTGCGTCAGTTTTGTTTACCTATTTCGTGCGTGTTCATATTTTATATGGAATCGACAAAAACTTATTTTTTAAATTATCCTTCGCTTATGTTTTCTGTTATAACTTAGTTGGTTTTAACAACTGGGAATTATTAGTTTGTTTATAAACTTGAAATTGATCAGAAACCTCCAAAACACGATGAGTATCACTGTAATTGCTCATATAGCTGTATGAAGTATCATATTGATTTATATTTATTTCTTGTGCCTTTTATTTTGTTATTAAAGTTATCCAAATAATATTGACGTGTATAAATTTTCATTGATAGATGCCCCTGAAATTTTTGATATGATTTTTTTCATAAACGTCAAATTACATTGAGGTGTATTTTATTTTATAACCTACGTTTAGCAGCCGACGCAACTTTGAGTTTACGACTACCAATGTTCAACTTCGTCGACTTGTAATTTTGAACCCAACCCAGCAGACAAGAGAATCCTTGAATCAAACAGTGGGAAAACTAGCTTTCTTTGAGGACTTTTTGATGGAACTAACCCTCAATTGCGTTACATGGAAGGCGAAAACATGAAAACCTCTACGGTTAACCTCTTCCGTTGGGTTACAACGACGAGAGGATTCTAACCCATGATCCATCTAACTCTGAGGATATTTCACGTCAGCATTGTGGTCGGTGCGAGCTGAGAGCAGAATTCGTATCAATCAGCCACCGTTGGGATTCGAACTTAGTTCCATCATTTTGGAGACGAACGCTCTATACCCTAAGATACAAATTTTTTTTTCATACACGCCAAATTTCATTGACGTGTATCAAAAAAGTCGTTTTTGTCAAGAAATCCATTTTTGATGTCTGTATCCTTAATTTTGGACTCTACTGCATATAGAAGATGTTCTGTAATCAACGCCCTTAAAATATGTTTTAAGAAATCTTGTTAAAATTCAATTTAACAAATCACACATTTAGTATCGCAAATTCAGCGAGGAAAAAATAAAAACACCATCGATATTTAACGAATCACTATTGAAGAAGGTAGGACTAAACATTTCAATTTAAATGCCTGTAAAAAAAAAAAAAAATTTATATATATATATATATATATATATATATATATATATATATATATATATATATATTAAAAAGGATTATTAACCACACATTTAAATTTCATCTGCAATTAAACTGGTTTTGATGTTTTTCCCTTTCCTTTCCTCACTAGTAATTCAACAGATTTCAATATCGTTTTAGAATTTTCCTCACTATTTTATATATGCTTGCTTTTTTCATAATTTGTTCAATATATTGTTATTGAAAATACATTTTTCTTTAAAAAATGCCATTTCTATTTCATTGGCATTTTACTTGAAATAATTTCATAGAGGCAACCATAAGATCAATTTGAATTATAGGTTGGATCTAAATATAATCAGAGGTTTCAAAACTAATCACAGGTTATAAAAACTACTAACTCACGGAACCCTTTAAACTCCTTCACGGAACCCAAGGGTTCTGCTGCATGCCATTTCGAAACTACTGCTGTAGATAATCCCCTCCTTGACCGACACATCAGGTCCTCCTGTCACCTCCGTTGTCTGTGCTCATTCGTAATTTGTCTTTCTGTCGATTCTGTCTTACAAAAGTATTAAGTACAAAATCAAATTCTGAAATTCACCTTTCAACTGAGGAATGAATAAATTGGAAGTTGATTTTCAAATTAGAATAAATGATTTAATAAAAATACGACTCTTTCAAAATTCGATTTCTCAGAAACTATTCAACCGATTTTGCTCAAATTTCGTATTAGACCATTTAAAATTGCATTCTTTGAAATGCTGTAAAAATTTTTGTATCTTACAATTCAAAGGTTTTTCTACTGTTATTAAATAAAGTAATAAATTTTTACTAGAAGTTATATTTTGCATGAAATTATTTTGGTAAAAATGAATTGTGTGCAAATTTTTCTATTATTTTTTTAAGGGAGGTCTATTTGTTTTTTTTTACGCACTCTACAAGGTGTTCAAGAACACTTTTTTTTCAATACAAATCTGCGGTTTAATTTCAAAACTGTTGTTTTAAATTGAAAGGTTGCAATCTTGAGGTTTGACGCATTTATTTAAATATCACGTTTAGAACTTAATTGAATCTTTAGATGATATTACAAACTATAGGGTGCGACTCCAGACTCTTAATTCATTTCTTAAAGTTTTCCTTTTTAAACCTTGAGAAACTGATTTAATTTAATATATAATTTAATTTTGAAACTAATTTAGAGAAACTAATTTAATTAATAATATAATTTTATTTTATTAATGGCTAGCTACTCTGATTGTTTCTCAAATAACAATCAATCAAATAACATAGAAATTCTCATTATTTTTTTCAATGTAATGATAAATATTCTAAGATGCTTGGTAAAAATGTACATGTCTTACGATATTCTTCATTGATATGTAATTTGCGTAATTGAAAAATTTAATTTACTAGTTTAATTAAAGGGTTATATATTTCTGGAACAAAAATAAAATACTCGGATGACTCAACCAACTCAAATATCTATCAGCCAATAGATAATGAACAGCTCTTCTGCATTTGCACTTCATTTTCTGTCTTTCTCCACTAAGCTTTAAATCTTCGTCATTTTGAAAATATACATTCAAATTTTGTACTTTTTTTAGAAATAATTACATTTACACATATGTGGGGGTTTATGGGCTTTCATTGCTTGCTCAAATTATGACATCGTGGGATTTTCGTTATGCTTTAGCCTAATCCATGTTGTAGGTCATTAATTGCTGCAAAATATACGATGTTAAGCTTTTAGTAGTATTAAAAGAGTTATTTGATAGATAAGGGATCGTTTATTTGAGCTGATTGTAGGGTAAACTAAACTAACCAGTGAAGGAACGCTTAAGCTTCGCTTGCCTTTTAAAAAATCATATTAATTTCAAAATTCGTAATTTTAGTTAAATGACAGTGTCAACATATTTGTTACTAATTGCAAATTATGAAAAAAGTTGTAGAGAACTTACATAATATTGTTTTAAAGTTTTGGAGGTTCAAATAACAAGTAGTAAGAAGACCAAGTGAAGGAACAGCTCTTACCAGTGAATGAACACCCAGTAAAGGAACACTTAATTTTGGTCATTTTTTAATGCTCTTTATGAATTTATAAGCCATACAAATATTTAAAAACAAGCCTATTCTTGAAATTATAACATATAAATACTTGGAAAATATTAACTTTTTTTTGTAATCATGAATTGAAAATTAAAGTGTCAACATATTAACACATACTGTTCATTCACTGGGAAATCTATGCCCAGTAAAGGAACATGCCTGTTCCCTCACTGGTTAGAAGTTGTTTTTCGTATTTTTAACATACTTTTGATGCGGAACATCACTAAAGGTACAAGAAAATTAAAGTTTATCTTTTATTTTCATTAACTTAGAAAAAGAAAACAGTAAATGAACACTATTGTTCCTTCACTGGTTTTTCATCTTTGGTGATCCAGTGAATAAACACCCCCTTATCTCAGTACTTTATTATGCTATGATGCTTAAAAAAAAGTAAAACGTAACTTCAATAACTATATTTTGAATTCTCTTTTTCACAGTGAGAGAAATAAAACTATTACTTGCAATTAATTCCACTTCAAACATATAAATACAAACACTCACCTTATAATTTTTTCAAAGAAACAAGGTGTTGCAGAGATAATAACAACTTCAAACATTTTTCCAGAGAAGTTTATTTGACCAGGTAATCCAAAACATTGCTAGATAACTTCCTTTTGTTTGGCAGTAAGCTATTGTTACCAATCAATCTAAAGAAAAACTTTCAAATTCTCATTTTTAATCAATATATATGAAATGTTCCTTCACTGGTTGGTTTACCCTATTAAAACACTATATTTCAATAATTGTTCTTTTTAATCTTTGAATAAGGAGTAAAAATTAAAAGCTCCATAGAATCTTCTGCATTTTAAGTGATTTCTTCTGCAATTTAATCTATTATTTTATTTTTATAACTTTCGTTGAACAGCCGACCCAATTTTGAATTTGCGATTACCAATGTTCAACCCCGTAGCCTTGTAATTTTGAACCCAATCCAAAAGGCAAGGGAACTCCTAAATCAAGTATTGGGGAGAAATTTGCCTTCGTGGACGACTTTTTCATGGATCCAATTCGCAGTTGCGTTGTATGGTGAGGAAAACCTCCCACGGTTAGCCTGACGGGAAGGGGACTCTAACCCGTGATCCGTCTAATGCAGAGGATATTTTCGCATCAGCGCTGTGATCGGTGCGACCTGGTTGCAGAATTTGTTTTGATCTGTCATCGCTGGGATTCAAACCCGGGTCATTTCATTGGGAAGCAAGAGCCATGAAGGCTCTCAGCAATTTTATAGTGTATGTTCTGTTGAGTGTAAAAGTGCTGGTACGATAATAATGTATCAACATAGTTAAAATGTCGAAATGGTTAAAAATACGACAACCATAGGCACGCCTCCCAATAAGGTGATCCAGGCTCGAATCCCAGCAATGGCTAATCGATACGAATTCTGTCCTGGCTCGCCCCAACCACAGCGCTGATGTAAAATATCCTCAGTGGTAGACTGATCATGGGTTAGAATCTCCTTGCCGTCGGGCTTACCCTGAGAAGTTTTCGTGGTTTTCCTCGCCATGTAACGTAAATGCAGGCTAGCTTCACCAAAAAGACTTCCCAAAGGCAAATTTTTCTCAATACGTGATCCAGGAGTTCTTTTGTCTTCTGGATTGGGTTCAAAATTACAAGGCTACGGTGTTGTAGCTTGGTAGTTGTAAACTCAAAATTGGGTCGGTTATAAAGTATATAATAAACTAAAAAAAAGATTAAAGCTGACTTTTGTTTTGTCATTTATTTAATTGTAATACATTTTTACAAGTATTTGAGCTCAATGTTTTTGCAACAAAAATATGTGTTTATTTATTTAATTTCACTATTGTGCAATTCACTACTCAATATAAGAGCAAAATATTTATAACTGTATAAAAGCATTCTCAAAATATAACTGCGGAGTTCGAAAACGTAATAAACAAATAAATAAAAATAATGTGTATTTTAAAAATATACTGTATGTAAAATTATAATAATGTATTGCATTTAATTAAACTCTATACTAGTAACATGAAGTACTGAAATGACCGATTTATACTGAATATTACCTCTAATATATACATGAAAAATAATATTTTCAGTCATATGCTGTATTTTGTAATAAAAGGAACATTCCATATTTTCTATAGATTGTTCTCTTGTTAAAAATAAATCACTTCCTTTTCTGCACTTGCATTTAATCTTTTTTCGTAATACGTAATAATTTGGAAAACTCTGAACAGATTTATTTATTATTTTATATATTGCAATCTTATAGTTACTAAACGAATTCCAAAGTGAAGATGTTTTTTTATTGAATATTACTCCAAGAAAGCGTTCACGGATATTTCAATTCCGTATCCGTGATTTTATCTACTTTATGAAAACACTCTTAATATTAATCAATCCGATATGTTAAAAAATAAACACTGTTTTATAAATATATCTTTTCCTAAACGCTTATGAACATTCCAATTTGAAATGCGATTTAACTATTTTTGGAAATTGATTTGTTAAAAAATTTATACGTTAAGAAATAAACATTGTATTATAAGTATATATTTTTATCAACGCTTACGAGCATTTCAATTTGAAATGCGATTTAACTATTTTTGGAAATTGATTTGTTAAAAAATTGATATGTTAAAAAATAAACATTGTATTATAAGTATATCTTTTAATAAACGCTTACGAATATTCCAATTTGAAATGCGATTTAACTATTTCTGGAAACTGATATGTTAAAAAATTGATATGTTAAAAAATAAACATTGTATTATAAGTATATCTTTTCATAAACGCTTACGAATATTCCAATTTGAAATGCGTTTTAACTATTTTTGGAAATTACTCTCGGAAGTTTTGATATAAATAATTTAACCCAAAAGATCAATATTTACTTTTGATTTTTATAAACTTTTTACTTCTTTAATATCCTTAATACTGTCACCGCAATAGGACAACGCAAACCGTATGCAAATAAACATCGGAAAAAGCGTGACAGACTGAATCGAATGTACTAATTTCGGCGTACACGTATAATACTAAAATATCGTTAGTGCAATCGTATAATACTAAACGAATTCCAAAGTGAGGATAATTTTTTGTTGAATATTACACCAAGAAAACGTTCACGGATATTTCAATTCCGTATCCGTGATTTTATCTACTTTATGAAAAACACTCTTAATATTAATCAATCCGATATGTTAAAAAACAAACATTGTATTATAAATATATATATTTTCATAAACGCTTACGAACATTCCAATTTGAAGGCGATTTAACTATTTTTGGAAATTACTCTCGGAAGTTTTGATATTAATATTTAACCCAAAAGATCAATATTTACTTTTGATTTTTATAAACTTTTTACTTCTTTAATATCCTTAATACTGTCACTGCAATAAGACAACGCAAACCGTATGCAAATAAACATCGGAAAAAGCGTGACAGACTGAATCGAATATACTAATTTCGGCGTACACGTATAATACTAAAATATCGTTAGCGCAATCGTATAATACTAAACGAATTCCATAGTGAAGATAATTTTTTATTGAATACACCAAGAAAACGTTCACGGATATTTCAATTCCGTATCCGTGATTTTATCTACTTTATGAAAACACTCTTAATATTAATCAATCCGATATGTTAAAAAATAAACATTTTTTTATAAATGTATCTTTTTATAAACGCTTGCAAACATTCCAATTTGAAATGCGATTTAATTATTTTTTGGAAATTGATTTGTTAAAAAATTGATGTTAAAAAATAAACATTGTATTATAAGTATATCTTTTCATAAACGCTTACGAACATTCCAATTTGAAATGCGATTTAACTATTTTTGGAAATTGATTTGTTAAAAAATTGATGTTAAAAAATAAACATTGTATTATAAGTATATCTTTTCATAAACGCTTACGAATATTCCAATTTGAAATGCGATTTAACTATTTTTGGAAATTGATTTGTTAAAAAATTGATATGTTAAAAAATAAACATTGTATTATAAGTATATCTTTTCATAAACGCTTACGAACATTCCAATTTGAAATGCGATTTAACTATTTTTGGAAATTGATTTGTTAAAAAATTGATATGTTAAAAAATAAACATTGTATTATAAGTATATCTTTTCATAAACGCTTACGAACATTCCAATTTGAAATGCGATTTAACTATTTTTGGAAATTGATTTGTTAAAAAATTTATATGTTAAAAAATGAACATTGAATTATGAGTATATCTTTTCATAAACGCTTACGAACATTCCAATTCGAAATACGATTTAACTATTTTTGGAAATTGATTTGTTAAAAAATAAACATTGTATTATAAGTATATCTTTTCTATAAACGCTTGCGAACATTCTAATTTGAAATGCGATTTAACTATTTTTGGAAATTACTCGCGGAAGTTTTGATATTAATATTTAACCCAAAAGATCAATATTTACTTTTGATTTTTATAAACTTTTTACTTCTTTAATATCCTTCTATACTGTCACCGCGATAAGACATATCTTTTACCGCAAACCGTATGCAAATAAACATCGGAAAAAGCGTGACAGACTGAATCGAATATACTAATTTCGGCGTACTTTCTTTTTTGCTCACCTTTAAGTGTGCTATTGTTTTTTCTCCTTAGACGAGTAGTCGTAGGGGTGTTCAGTCTGTGTTTGTGTAGGCCGCAAAGAAGCAACCAGAGTGGTTTTCTTATCGTAGGCCGGCAAAGACTTGTCGAGCCGATCGCTTCACTTTTTCTCCAGTCATAGATTTGTTACCCTGCGTTAAGGGTCATGGATTCGTCGACTACTCATTCCGATCGCCGTACGGTAACCCGCAGCCGTGTTTCGTCCCGGGTCGAGCCGGGAGGGACCACTGTCATTCGGACCTCCCGAATGGAGCCGGGTGAGACAACAGTAGTCCGGACTTCCCGGACTGTTGAACCAGGAGAAACAACTGTTGTGCGGACGTCCAGAGTAATTCCAGGAGAGACGTCCTCGAAAATTATCCGGACATCACGCGTCGTTCCCGGAGAAACGACAGTTGTGAAAACGTCCAGAATTATTCCAGGAGAGACCACTGTAGTTCGCACATCCAGAATTATACCAGGAGAAACTACCGTTTGTAGGAGCACTGAGCCAGAGGTGACCACAGTGGAGCGTACTGGTAGTGGTGGTACGGTACATCACACCACTCGTGTGGTCAAGCAGGTCAGTTCTACGAATGGTGATAATAAAACGGTGACTGAAACAACTGTCACCTCATCGAAAAATGACACCCCTCAAAGAGTTAGGACAGTAACCCGCACTACCACCAGACTTGTCACAACACCCTCGAAAAAATCGAAAGTATGTTATTATTTTTTTTTTTGGTTCTCTTTTTTGAAAATAATTTGTTTTAATTATTTGAAGCATTGATTTAATTTTCTTTCCTTTATTAAGCGAATTTTAAATATATAAAGTACCTTATTAAAAAAAATTAAAGCGTTTTTTAAATCAATTTTTTTCAATGTCGATTTTTAGAATTATTACTTAATATTAATATATCTTCTCGTAGAAGGTTAAAATTTTGTGTACTTTTGAGGTTATTTTTGTTGTAAATTTGCCGTAAATCGGTAAAATAATTTACTTTAAACTCAGATCGATAGGTTAAATAGATAATAGGTTAGTAATCAAATCTATCTTTTTTTTGTAAATTTGCCGTAATTCGGTAAATTAATTTACTTTTAACTCAAATTGATAGGTTAAATAGATAATAGGTTAGTAATCAAATCTATCTTTTTGTTGTAAATTTGCCGTAATTCGGTAAATTAATTTACTTTTAACACAAATTGATAGGTTATATAGATAATAGGTTGGTAATCAAATCTATCTTTTTTTTTTATAAAATAAGTGATAGTTTTTTTTTATTAATAAATTGTAAATATATCTTAAAATTTTTTAACTCCCAATTGTATTCTGATAATATTATATACGTGCAATCTGTTTTTCTCCCCTCTAATTTTAGCTAAAATATTTCCAAAAGATATATTTGCTACAGTGAAATTAGCATGTGCTTATTCTATAGTTCTTTTACATTTGAGGATTTTGATCTTTTATTCAATTATAATATTCGAACAATATTAGTACTAATTTTTTCGCTGATTTCTAAAATTCTCTATGTAAAAAAATAAAATTACTATAATATGAAAAAACTCGAATCAGCTCTTCATTATATTCATCTATCTTGGGTGTTTTATTTTCTCATTGATATTTTTTTAGAATTTTTTTTCTTTTTTTATCTCACCCGTGCTCCTGCTTTAGGCCATATTTGTGATTTTTTCAATAATAATATTATCTAATTGTCGTTTAACTAAAAAAAAAAGTTAAAAAGATATTGTTTTTAAACAAAACATTTAAAATATAGTTTTTTTTTTTTTTTAAAGTAAAAAATCTTTTTTTTCTTTAGATTCATGTCCCTGAGGAATCCTAGTGATCTTTACCTCCTACTATTTTTTTTACCTCCCTTTTCTCATTTGTCTTTTCACTCAACATAGTCTGATTTAGTTTCCTCTTGTATTTAAAATTGTTCGATTTTGGCGCTGTCTAGCTGTTTCTGGCTCTTACATATTAACTGAATTAACTTGTGTATCAATTGAACCAGTAAAGAACTAATCCATTAAAATTTGAAGCGAACACAACGTTTTTCGCAGTAATGAAGATTATTAATATTGTTTGTAGATATCTGTAAGCGCAAAACGAATTTGGACGATTCTTCAAAAACTTAACATTTTTAAATCACTTATTCTTTAAAAATAAAAGTGATTTAAAAAATCTAAGAAATTCATACTTACTCTTCATAAGGCACTGAGGAGAAAACTCACTTTGACCCTTTGACGTAGATGGGACACCGGTGTCCCATTTATTTATTTGTTTCATTATATTTTTCTGCCACTCTAATTGCAAGCAAAAATATATTTTGTTATTTTTTAAATTATAAAAAACAGTCTTATAGTTACGAAAAATCTGTTAAAATTATCAGAATAATATTTGTATTAAAATATAAAATCCAAAAAAAAAGTAGTTTGAAGAAAGAAAAAAAATTTATTTATCAATAATTGATTTTGTGAATTAAAGAAATGTCAATGATGAATAACTGTTTCTTTTAGATCTAAATAACTGCAAATTTGAAAAATTATTTTTTTGAAGTGAGCTGTGTTTGGTAGATTTTATCTTAAACGCAGAAAAAGACACAGTTGTTTCATACTGTATTTTATAACAATAAATTATTAAAATGCTAAATATAATGTTTTTCTCTGAATTTGACTTAAATTAATACAAAATGATAAAAAAAAGTATGGAAAATTTGTTTAATTAGAATCTGCTTCAAAGGGTTAACGGTGCTGGCTAACTGTTAAATCAATCCACTGGCTTAGAAAATGTCATCAAAGCAATCAATCAATTCAACAGAATGGTGGTTATAAACAGTGTTGCAGACGTAAGATTAAAAATTCTTCATTTTTTCCTAAAATATTCGAAAAGTTCCCTGGGGCAGGAAGATCACGTGAAAACCTTAGAACAAACTTTCAAATGATTCGTTTTGGTGAGTGAAATAATTAAACGGATTCAAAAAATTTTTTTTACACCTTCAAATATAGATAGTTTACTAATACTACTTTAATTATTGAAATGTTGGTGTAAAAATTTTTTAAATAAATTAAAGTTTAAAAGAAGTTTCGGACGAGCCAGGAAATTGACTTACAGATAATTTTTTCACGAAATTTTATAGATGTTTAGTCAATTTTATATGCCAAAGGAAAATTATGTCTTAAAAGTTTTTAAAAAAAATTTGAAAAATCATCCTTTGGCTTATGAGGTTCTAAAAATGAAATCTAATATATTTCTTTAAGTGTTCAACTCTTTTGTTACCAAAAATATGGTTTAACTGTTATACTGTACAATCATTCTTTTATTTATTTTTTTAAATTTTAAAATTGTCACTAAATTTTCGAAATTATAAGAAATATTGACTTGTCTGTGATTTTATTTTTTTTAAAGACTTAAAACATTTTTTAAATAAAATATACGTTTTTATGTTTTTTAATCGATTATTAATTGTGAGAAATATTCTTGCTTTCTGTCTCGTTTTAAATTTTCTGTAAGAAAATTTATAATTCCAGAAAGGAAAAAAATAAAAATAAATTTAAAGTCTGTTTAGTTCCTCAGACCCAAATATTTAAATTTTTGTTTGGTTACTATTTAATTCCATTAGCTACCGGGTTCATTCATATATTTATTTTTTTTATCTTAAGCATCCTGCTTTTTTTTTAATTTGATAATTTATATCGCAAATTAATCCTTCACTTCTTGTTCTATACCGAATATTGATTTGAATTCTCAAACCTTTTTACTATTATTTAGAGAAAATTTTTTAAAAGTCGGAAAAGAACAGTGATGGCTCATGGGGGATAGAGCGATCGCCTCCCAAAAGAGGTAAACCAGGTTCGAAACCTAGCGGTGGCTGGTCGATACGAATTCCGCACCCGTCTCGCACCGACCACAGTGTTGACGTAAAATATCCTCAATAGTAGATGGATCATGGATTAGAGTTCCCTTGCCGTCAGACTAACCATGGAAGGTTTTCGTAGTTTCCTCTCCATGTAACGCAAATGCGGGTTAGTTCCTTCAAAAAGTCCTTCATGAAGACAGATTTCTCCCAATATTTGATCTAGGAGTTCCCTTGTCTTCTGGATTGGGTTTAAAATTACAAGGCTACGGATTTGAATATTAGTAGTCGTAAACTCATTGGGTCGGTTCTTCAACGACGGTTATAAAATAAAATAAACTTTTAGAAAAATAAGTTTAAAAATAATAAAATCTTAATCGAAATCATACGGATCATTAAGGTCCATAATATGCAATCAAAATGTGAAAAAAAATATAAGGCCATAAAAATAAAGCTATAAAAGCTGCGACAATTAGCCGAAATGCGAATTTGGGCGGTTATATGGTTGTTGTAATCTAATAAAAATATTAATAACGATAGTGGGGGAAAAAGTATCGTTTTCAGCAATATAAAATAATCGTTTGGTGGAACTCGAAGATTGTTAATAAATAAACTGACATACTTGAAAAGAACTTAACTTTAAAAACTTAAAAAGAACTCACCTAAAAGTAATGATGGTCAAATTACTTGAACATCATAAATTATATTATCAAAAATTAAACGGATGAAACGCTGATTATTATTTTTCTCCACTTCTGTCTGCCGATCGTTCAATATTTTACTCTTAGAAGAGGAGTTTACGAACGAACGCCCTTGACTGGAAGAACGCTTAAGTTTCGTTAAATGCGATGAAAACGAAAGTGATTTATATTATTATCGTTATGAAGAAAATTAAAGTGAAACTATTGATGCGATTTTTGAAAATGGTTAAAAACAATATAATTTTGCTAATGATAATGAATCAGGCTTTTTCTTTTTAATTTATTCTTTTCTTAAGTCTAATAGGACGAAGGGTAATTTTTTTTTCCATTTCTCCACGATGGCACAGAAAATTTATAAAATGTTCCAAAAACCACAACAAATAAGTTCCTCGATACAAATTCGTACTCAAATCCAAAAAAAGTAGTTAAAGATTTTTTTCTTCTTCCATATTCAAAAATTTATCAATAATTGATTTTGTAAGTTAAAGAATTTTCAATAATGAATAGCTGTTTCTTTTAGATCTAAATAACTGCAAATAAGTGCAAATTTGAAAAATTACTGTTTGGCAGATTCTACCTTTAACGCAGAAAAAGACACCGGTATTTCATATTTCGCTCTGTATTTCATAACTATAAATTATAAAAATGCTGAATATAATATTCTTCACCTATATTAATACAAAATAATGAAAAAATATACTTACTAATAGTTCTGTGTCAAAAAATTAATTTAAAATTCTATTTCATAAAAAAAATAACAATTTGAAATGGAGTGATGTCGTTCATTTTAATTTTTACTTTACGCGTTTCTTAAATATAATGTAAATGATAAATTCATAAATGTAAATGAATAAAATAAATATTTAATCTGTCAAAGTTTCTTTTTAGTTGTAGGAACAATATAAGATTATAGTAATTCGAATGTAAAAATTATATGTTATTCTTTTTTGTTTTGTTTAAGCTATATTGTGTTAAAATACAGTTAACTTATTCGACATTATAGTGCTAGACAAAATATAAAGCGGAAGTATATTCTACTATTTAATCTGGGGACTTGAAACGTAAAGATCCTACAAACAGTGCGGAAATAAATAAATAATTAAAAAAACGGTTCACTCTGAATAACTTTTAATCTAATGCAATCTGGAAAATATGGTCCCAATAATTAGGTCAGGAGAGCGGTCCAATGTTTGGACCCCTTGATGTTAATTTTACTTTTTAGGTATTTCGCCATATCTCGGGAACTTTTAAGACGAATTGAAAAATGTTTGCACACAATTATAAAATTAGTTCATCCAAAGATAATGCCGTGCAAAAAATAACTTTTAGTAAATATATATTAATCTATTTAATATTAGTCGAAAAATTTTGAATTGTAAGATGTGCTTTTTTTTACATTTTAAAGAATGTAATTTTACATGGCAACTTTAAGTGAAAAAATCGTATAGTTCCTGCGAAATCAAATTTTAAATATAGGAATTTTTAACGAGTAAAAATAATTTGTCAATTTAAGGTAAATAATCTAGATCTAAAGACCTACAAAAATAAAATTTAATACGTTCGCTACTGCCAGCCGAGTACAGGTGTTTCTCTTCTATTTTTCTTCTTGCAAAAATTTTTTTAAATAAAAATTTATCATTTCGATGCAATAATGAAAAATAACTTAAAAAGTTAAGTTAATTAGTTAATTGATACTTGTAATCTATCAATGAAGAATTGTAATGTTTAAAGATAAAATCGAAGTTTAATTTTTGTATTTTAGCAACCAATTTAATTTTAAAAAAATTCATATTTCAATAAACAATGTATAATTGTCTGGAGTAAATATAATAATTTCTGCAAAAACAGTAAGATGATAATATGCATATTGCTATCACCTGATCTGTTTTATTAATACAAAACTGTTGGAAGATTTTCGTCTCGCGCTTAAGAGGGATTGGCCACGAAAACATTACATTTAACACAAACACTTTTAACAAATATATGAAAATATTAACGCAAGCCTTCAACAACATCTTTAACTATAATTCCAAGTGTTAAGTTGGTTTAACTTTTCGTTTTTTTGCATCGAGCAAAGTAATTAATAATTGTTTCTATTACTTAAGTTAGTTAAAATGTAAACTTTTAAGCATATTCAAGGACAAATTAATGTAAAAGGCCATTTTTATAATAAATGGAAATTGAAATATACTGGATTAAACCGGTCTTTAAGTAATTTAGTCTCTTTAACTATGTAGCTTAAATTAATTTTTCTTTCAAGGTGAATTTTTCATAATTGCAAGTCTCAGCATTATAAATTGTTTTACGTACCAGAAAATGATGGTTATCTGGCCGGCGCCTTCATACCATTCTTTCAATTGATTGATTTGATGCATTCTATAAAAATGATTGCTTTGATATAAGTCTTATATTTGTGAAGACCCAACCTATGTCTGTTAAAATACCCAGAAATGAATAAACCGTCAATCATTAGTAAATTATATCTACTGTTTTGTTCTTAAAAAATGATTTATTAACGATTGTTTGCGATTTTCTCTTGATATAGATAAGATCTTCTAATATTTCTTAAATATTGATGTTTGTTAAAAACAATATTTAACATATAATTTCTGAGTAGCATTATTTTGCCCAATCAGATTAACCCATTTTCGACCAAAGGTGTGCTAACGCACAATTTCAATAAATATTTTTTATTAACACTGTGACGTGTATTTTTTGCTAAATTTGTTTTTCTGCTATTTTTAAGGGCTCTGAAGACATCTATAAAATATAAATCATTGGAGTAAACACTTTCTGTTGAGAAATTTTAACAATACGCTAGTTTTTTTTTTTTTTTTTCTTCTTTAACAAATTCGATTTTTTGAAGTTGCATAGTTATTTTACTTAAGATTAACCATATGTTTTTATGATGGATTAAATTTGCAAATTCTGTAAATAAAATAAAACTAAATAAATGTCCTTAAAAGAAATACTTGAGTTCAACTAAATGATCTCAATGTTGCATATAGGCACATTTTATTTCCAAAATATATTGTTTATTTTCATGCATGCAATTTTTTTTTTTTTTTGGGGGGGGGGTGTCTTAATGAATCTTATTTCAGCATATTTCAATGAAAATAATACCAAATTTTATAAAAAATTTGTGCTTGGCGTAAAATAGGTTAAAACTTCATTTTTATAATTCTTATTTTTACGCCATTATATGTCTCCTAAATTACATTTTGTACTTAGCTTTGGATAAAACTCTATTTTTGGACTTTTTTTAATAACTTATCCGGTTGCAATTACTCTATTGGTGCACATGTGTGTGGGGGGGATATTGTACAAGTTTGCTAGACGATAAATTTAACCATACTACAGTGTAAGTAATCCATCTTACACATGATTGTACGTTATTATTGATGAATTTGGGCAAAATCGAGCTTCAAATAGCAGCTTATTAAACTAGCGTGCTTTCACGGTGAGCAGAACATAGTGGATCGGGTGACGAGGAGTGCAAAAACTTGTACAACTAGAACAGAAAATTGGTTCAAGCATCATATTGACGACTCAGTGTTAAACTCATATTCACAAACAAGAATACTGATGCGAAATGTAATACGGTAGTACTGTATTAAGATCGCGTCCGTGTGATCTTGAACCGTTAGAGTCAGATAGGCTCGTTTATATATATGTTACTGTGGGCCATGAGGAGAGAATCGCGTGATCACATTAACGTGATCACGGTCCCGAAGGGGTTAACAGGAAGTTATTTATTCAAATATTTAAAAATATAGCATTATAATTTTAGATTGAAAACATTTTTAAAGAAAAAAAATTCCTGCTGTAGGATGACAGAAATACGTTCTTTGAAAAACCGCTAAGCTGCATCGTTTTTCTGTTCTTCCTTATTGCTTTCTATTGCATAATCATGTCAGGTTATGTCATCTAACTTGACTTCATAACAAACTTGCAAACAACTTAGAAAGATATTTGGGGTTAACATACACCAATGTTTTTAACTGCGTCAACTATAAACTGTTTGAGAATTATTTCTCTCGTATTCTCCGAAATAATAAATTAAACAAAAAGTATTGCACCGAGTCTTGAGAGTAGGCGTCGAAAAATATATTTTAGGAGTCGGAAGTGCAATTCCGATTCCGGTTTATTGAAAGTTAAATCCTATAGATTAAAACTAAAACTAAGTTTTTGATCTTTTGAAAATTATTTCGATAAATATTTATAATTTGTTTGTGAACAAAAATATTACCTAAATGAATATTGTGACAGTTATTTATTATCACAAATTTCATTTATCATAATTAAACGTATTTGAGCCCATGTTTAATAAAAGTATTGCAAAAGTACTGACATTTCAGAAACCTAATTTATTAAGCTCGCTTCAGAAAATAATTTAAAATATAAAGTGAGTATTTTACATCATTCGTAATAGTTTCCTAATTTCGGAATACTCCCTACACTGTAAAAAAAAAAAAAAAAAATCCCGAAACGTTTCTGAATAAATGGGGCAGCTAAGGTGCATGTAGGACGTTTTTGAATATTACGGAAACCACTTTTTTGTAATATTCAGACACATTTCGCAGTACTGCAGAAATATTTTGAATCATTTCTTGCAATTTCGGAATTTTTTTTATTTTTTTATTATTATGAAGCGTTTTTGAATATTTCGGAAATCTCTTTCTGTAATATTCAGAAACATTTCGCAGTACTGCAGAAATATTTTGAATCATTTCTTGCAATTTCGGAATTATTTTTATTTTTTTAATATTATGAAGCGTTTTTGAATATTTCGGAAACCTCTTTCTGTAATATTCAGAAACATTTCGAAGTATTTCAGAAATATTTTGAATCATTTCTTGCTATTTCGGAATTATTTTTATTTTTTTAATATTATGAAGCGTTTTTGAATATTTCGGAAACCTCTTTCTGTAATATTCAGAAACATTTCGCAGTACTGCAGAAATATTTTAAATCATTTCTTGCAAGTTCGGAATTTTTATAGTGAATCGGGTTGTAGTGGTAGCTACGCTACACTTTGTTACTGAATCGGTATCAATGCCTATCGGTATCAGTTTCTTACGTTGAAATTAAAAGAAATGTTTTTCAATTGATCGGAAATGATATTAAATAAAGTTCTCTGAGATTTTCGGAAACATTTTTGTCGAGTCAAAATCAGTTTTCGAAATATATATATATATATATATATATATATATATATATATATATATATATATATATATATATATATATAATGTTTTTTTTCTTAATAAGATGCTTATAATTTTACGAGTGTGTTGTCTTAAAGAATTTCTTTTCTTATAATGATTTTGTTCAAATATATTTAATATGGCTTAATTCATCAAATGTTATAAAATAAAATGCAATTTTAAATAAATTAACCTGTAACAATAACCGTGCACATTTAATCTGAAATTAATATTTACTTAGTAATAATATCAATATTTCTCGAGGTTTGGTGGAAATTTTTAATAGAGTATAAGTTGGAGTCGAACATTTCAAATACATTGTAAAAAATTACGGTAAAAATTACCGGCACTAAGGTTGCCGGTACTTTTTTTCCGTAAACTCCATTTTTACGTGAACTTGTTATGGAACAAAAAATCTGGTATACCGTAATTTTTGCAGTAATATTTATTTAATTTCAGTAATTCAGTGATTTAACGGTACAGTAACGATTGCCGTAAAATCACTGAATTACTCTAATTAAATAAATATTACTGTAAAAATTACTGTATAATATTTTACGGTAATAATGGATTTTATGGTTGATGCACCCTAAGTACCGGTATTTTATATCGTAATTTGATCCGGAATTTTTTATAGCGTATCGACTCCGCTATTCTGCTTTAATGTGTTTAGAATCCGTCAGATGTTTTCAACTGTAGAATTTGTATAATTTATCACTCCCATGTATTTTAAACTTGTGGTTAATGCTTTCATAAATGACCTTAATAATCATGACTGTTGTACGTGAGAACGAAATGAAGATACAACTACCACACATTGTGGTAATTACGAGTTATTGCTTTCTCTTTTGAAATTATTTCCATCACGTTTTTTTTTTTTTTTTCCTTTAAAAAAATTTCTGCGGGGAAAATTGTTTATTTTGTTTTGCTAATCGTCTTTTAGTATAATCGTTACCCTTTCTTTTAAATCTTTGATAGCTTTTTATGCACAGCTGACTGACCACTTTTTCTGTTGAGGGCACCATACCACGGGAGAAACTTTTTATCGCAAATTCTTTTTTATCTACATAACTAATTTAAAATTTAAAGTATAGACAAAATTAGTTCTGGATAACCTAGAGTAGGCTATGAAGTTTCAATTGCTGAAAAGAAATCTCTAAAATATCAAAATGAAAACAAATTATGATTACACAATGGGAAAGTTCTCTATTCTCCGTGACTTACTCTAAGTTTGCCTGAACTTATTTTTTTTTCTTTTAAATTTTAACTTAATTGTGTACGTGAAAGAGAATTGGGAAGGTAGAGTTTCTCCTGCGATATGGCGTGCTTGTGCTCACTTGATAGACTCGATAGTGCAGTCTGAAGTGCAAACATAATATAGTGCAGTGAAGTCTGAAGTAAGAAAAGAAGAATGTTTCGTTATATTTGAGTATCAATTTTTTACAGTATCAATTGAGTATCAATTTTTTACAGTATCAATTGAGTATCAATTTTCTGCCTGAACTCGCTTTTTCTATACTTTAAATTTTAAATAATTTATGAAGTTGAAAGAGAATTTGCGATGAAAAATTTCTCCCGTGGTATAACGTCCTTTTCAATATGCCTTTTTGCAAGGTTATTTTATTATTATACCATCCCTCAAATAAGATGAATATTACAGTGTGTTGCAAAGATTTTAAACAGAAAATTCTTGATAGAATTCTTCAATTCCATATTAGGCGATGCGCAAGCAACCTTAAACAAAATTTAATTACTCTGATAAAAATATCTAGAAATTAATCGTAAACTTCATATCTTTAGTGCAATTTTGATGAAAGGTTTCTTGATAGGCGTTTAAACCTAACTCTTTTTTTTTTTTATGAAAATGTGATGTGCGAGGAAAAAAAATGAATACAGCAATTTGACTCGCAAAATTTTCTTTTATTATTACAAATAATTTTTATTTTTTAAAATTTATTTATCCTGATTTTTTGCTTTAAAATGTGCTATTTTTGAGCTTTAAGAAAATTGCTCTGTAGGAATCGCTTTAAGATAGAAACAGAAGTAGATGGTTATCAGTTTTAAATGCAGCATATTAACAGAAAAATGTAAACTTCTTATCAATTCAGAGAGAGTTGCTATATTCATTTTTAAAATATTCTTTGATATTTTTCTTGAACTTTACATTATAAATTCGAAAATTAAGATGTATTTTGGGGTGACTGAGCTCCTATATCAGAGATCAATGTCACAAGGGTGAACTAAATATAAACACCTAAAAATTTATAGCTGACACAGATATCTATTGTTAAAGAAAATTGTTTAGCGCGTAAAAAACTGCATTTATCTTGTCTTGGATATCGGATTATTGAAACCTAAAGTGGTGCTTAGGGAAGAAGATTCACCCATTATTAATAAATTGAAGGTTTTTTAAAGGCTCTTAATTTTAAATGACCGCGCCA
This sequence comes from Parasteatoda tepidariorum, assembly GCF_982258835.1. Lineage (NCBI taxonomy): Eukaryota > Metazoa > Arthropoda > Arachnida > Araneae > Theridiidae > Parasteatoda > Parasteatoda tepidariorum. The sequence continues at coordinate 34,571,285 of NC_141766.1, forward strand.
AACTTCATTCTCATTTCTTACAAAATCTCAACCTCTTAAAAACTAAACATTCTTTCGAAGTATGAAAAAGAGGCAAAAAGAATTTTTTTTCCCAGATGTAAAATTTCTCTAGTGGTAGACAAATTATATATTTTAGTCCTTTGCTGTCAGACCAATCGTATGGATATTTAAATATTGTCAATTTTTGTAAAATTATTTGTAAGCAATTTTTTTTATAATACCGCATCTTGTCTCCCACGACACGTAAATATGGCTCTAGTGGTAGACAAATTATAGATTTTAGTCCCTTTGCTGTCAGACCAATCGTATAGATATTTAAATATTGTCTATTTTTGTAAAATTATTTGTAAGCAATTTTTTTATAATACCGCATCTTGTCTCCCACGACACGTAAATATGGCTCTTGGTAGACAAATTCTAGATTTTAGTCCCTTTGCTGTCAGATGAATCGTATAGATATTTAAATATTGTCTATTTTTGTAAAATTATTTATAAAAAAAATTTATAATGCAGCATCTTGTCTCCTACAACACCTATATATGGTGCTTCTTGTTTAATTTATTATTTTTTTTAATTTCTTTGCCTGATTAATTTACATGAGTAAAAAGTAAAGCATTCCCGCTACAACCCGTTGTGGGCCAGAATTGCATGGTTGTGTCACTGCGCACACGCCGCCTTTATTTCCGAGACAAGCTGGTACTCGTCTGAAGCTGGATGGGCTTTAGGTATATAGGTAGTTTAGGTATATAGGTTTATGTTAGGGGGCCGAAAAGAGTAATGTTGTTTCGGTACTTTTGATATTTGTTATCAAGATTTTATTTTTAATCAATAATGTATTCACCCTCGTTACTAACAATCTTTCAATGCCGGATCGAAAAGGAATGCAAATGGATCGAAAAAAAATGAATTGATTTTTAAGACTAACGAATATTTAATGTGCAGAAACAACATTACTTTCCGGTCCCCCATATATATAGGTTATCCACATTAAAATGCGTTTTCTTTTATGTAAGCTTGGTCAAAATCAAATAATTTTTTTCAAAAAAATCCTTACGAAATATGTGAAAGCATTGTACATGTAAAATAATGTATATCTCGATTTTTTTTTCCAAATATATTTTAAAATCTTCCATATAAAGAAATAAATTTTCTATGTTTTGATAAGTTTAAAAACAGTGATGAAAATGATAAATAGAAAAGAAAAAAAACACTAATGCATTATTCACTGAATAGAATTATGATGTTACTGAATCTTAATAATGAACCCTTTTTTTCCCTCTGATTAAATAACCTTTCTATAAAATCTTCTATATTTGGTCGTAAATTATTTCGCCTTATATTAGGAAACATCGATGAATGATAAATGAAAAAGATTAAAAAGAAATTACTGCATCATTCTTTTAATTGAATAATGATGTGACTGTTTCTTAATTAAAGTTTTTTCTTTGATTAAATATCCTTTTATAGCTCACAATTAGTTCTACTATCGACAACTGTGCCTTTTTTTTTTAAATCTCAAATCAGCCAGGTAATTCAATACTTAATTAGAATATTGCTTAACTAATTTTCATGGTCAATTAGAACATTCAGATTAGGGGAGGAGAGACGGTGCAGGTAAGTCAAAAGGTGCGGTTTCTCGTCTGAGTGTCGTCGTTCGAATTTTGTAGATTCTTGCCATATAAGGCTCTGAGCTCTTTTGCCCTATTTTTTTTCTTGCTCAAGTCCCGCGGACTTGGCGCTGGTTTTTATCTGCATCTTCCAAACACTAAAAATTTTGGTGAATAAAACGAAAAATAACTAGTTCGTTTTGTTGACGGGACGGGGTCGTGGTTGTTTAAAAAAGTAAATGAATGTTGACCCTGTAAGGAAAGTAATTAAGCCGTTTTTTCCTCTCCCCCCAGAAAGCCATTAAAGTGGTGTTTGACTTTGTATTTAGTGCCTTAACAATTGTAATAATTTTCTTCTTCTTTTTTGATATTTATCTAGTGTAAGCTGCGTAAAGGGTTTGAATAAACGATTTTAAAGTTTGCATAACCTAAACATTCATTTCCTTGTTTGGAATTTAAAAACAGAAGAAAATAAGGAAAAATTTGATAGTTGCTGAGTTATTATTGTTTGCAAAAATTTTTGACTCTTAAAAAAGAGAAATCTAAAAGTGACTTAACTTGGTATAAGACTGAGAAATCTTGAATTTGCGCAACAAAATTTTAAAAAGTAATTGTGATATCGCTCATTTGGTGAATCAATGACTTAACTGATAATTAGAGTAATTATCAGTTACGTCATTGTTTCACCAAATGAGCGGTAGGTAAAATTATTGTAACGATATTTGTGGAAAAAATTTTAAATGTTAAAATATCACATGCGTAATATGTTTCAATAAACGATTGAGAAGTTTGCGTAACTTAAACATTTATTTCCATCAATGGATATTTAAAAACAGAAGATAAAAGAAAAATTTGATAGTCGCTGAGTTATTATTGTTTGCAAGTATTTTTGACTCTTAAAAAAGAAGAAATCTAAAAGCGACGTAATTTGGTATAAGACTGTGAAATCTTGAATTTGCGCACCAAAATATAAAATGTTATTAAGGTATATAAAATTATTGTAACGATATTTGTAGAAAAATTTTTAAATGTTAATATATCACATGCGTAATATGTTTCAAGAAACGATTGAGAAGTTTGCATACATTAAACATTTATTTCCATCTATGGATATTAAAACACAGAAGAAGATGAAAAAAAATTTGATAGTTGCTAAATTATTAATGTTTTCAAGAATTTTCGACTCGTAAAAGTGAGAAATCTGAAAGTGACTTAACTTGGTATAAGACTGTGAAATCTTGAGTTTGCGCAACAAAATTTAAAATGTGATTGAGATATATAAAATTATTGTAACGATATCTGTAGAATAAATTTTAAATGCTAAAATATCACACATGCGTAATATGTTTCAATAAACGGTTGAGAAGTTTGCATAACTTAACATTTCCTTCTATGAATATATCGCTCATGGGCTGCAATAGCGGCACAACTCAAAAAATCATGTTTTGAGATTTAAGTTGGTTTAAAGTTTTCATTGCTAAGGAAAATGCGTAAGAAATCCTTTAGTTAGCTTAAACGAAGATTACCTTCACTTTGAGTTATGAGTTCTGCTAGGATTGCTGCTGAAAAGAATGTGCATTTTCATATTTTACACCTGTTCTTAGTCCAAAACGCGTTTTTTTTTAGTAGTTGTGCCACTATTTCAGTCCATGAGCGATATATAAGTCTAAGATAGGCCATGCTTATAAGTCTTGCGGCGGCACACCTAAGTCTATATGCCACTAGATATGGTGATTTTATTCCACCATTAAACTTTACATAAATATTTAGAAACATCATGTGTATTACTTGAGCCGGTGATTAGTGGTGCAAAGCTGTCATTTTTGAAGATCTGGTGGACGGCTCTGCTTCAGATCGATACATTCCACGTTGTCTGGGAAGTAAAAGTGTTTTGTGCTCAATGTTGATGAGATTACCGCAATCGTGCCGTTGGTCACGAAATTGTGAAGCCTTATTCTCCATCCATCTCCCTGCCCACAATGGGCTTTTGTTTTGCCTTTTCTGTAATGCTTTATATGTATATGTGTTAATATTATTTTACAAAAAGGAGGTACCTTGCAATAAAGCAATTATTGTAACATTCTTCGTGAAAGAATTCCTGTTGTGTTAGTCTTACTAATCCACAATTAATTAAAAACTTATGTAATCTCGATTTTAATTTTAACTCAGTAATTTTCGTAGTTTTGTTTATGTTTGTAGTACAGAAGTAAAGTACTAAAATTTGCGAAATATTTTGAAAAATTTAAATTTTTAAAAATTATCATCAAAAAAAAATTTTTTTGTGCTTTTTTTGAACCTCATAGTTTTTTTTTTTTTTGTGCTGATTTTTTTAAATTTTTTCCACTATTGAAAAAAATTTTAAGCTTCGTAATTAAAAAAATTAAAGTGGCAAAAAATAATTTTTTTTTAATTAAAAAAAATCAATATTTTATGTTCCACATCGGAAAGGCATCTACATTTAAAAAGTAAACTCTGAATTTGCATTTATTTATTGATGTTTCAAATTGCTGAAAAAATGTTTTGTTATTTTTCCTTCCTCAGAACAACCATTACTTTTTCTTGATATTGCATGCGCCAATTTCTTTTTTGGGTTCAAATTAATCCTCAAAACGAATTCTCGAAGTTTTGCTCTTTTAATTCTGAAAATTAATTAAAAATAGGAACTTTTTTTTATCACTTTGTGCAATTTTTTTTATCACTTTGTGCATCAATTATGCAACTTAAAATTTGTTAAAAAGTTCTAAATAAATGAAATTTTGCGATAATTTTTTTTTTGATGTTTAATTTCATTTATCAATTGTTATCTAATCGTCACTATATCACTTGTTAATAAATTTACTACATCACTTGTAAGTAATTTTAAACAAGTTATTAGCAAGTGAAAATTAATTATTTAATTTCATAAAACTTAAAAATTTAAAATTATGTATGAAAACTTATTTGAAATATGGATTTATAACACAATGTATGCAGAAAATAGATTTTCAATTTACCTTTATTTTTTGAACAAATCAACCTTCCTTTTTATGTATTTAATTTCTTTTTTGTGTGTGTGTCTAGTTGTTTATCTTATAGCTGTTTCGATTTAGCAAACTCAGTATTTTCTTGTGGAGGTGTTATAGCATCGTAATTTATATCAAAATTGGAGAAAATTCAGATATTTATTTAAAATAATTTCTAGAGAATCAAAATCAAAATTTGTTTTTTTTATTTTTTATTTTAAATTTTAAAGTGTTGAATGCAATAATGTAGCACTTTAAATTAAACACACAGACTTGTATCTAGACTTTGAGCAACATTGTTTCAAATTTTGAAATTCGTTTATCTTGAGACTGTTTTTAAAATCAATTTTTTAGTTTCGTCGTTCGGATTATAACTAATAGCTTTCCTTAGTTTTTATTGGTTGCCCTTTTAAAAAGTTTATTACTATCGAATTATTTTTTTCTATTTTACAACGAAAACTGGAATTAAGGGCTTATTTTGAACGTGTTTTTTTTTTTTTTTTTTTTTTTTTTTAAAGATCCCAATTTTTTAGAATGTTCATAATTCTCATCTGTTACAATCCATTAAGTTTTTTTTTTCTTTTTTCCTTTTTTTTATTTTTTACTTATACACAGGTTTTGAAATTATCCGTAATTCTTCAAAAAAAAAGCATCGTTAATTTCACCCACTCTCTGGATAAGTTTATATTCACAAATATTCCACATATGCTTGAAATATACTGTTTGTGTATTTTTTTTTTAGTCCAAGAGGACTAGAAATTTTTACTAATTATTAATACTAAACATATTTAAAAATCTCTTACTATTAACAAATACTAGTCATTAATTTAAGTAAGCAGAATTTTCCGCTGTTCATCCATATTTTTTGAGAGTTTCTATGGAGGATTTTCAAATGTTGTTGAGTTGCTATCCAGAGCTGTGCATTTTGTAATTTTAGCTCCGAAAACCATTAAACTTTAAAGGTCCTAAAAGCAGTTTATTTCAGCAGTACTCTCTCTCTTAAGTTTTTCAATTCAAAAATTTTGCATATTATTATATGAATATTAATGTTACAAATTCATGAATGTTTAATATTTGATATTGGTAGTTTGTATAACTTTATTCGTCGAAATTACCAGCGTGTTTTGTAGTTAGGAATGTTAAAATGTGGCCAATATGTTTTGTTTTACGTATGGTCATTAAGAAATACACTGCTGCTATATATTTGAAGGAGGGAAAAAATTAAAAATTGTCGTATTAAATATCCAAAAATATGTATTTTTGACGCAAAGTTAATATTAGCATAAGAAAATCTGCTAATTTTGAAAAATACGTTTAAACACTCCTTCACTTATTTTACATAATTTAGTTCCTAAAAAATATATACTTCAGAAATTGTGTTTTATATTTTTTGTATTAAATTTTATATTGTTTATTTTGTACTTATATGTTTTCTTTGCTTCAACTCACGCTTTTTCTGGTAATAATTTAAGATGTGAGAACTGAAAAGGGAACTTTTAAAGACTTCCCCTCTAACAAGGACTTACATATGTTGTTTAAGATACTACCCAAAACTGAAATAAGTGATTTCTATTTATTTTTGTGGGAATAATAATAACATTTTCTCCTTTTTATATCTTAAGTTATTTTAAACCTGGAAAAATATCTTAGAACATTTTTGTAGAAAATTGTAATTAGTGTGCATTTTTTTGCTAGAACTTTAAGCTTTTTATAAATTTAAAAAAAAAAAAAAAACTTTGAAAAAAAACGTAATTTTCCTCTTGTTTCCACCTTATTTAAACTAATATTATCATTTAAATATCTGTAAAAAAAACTCCTTGAAATATAGACAAAAAATAATTATAAATATTTTTTTTCTTTCTTGAATAATCTACTAGCAACTATCCCTGGTTTTTAATGACTATGTGTACTGTAATTGTTTGGCAGTAATGTAACACTCCTAAGAGCATCATGTTACTCAACAGAATCTTGAGATTAATATGTTTTTATGCATAAAATATGCTTTTATGCATAAAAAAAAACATAATAGTAGTGAGATTAATATGAATAAAAAATATATCATTGTGCTATTTAATTGTTTGGATGCTTAGTGATGTTAGAGTTTTGAAGTATTTCATATGCATACTCTGCCTTAGTTATAAGTTAGGTTCTCTCTATAAGTTTTACTTCTATTATTTATTTTTTATATTTTCACTACCAACAACGAAATGGCACCAAGTGAAACTTAACAATTTGATATTGAACAAAACTTTTATATGTATATAAGGCATTGAATTTGAATAAACCAAACAAAACCCAGTGGCGCGACAGTCCATAGAGGGCCAAGGCCTACTGTGTCCATCTCAGTTTTCAAGACCTTTGGGCTCTGGGGTGCAAGTGCAGACGTTCCGGTTGAGTGGTCAGCCCAACACTGAGCTCCAGTGCTCAGTTCCCAGGCATGCTTGCTTCTCATTTTATTGACCCACTGAAGGGATAAAAGGCTGAGTCAACCTTGCCCGGCCCAAGGATCAAACCAAAGACCTGTGGCACCACAGCGCAAAGCACTACCACTTAGCCAACGGGCGTCTTGAATTTGAATAATATTATTATATTTAGACCATTTGAATGATTCCAAAACTTTTTCTAAAAAATGTTTTATTTTGCATAATGTAAAAAAAAAAAATTTTTTTCATTTATTGAAAACAATCAGAACAATTTTTATTACTAATTTATTTCATAATATTTACAGAGTAATGTGCAAGAATGAGCAAATATTTTATATTCTTTGTTAGAACATCTGTAACAATTTTGTTGAATCTAATTTGTCTAAAATGGTATAAAATTTTGGACAGAAGTTTTAAAATTATCTGGAAGATCCTCATATCCTGATTTCTTAAAGTACTTATCTGATCATGTCTAAATATTTTTGAAGAAAATCAGTTTAACACAAATAAAATAACTTATGCTACAAATAATTTTAACATTAAATTGTTTTAAGATATTGCAAATTTCATTTGCATCATCATTTGCATTAATTTCAGAATTCATTTCATTAAATAAGTATACAACTTGTAGTTAAATTAGACTTGTTGTTCCTTCTGAGAAAAAACCTTGATTTTTCGACTCTCTACTAACAAAATTATTAGGAAAATTTTCTTTAAATAGGCACTTCTATTGTACCTATCTAATTCCCTGAATTTAAACAGAGAACTAATGACAATTGGAAAAAAAGGGGGGGGGGAAGTAAACCTAATTCTGGCTAACAGTGGTTTGAGTCTAACTCCTAAAGAATACATAGAGTGATTTTTCTTAATTGCTTCAAACATCAAAATTTATTTATCTCCTCAGTGCAGCAAAAGTATTTTTATAGGGTTAATTAAGAAATTATTCAAGTGACCTAACATGATAATGTATTACAATTCAATACCTTTAAAATCTATGAATTAAAAAAGTTTTGCTCGATATTTAGATTTTATGTGACACTTTGTGAGATTTCTTTGTAAAATGGACAAATTCCTAAAATACATGATTTTCAAATTTGTATCCCCAGCATTTTTTCTGCTAATTAATTTATTCAAAAATTATTTTTGCAGATATCTGATATCATTACTGGATTGGATGATTCACTAACGGCGAGAGAAGCTCTTCTTAAATGGGCGCAACGAACAACCGAGCGATATCCCGGAGTTCGAGTTACAGATTTCAGTAAATCTTGGAAAGATGGCTTGGCTTTTAATGCTATTCTTCATAGAAACAGGTTTGATTTCTTTAATATTTTCAGCAGATGCATGTTTAATGAAAAGAATATAGAATATTTTAACATAAAACCATATTCCTTTGTCACAAAAAAGCAAAAATTATTTTTTATTATTCTTTTGGAGGAAAAATAGATATATATTTTTGCATCTTTCTCACCTTCAAAACAGTTTTCTTGAATTTTTTGTAACATTTTCAGTCTGAGGCAGTGACTTATTATGTTAGTCATTTTGATATGTTTTATATTTAGATTTCTAAATCAAAATAAGTCTGCCAGCAAAAATGCTGTAATTTGAGGTTCAAACTGTTAAATCATTATTAAAACTTTTTTTATAGATTGAAAAAAAAAGGCAAATTGCAAATGCTAGAAAAAGAACTATAAATAATTAAAAAATAGCGTTTCTTATTGGAAGGATAGAGCATTTGACGTCAATGGTGCATTTGATACCAATTTAAATTTTTAATTAAAAGTTATGCAAAATATAACTTTGTATGGAAGCCAAAATATAATTAAGCTGTTTTGCATCGATTGATAAGCTTTTTCAAAATGAAAAGAAAAAAAATTCTTAAAATTAAAATTGTAAATTTTTTAATTATTTCAGCAATAGACTTTTTTTTTGTTTAGAAAAGGTGAACTTTAATAGAGACAAATCACCTGTGATAATTTCTAATAAATATATAGATTTTTATGATTACAAAATATTATTAAACTACTTTTGATATATTTGATTCAATTCTAAAGTATTTTACTATTAAAGTTTTTTAAATTGAAATAATGAATATGTTTTCTTTCAGACCTGATCTTCTCGACTTCCGATCCCTGAAAATTAGAAATCCACGAGATAATTTAGAATTGGCATTTTCTTTAGCTGAAAAAGAATTTGGCATTACAAGACTCTTAGATCCTGAAGGTAGCTTAATAAATATTTATTTTACTTTGGATTTTTTATGAATAAGCGTACCAAGAAAAACTATTTTTTCATAAAATATTACCTTAAATAACAGTAGTTAAGTTTAGTTTTCTTTTGTATTGTGCTTAATTTTTAATGTTCATTTTTTCCCCAGATGTGGATACTCCAGAACCAGATGAAAAGTCTCTTATCACTTATATTTCATCTTTGTATGATGTATTTCCTGAACCTCCTAGCCATCATCCTTTTGCTGATGATGTAAGTGTTTTTCATAAATAGCATTATGCTAACACTAAAATTATATTTTCTTCACAAACTTCGTTTTTAGGATTCTGTCAATTTTCCACTAGGAAATTCACTATAAATAATTATGATTGTAGCCTAAAATACGTTTAATATTCTATGAAATTTAGAAAATAAGAAAGTATTTCTTGGTATGATTTGCTTTGCACTGGTATTTTAAAAACATTTTTACCTATGTATTTGTTTACAAGATCAGTAGAGTTGTGACTAAAAATAAAACTTAGGTATTGATTGTTTAATTTCTTGAAAAAAAGGGAAAGCATTTTTCTAATTATTTTTTTTTTCAATCAAAAATTCTAGAAATTATCAGATTAAAATTTTATTTTTTGTTGCTATTAAAAAACAATTTATTTTTAAGCATCTTACTTTACAATAAAATATGATGCATCAAAAGTTTTTTCAGGGAACAATATATTAAAAATGGTTTTAGTTTGTGTACAATTATTTGCAATAATAGCACACATTCTTTCAATTGCATGTTTCAGTTATATTATTCATTTTATCGCTAAATTTAATAATTATAATCCGTCTGTGTTTTATCTTTTTATCTGCATTGGAACTTGTGCAGTTATAGTGTATTCATTAAAATATTACTGTTTTCTAAATGTTTTTTAATTATAAATCTTGTTTTCTTATTTAAATCCATACTAATTGCAATATTTTATTTGTTTCATACTTACGTGAAGTTGTGTTAAACTGAAATTTGAGTGATTAAGTGCTATTTTAAAATACAAATAGTATTGTAATATTAAAAAGATAATAGATCTTAATTTCTTGAGGAAAAATAATTCTTGTATAAATTTTTGTATTTATTGTATATTCATTGTATTCCATTTTTCTGTTATACTGGAGAACCTTTTTACTTCTTTTAGTTAATGTTTTTATTTGATAATAGGAAAGGAATCGTAAAGTAGAAGAATACAAAGATTTAGCAATGAGCTTACAAAAGTGGATGTATGAGTCTTTAGAAACTTTCAGAAATCAAGTTATTAGCAATTCTGTGATAGATATGAAGGTTTGTTTTTAAGATGTTCCTTTTAGTTTTTAAATTTCAGTTCTTTATTTTAAACAATATCTTTTTCTTTCCATTTTAAATTTTTTAGAGATAGAACATAATTTGCCTTTATATGTATTATTTATCTTTATAAATCACTTAACTTAGTCGATTTAAACTATATTAAGCTTGTTTATTTAAAAAAAGAAATTAGTTCTTCTATCAATGCTTGTCTATAACTGTTTTTTTTTTTTTTTTTTTTTAGAAAATAATATGCATTGAGTATTATTTAAAATGTGAATTAACAATTGAGTATTATTATTATCAAGAAGTAAATTAACAATTTAAAATTAATGTTTTAATTAATTTACTTCTTTATATCTTTTGTATTTATAAATTGGATTCTCTTTGTCTGATTAAAATGTAACTGTTAAGTTTAAATTTTACTGTATACAGTGATCCCTCGTTTTTCGCGGTTAATAGGGACCAGAACCTTTGGCGAAAGCTGAAAAACCGCGAAGTAGGATTTGCCCCTATGAATTTTCGTGCATGCAGGTATACGAATGTTTTAAATATGTAAACAGTATTTATACTTTACACATTTAAGACAAAAATTACAACAGTATGCGTTTTTACTTAAATGTGTCAGTGCTAAATTATAAGGTTAATTACAAAACCTTATACAGTAATAAACATTAATCAGCATGATATGATTATGAGACCCCGCGGTATATGTACTCAACTCATCTCTTTGTTTGACATGCAGGGATCCTTCTCTCTCGCGCATCAACATGAAAAAGCGCTCCTTTCCGCAATGTGGCTGCCGACATGGTTGTATTTTTTCATTTTTATTTTTTGATGAATACTTTGGAAAAACTCGTGAAGCACTGAAGCTGCAAGACATGAAGCTCGAAGTGGCGAGGGAACACTGTAGTTTTATTAATTGTAATTTTTTTTTAAAATTAAAAGATTTTGAAAGAAAAAGCGTTGTTTTATACTTTGATATTTAAACGAATGTTTTGAAAGTCTACATAATATCAAAGTATTTACATTTAAGCAGAGTAATTGAGTAATTTGTTATTTTATATATTTATCATGATTATTAGCAATATCAAGAAAAAAGTTTTGAAGAATGATTTTATATTCTTTCTACTACAAAACCCCCACATGTGTTCCACCGCTATATTTAGCACATTAATTTCAAATAAATGAAAATCTTTAATTAACAAAGTTAAATCCTATGTTCAGCACTTTTTCTATTGTTGTTTTTCTTCTAATGTCAAATTTCACAAATTTTTATTTATAGGTCAAGTAATTAAATACTCAGATATTTTATTATTTGATCTGGGTTTTTTATCTGGTATTATATTATTTGGTAGGTCAAATATCAAAATTCTCAATTTTAAAAAATAAAAACATAAATAGCCATTTTTAAACTTTTGCATCAAAAATATTGATTTCTATTTGTATTTTGTGTATTTGACACATACATAAATAAAAAAAATTGTTTTTGTTATAATTGTCATTAGATTTCTGAATGAACACTTAAAGTGAGATATAATTGTTTTAATTAACACCTAAATAGTTTGAGAATTTAAAATAACTGTTTAAATTTCTTCAATTTCATGATTTTTGCTTAAGAGTATTTTACAGTTTCTTGTTATAATCATTAAAAAAATTCTCTTTCAGAATTTATTATTAGAATCTTCAAAATTCAGGTCTGATGAATTACCTAAGCGTCAAAGAGATAAGCAGAGAATTTCTCTTTTACATCGGGAAATTCAGGTACTTTTTATGAATATTTAATGCTTTTTGTGAGAAATATTTTTATAAAATATATCAAAAAGTTAAACTGAGTGTATGTCTTCTTTTTATGTTTATTATTTATTGATTTGCAGCTACACAACTTCAAATTACTTAGTAAAATCTAGGATTGGTATATTCTAAATTTGTAGGTCACATTTTTCCTGCCCTTTTTATTTTCTTCCCCTAATTTCTCTGTTTTTAAATTATAACATCCTTTATTTTCACCTTAATATTTACTTCTAGTTTAATTCCTTATTGAATACATTAAAAACAACAATACTAGAATATACAGAAACATTAAAAAACTGCTGATAAAATATTTTTTATCTATTGAAACTGTTTCATTTAAAAACCTGGCTTTGTAAACTTATGTTCCCCTAACTACTTCCTGGAACTAGTCCTTAGACTTCTAGAAATTAAAGTGTTTTTAAAATACAATAAAATATGTTTTCCCTCCATGGCTTTTGATTCTAAGCTGTTTAATTGATGTGATGGAAATTTATAAATAAATAGCTTTGAAAATATTGAATGCAACAATATTTTATACTATCCTCCAATTTTTATGTATACCTTTTTATCTTGTTTTCCTTGGTTTCCGTTGTTAAAGTTACATCCTAGTAGTTAAGAAAAATTGCTGTCAACCCATATCATATAAAAATTTTATATTATTGTACTAAAAATCAATCTAATTGATATATTTACTCTTTTCTATGTGTTTCAGAAATTAGGGCATCATTCTAGTCAAATTGAATTTCGTAAAGATTTGAATATAGATGAAATTGATAAAAATTGGAATAAAGTTATGACATCTTTACAAGATCGGGATAAAAAAATTAAAGATGAAATATGCAGGTTTGTGAATTATGCTTTTAATAGTAGAATTATGCTTTTCTAAAGAATGAATTTAATAGTTTTATTTATGTTCTTAATTTTAAGTTTGTCTAAATATAAGCTCATATTATGATAATCTTTTCATGATATGGTATGAATGTAACAAGTTACTTATAAAATTTTATAATTTAATTTGAAATGTAAAAGAACTGTTGGATTTTAATATGAAAATAATAATATTCTCAATATCCTGAATTGTTTTTTTTTTCTGCATATATTCATACTATAATAATTATTATTTGGTTATAGTTTTCATTATAACTAGCAAAACAAAATATTAATTATAAAATAAGTATTTTATTATTTATTTTGTGTAAAGAACATTACATCTATCATGAAAGGTTTTTGTTCCAAAAGGTAGTTTTTTAATTAGAGATACTGATTAATAATTAAAAATTTTGTTTTTGATAAATTTACCTTTAATACCTGAAAATCCTATGTATGTAAAATACACTGATCAAGTCAATTAGATCATATTCAGTTGTTCAATCAACTCCCAAATAAGTTTTTTTATGAACTAACCTTAAAAACAGAGCACAAATCGTCAATTTTTAGGACTTTCTGACGTGTAAAATCTGAAAACTAACTCCATAATTTTTTATGTACGTCTTTTTAGGAATTTACTTATAAGCTTAATATCAATTAATGATAATGATATATCTTTATGTTACCTATTTTAATTTTCCTTCCTCAGGATTTTGTTTCAAAATAAGATACAGGCTTCTAGATTTCTCCTCTTTTTTGTGTTCCTCTTTTTTCTTTTGATTTTGAAATATTCTTGGTTTAAAACATTACTTAATTTTTTAAGTATTTAATGTGACTTTAGTTTGGTACAGTACAGCTGCTTCCATCTCTTTTGCCACTATAAACTCTACAAGGCCCTATGTGATTGCCAGATAATAAGATATTAATTATTTTTGTTGTTACTTTAGGTTAGAGAAATTACAAAGACTGGCTGAAAAAATTGGCAAAGACTTTAAAGTTTGTGAAGGCAAGTTAGAAGATGTTGAAAAGCGCATGAAAGAAGTAATGATGCTTTATTTTAAACATTTCTAATATTGTTTTTTAATATAGAATGATATGTCCGATTAAGTTATCTGCGGAAAGTTAAAAATATTCCACACAAAAAAATCATGCATATTCTACTTGTGAAATTCGAAAAATACTTCAAAGAAGATATTTTATAATAACTTGTTATTATTGCTCATTATTTTTATCAATTTAATACAAAGTCCCTAATGTTTAGTTACTTTTCACTGATGAGATATCTTCTCTATTATGATTCATTACCATTTGTAACTCATTAAAAAATCGAAGATTATTTTTTAAAAATACTTGGCTAAATTTTATATGAAATGTATTGTGTTACTTCATTATTAATAATTTTACTTCTTATTTTTTACTATACCACTGAAATCTCAAAAATTTGAATCTAGTTCTAAAACTCAACAAGAGATTTCTTTTCTTGTTTTAAAAATTTAGTTGTTGACAAATAAGAAAAATAATAACTTCTAATAACTTAAAAAAAATAATAATATGCAACAATTTAAATTGAAACAATTTATATAGTGATAAATAAAATTTTACGGTAAATAAGCATTTATATTTAAGATGTATAAGTTACTCTAAGTGCCTTCACATCTGGAAAATGATACTCCGATACAGAGATAAAGCTGCAGGAGATTTTCATGCATTTTTGTTGAAAAAAAAATCACAATCTTCATTCTTTGCTATTATAAAAGTTCTGATAAATTCTTTTCGTTAATTACATATTTCTCGAATATGTCATTGAACGAATTTTACTATAGCAGTCTATTTAAGGCAAATAATTTAAGTTTTTTTTCTCTCCAATGCCCACCCGTACATTTACTTTTGTCATTCGGGTATTAAAAGGGTAGATTTGTTGGCCACTCTCTCGGGGGCACCATAGTAGGTGGGCCAATGTTGCTCCCGTAGTTAGAAGGACAGGTAGTAGAGAAGGAAAGAACATCCATACCTTATCCAGAATTTGAACCCAGTACCTTTCTGACTCCAGGTCAGCTCCTTGACCATCATACAGTTTTGTCTGCAATTAAGTAACTGATGTAAAAAAGTTCAACATTTGTTAGGATATTTTTATGTTTTGCAAAACTTTAAGACTTGATAGGGCCATTATTCTGACCAGTGTCAATCTAATTAATAATGCTTCTATTTTATTCTCATGTTATACTAGTTAATTATTCTTTAAATATTTAATTTTTGATGCTACAAAATGTCAAAAATTTAATCGTAATTCTGTTATAATTTTAGGAAGAGAAACGAATCAGCAAACTGCTATTTTTAGATGCCAAACAAAACTGTGATCAAATTGAGAATGATTTTAAATACATAGATTCGATTCTGAAGTCTTTGCAGAAAGAAGTGGCATCACTAGAAGAGAAAAAATATTATCAAATATCTGATCTTCAAAACAGGTATCATTCATTTTTAAAAAAATTACCAAATTTGCAAAAATTTTTAATTTTGCTTTAAATCATAACTACTTTTAAGTTATCAAATTTATTTATTTCATTTATGTATTTATCTGATGAGTAGTTTACTTTACGAGGTTTCTGTTAACTCATTGTTATAAAGTTAAAATACTGTACAGCAATCATTTTTAAGTAGCAATAGCATTTAAACACAAAAGGTTCCATAGAACAAAGCAAGAAAAAGAAGAATTCTTTTAAAACTTAAATTTGTCAAAAATTTATTCTGTTTTTAAGAAAAATTATTAGTTAATTATTCAATTCTGTTCTGCTCTAAAGACTGCTTTGTACTTTTGTATCATTTGTGTCGAAATTATAACTTATTTACAATATTACTAATATTAAAAGCTATTTACAATTATTAGTGATTGAGTTTATTTGCATTCAAAATTTTTATTAAACAGTTTGAATCTGACAATGTTAGTAATAATTATCTAAAGTACGCATAGTAAATTTTCTTATGACAAAAGTTTTTATTTTAATAAAGTATTCTAAACACATTTGGAGAAAAAGGCATTTTAATTTACTGCAAATTAATCAGCTCAAAAGTGACTGTTCCAAACAGAATATAACTACTGAATATACTGTTTTTGTGTATGTTAGAATCCATTTATAGATTATTCATATTTTGCTTCGTGTTTATTTTTTACCTTTTTACATTTTTAAATAAAATTAGTTAGCATAAAATATAATATCACTATCCTTAAAATCTTCTTGTTTTGTTTTATTTGTTGATGCAAAATTAATTACTACAGTCAATAATTTTTCATATTCCGTTACAAAAACAAATTTCAATGCATGAACATATCTTTGTTTCAATTGAATTGTGTTTTTGACCTTGAGACTTGATAATATAATAGGATACTCAACATCTGGAAAATATGAAGTCCAAACATTAAGTTTGGGGCTTTTAGAATTATTAAATATGTGATATTGCAATATGTTTGAAAGTAATTATGTGAATTGAATTATTTTGTCTATTATTACAAAAATCTAGTCATGCAAAAAAATTTTAAAAATAGGTTATTATTTTTATTATTAAATTTAAATGATGGTCAAAAATTTGAATTGTATGGCCTCAAAGTTTTTACCTTGAATTAAATCATATAATTTGTAATGTTGAAATTTGGGAAACCAATTTGTTGAACGAGAAATGAAAATTAAGAAAATAAGATTTTATAAAAAATTTCGATTGCATATAAGTAGTATAAGTAATTTTTGCAAGTATATATGTATATAGTCATATTCTATGGTATATAAAAATAATTTAATGGATTTTTAAGTTTAAAATTTTATCATTACAAATTTTGTTGATTCACTTGATATAAAAAAAAACGTATATGCTTTGTAGCTCAAAAATTTACGCTTCATTATTTGAATAACTAATAGAAATAAATAATTAAAAAAAAAAAAACTTTGCAGGCAAAATTAGTTTGAAACTAATGCCCTTTATAACTGTGTGCAAACATTTTTTTAATTCACACAATTAGTAAATATAATGTTAAAAGGCTTAAACCTTTGGCCACTTTTTCTTTCAAGTGAACATATTCATTAAGAGGATATATTCAAAATTGAAGCTATTCCTTTTGTTTAAGTGTTAAATATCGAAATCTAACATCAACAGAAAAAAACTACATGTCTAATTTTGTAATTTATTGTCTGCACTAATTAATAATCATTTTTAAACAAATTTTCTCATCCTCAGACATTTAGTTGTATTTGCATCTAAGTACATTTTATCATAATTTTTTACATTTGATCACAAAATAAGGAATTAGTTGTAAAGGTTCATTTTATATTTTTGCACTTTTTTATTCTTAAAATTTATTATCAAAAGTGTGGGGGTACTCAGTACTTAATATATCTTTGTAATGAAATTGCGTTTTTAGCTGCATGGCTCTATTAAAACTTAATTTTATGGAATATCTTTTTGTAATTTTTAATGAAAAATACAATTATGTAAATTTTATTTTCAGGTTAAAAGTTTACATGGAAAAATATCAATGCTTAAGAACTATTTTCCAAACAAATTTGATTCTTCTTCTGTCAGAAAAATCAGACAAAAGTGATGAGAAAAAAGTTATCAAGCAACGGAAACAAAATGTTAATGAAAAACCATCAGAAGATAATAAAGCAGCTATTTCTTTTAAGGAATATTTTGAATGGATTGAAAAGAAACAGGTAAATTTTGTTTAATATGGAAATTGTTTTTTTAATATTTTAACCTGAAAAAAACCTTTATTATGTTTATTTTAATTTAATTGCATTTAATTTAGAAACGTATCTTGGCCATTGAGCTTGGTGGAGATGTTCATTCCATTAAATCTAATTTGGAACAGCTACAAACTGAACAGAAGACAGTGGAACAATACAATAAGAAAATAAGTGCTATTTTATCCCAAACAGTATGTTTCAATTTTTTAGCTCTTCTAATTCAAAAACAAATTTTATTATTTATAATTATAATTTTATCACAAACAGTATGTATTTTGACATAGATATTTTGAAGCCTTCTGTTTCAAAACTAAATTTTTAATGTTATTAATTTTTGATTTTTTTTCTAAATTGTTTAAAAATTAATTGAATAATTATATTACTTTTTAATTAAATGTTAAGTTATAGCATTAGTAGTATTGGATTAATTATTTTTTATTTCCCAATGCCATTGCAGAAGTAAATATTTTAATTTTAAATAATTCACATTTAACTGTTTTAGAAATTACAAAATTTTAATCATTTTTATATTACTCCTATATGCTCCTGTGAGTCATAAAAAATTGAAATCCGTTTGAAACAGTATGTTTTAATTTTTAGCTCTCTTCTAATTCAAAAACCAATTTCATTTTTTAAATTTATAATTTTATCACAAACAGTATATATTTTGAAATAGATATTTTTAAGGCTTCTGATTCAAAAATAAATTTTTATTGTTATTATTTTATTTTTATTTTTCTAAATTGTTTAAAAATTATTGAACAATTATATTACTTTTTAATTAAACAGTTAATTTTATCATTAGTAGTATTGGATTAATTATTAATATTTCTCTATGGTTTTGCAGAAATAAATATATGAGTTTTAAATAATTCACATTTAGCTGTTTTAGAAATTACAAAATTTTAAGCATTTTTTATATTACTCCTATATGCTCATGTAAGCCATAAAAAATTGAAATCCATTTGAAACTCTTCAAGTTATTTTGTCAAGTGTCTTTACATTGCTGTGAAATTGAAATGTACTTTCAGGAATATAGTGTGTGCTAAAAAGTTTTAAATTTACTTTGAATGCTTTTTACTATGCAAAATTTTTAACACTGCAAATTCTGTGGAATAAAAGTAATTGAATAATGGATGAAATCTGAAAATTTAAAGTAGTTTTTGGCTGTACATGCACTGTTCTCTCCCCTTCTTTATAATAAAATATTACAGAAAAGTTTGTTAAATATACTAAGTATCTACATGAAAAAATTTTAAATTGTAGGAAACATTATGTTCTTTATTTTTGTTATTCTTTGAAAAAGCACTGAATGGTAGATTACTATATTGCTACTGAATTATTTAAAATGAATTAGATATTGCAATTACAAAAAGAATGAAAAAATTATGCTGAACATTTATGATCTAATTTAATTATCATAATAGCCATTGATAATGATCAGTTTAATTCTGTGTTGTTTAGAAATCGTTATTTGATTCAAATTATGTTGCATTTTTTTGTAATAATAAAAAGCTTATACAGTTTTTTTTGTTGATAAGCAATTAAAATATTCATTGTATTTTTGTTTAATATTTTCAAAAATTAAGGCTTTTCATTAATCTAGGTGTGATGTTTTTGAAAATATTTAAACAAACAATTACAATTAAATGCTTGTTTTTATAACTATTTTAAATGCTTTTTATCTGACTTTCTATGTAAGCTAAGTTTACAAAGTTAAAGCAACTGTTGTTCATATTTTCAGATATCAAAAGATAGTGACAACTCTTATGCTACCCAGGCTGAAAAATTACAAGGAGCTTATAAACAACTTATTGTAAGTGTAAATTTTATCTCTGTAATTAAGTAGTTTTATAATATCTATAAGCATTTAATTAAGAAAACTCTTTTAGTTTTATTAAACATTGATTTATTTTTAAAATTAATTCTTATAGGAATTTTTAGAAAATATTTTTTTCAGGATTCATATATTTATAATATTTGATATTTCACAGTACCTTTTTTTCCATTTTTAATACAGCATCAGGAAACAAATTTCAGATTTCTTATTTATTGATTTCACATGTTTTATGTCCGGAATTGAATATGAATATTTTATTCTGAGTTTTAATTATTTATTGACTTATAAAATAGGAAAGTTTATCTTTTTTGCTGCAAGGTATTTACAGAAACAATGCATCAAACACTAATAAAAAGTAAAAGCAAATAGTAGCTGTAAAGCTGTTAAACATCTGAGTGTTAGTTCTGGCTTTTTCTGAAATTTAAGCTGGTGACTTTCCTACTGTTAAAATTGTTTTCTAATTATTATATTTAATGAGAAAGCTATGCTTGGTAAAAAAAATTTCAGTTTTCTTAAGAATTGTTGATTCGGGAATTGTTTACAAGCACACTTTATTAATTTAAGTCGACTACACATGTGACATAAGTGGAGTACATATGTGATTCGAATAAATGACAACTGCACTTTAATACATCATTCTATGGCTTGAGTTGATCATTTGTGTCCCAACATAGAAGAAGGCCTAGATTTGAATAAATTGATGATACTGAAAATTACTTTCTTTTGGTGGAATTAAATTGGAGATAAATTGCATCAAGAAAAGATGTTTAGTTATGAAGAAAGCTTTGGTCTGCAAACTAGGATGATAATGATGAAAAATATTGTTTTTATTTATCATTTTGTCTGTTTATACTTGAGTCAACCTTATGTTAATTATTCCATATTGATTTATCATTTGCAGACTTTAACAAGCAGCAGAGTTAAAGAATCTGAGAGTTTATTAGACTTTGTTCAATTAGCTACTAAAGCTTTGAAGTGGATGTCTGATAAAGAAGATACTGAAATTTCCAGAGACTGGAGTGCAAAAAATTTAAATATATTGGATTTAGAACATCATCAGGAAGTATGTTTTTATATTCATGTAAATAACACTTTCTTTCTTTTCTTTTCTATTCTGAAAATCTAATATCATGATGTTTTATTTTTTAGATTTTAACTAGTGAGTTGGAGAAAAAGGAAATAGAGTTCAATTCCATTCAAAGTCGAGGTGAAAATCTTCTTTTCCAAAAACACTCAGGATCAAAGTGCATTGAAGTAAGACTGAATGTTTTTTTTTTCTATCCCTTTAATACGCAGAGTATTAATATCCATTAAATTGAATTATTTTTATTATCCATTAATTGATTTATTAATAGTTTTATTTTTATCCATTAATTCCATTAATATTTTTATTTTTAGGACTATTTAAGTCAGATGCAAAATCAGTGGTCATGGATTTTACAACTGACTTTGTGTTTAGAAATTCATCTTCGATATGCTCAATTTTATCATCAGGTATGAAATTCAAAAATTATTTTATTTTTGTAATACTGAAGAATTTATTTATGAAAATGCTAACAAAATTTATGTTACTTTGTTTTTGCTTTATTCCCCTTTTTTTGGTCTGTTATATTCCTCCATGTATTCTTAATAGTTTTTTTTAGTTTTGACTCCTGTGACTGATATTTTTTTAATATTGTTTTGTCTTTTGAAATTTTTTTTTTATCTTAACGTTACTGTTAAATATTTGAGCATAGATTTTGTATGAGTATACTTTTCTATTGACCTGTCAATACATAATTTTCATCCAAAACTATCATACTCAGAAACTTCAGCTCTTTTCCAAACTTGATAAATTGAATTCCACTTCAGAAAACTGCCAATTACAGATATTTTGTGTAATTAGTAATAGTTAATTTTTTACAGATGATTTTTTTTAAATTTTGAGTTCAAAACTGGAACTTTGTTTATAAAATTTAACTGTGTAATACTAAATGTACAGGTACTATTCAAATGAGTGTTTTCTAAGGAAGTTGCAGTAAATGCAAGATTGACTGCAGAATTTGGCTTCCTTACAAATTTACTTGTCTCATAATGCACTATCTAGCCAAAAGTGTCCTAACACCTAGTGTTGCAAACTCAGACTTGTTTACCCTAGGGACTATATTTTGCATTTTCCAGTGTATAATTCGTAAATTATCTGTCAAAAAGCATTCCTTGTTGTTGCTACAGGTTATCTGGCAGTACGGGTAATCTGCCTAAATTATTTTTCAGGTCATCAGACATCATGCATTTCCTATCTACTTTCAGCAGCCATATAAGTGAAAGGGCCCATTCACACTGGATGCCAAAAATTAGTGAATGCAAATTCAGAGATACAAACAAGAACTTTATTGGTTAAACACATTTCCCAGCAAAAAACGCACCAATGAGGTTCAGGTTCCCATCTCTGAGTTCGCAAATAGGATTTTTGTATTTCTAGTGTAAATGCCCCTTAAACATGATTCTGTGTCTGCTCACCCATTCCCTGCTGATGTCCAGTGGCTCATATTTGATGTAGATTCGCTCACTTAGATGTAAATTCTTCCGATGGAATTAGCTTGTGTATTAATGATATTTTCATCTTAAATGATCAAATAAATGAAAGATCATCATAAATGAAAGTAGATTGCCGTGTTGAATAGACCGACATATAAACCATGGATTATCCTATCATATTTTTCTTTTTGAGCCTTGAACGGAGCCCCACGGATCATTCTGCTGGAAACTATGCTAATATTATGCTTGTCCCTATTTTGTCTGTACACCACTAGGAAGATTTTTTGCCAGTTTCTTAAAGGCAACTGTGGCAGTTTACTTCTTGGAGCCTATCACAACTTAAGTGGCAGTAAGGATTGTTAATTTAGTTATCTATGTAATTTGCGATCTAATTTTCCTCATTAGTATTCAATGAGATTTAGGTCAGGGCTCTGAGTCAGGCCTGTCTAGTTTTTGAAAACCCATTTCATCAAACTATGACTGTGCAAGTCTCAAAGTGTAAATGGAACAGTTATAATCATGAAAAATCGGCCTTCACTAAAATATTGCCATAGAATAAAATTTGGAGATCAGTATCCGGAATGTCCACACCTCAAATTTTGTGTTTTCATCTACAGTATCTAATGGACCCAGGCCAAGACGTGAAAAACACCCTTATATCCCCTTCTTTTGGTGGATGTCTGGATACTCTTGGTCAAATAATGTATTCATCAAATTTATCTTTTCTTTTTGTAAATATATCATCATTTAGATAATTTTTATGTATAAAAAAATGTTTAGAAATCTTGTTTTATTTCTTAACAGTCTAAGCATTTTGACTGAGGCTACATTGAACAGATTTTCTGATGAAAAAAAGCAAAACTTATGCTCAGATGGCTAAGTTCAATTCTAATAATATTTTTCATTTGATATGAATGATAATAAATTGCTTTTTTCTAAATTCTGTGGCTTTCTATGATTTCACTGAAGTTCTTTTGTTCATGCAATAAGGTTATATATGTTTTTAATTATTATAAAATTTTAACAGTTTTTCAAAGAAACTAAAGAGAGTGAATCATGGGTCAAAAAAGCTGAAGACAAACTGAACACTACATTTTCTAAATCTGTTACTTCAGTTGATGAAGGAGAACGATGTTTGAAGCAAATGGAAGTTATGAAAGATGACATTACCCAATATAATGACCGTATTTGTGATTTGGTATCTCGCAGCCAAGAAGTGATACCTTTAAAACAAAGAAAGTCTATTCAATCTTCTAAACCTGTAACTGTCTTATCATTGTGCAATTATAAAAACTCTGATGTAAGTATAAATTCTCGCTTTTTAATTAAATTTAATTTCTTTGAAAAGATTATTGTGGTGGAACATTTTATAAGAATTATTATATTTTCATTTAAAAACTAAATAGTTAAAATAATCCAATAAGATTTTGAACATTTATCATGTTTATTTTTGTATCATTGCATTTATACAGCATGAAAAGTGATTTTTTCATTTCTTGTACTCCTAAAAGTCTTATTAAACTTCAATTTATTTAGGATAAATATTGATAATTTTTCTAATCCAACTAGAAGAAACCTTCCTTATCTAAAGCCCATTTATACTACATGCTTTGTCAGGTGACTCCTTTCCAAACTTGCACTACCGTATTTTTCGGCGGAAGCGCCGCGGCGCTATTGAAAAAAAAGTTGTTTTTTTCCTACATGCGGCGCTTCCGATGCAGCAGTCCGACGAAATATTTTTTTGTAGGAAAAAAATTTTTCAAGGAAAGTTATTTAAGATTAAATAATTTTCTGAGAGAAAGACTATTAAAAAAAATTAACAACAAAGTCGACGAAATATTTGCCCGTATCGCGATCTGCTGCAGAACATCGGCAATTGTAATTTGAGCGAACAGAAAAGGAAGTAATAGGACCATAAATCCGACACTCACGGGACGAAATGCCGAACTTCGGATCTCTTTCGAAAATTAAAATATGGCCCCCTAATATTACTATAATTCAATTCCATTGTTAATTTCAGAATAACCGATAAATTTAGTCAAGTTTCGATCGTAGATTATGATGGGGTGAATTTAAAACTGGCCCATCTTAAGAAATTTTACTAACCAAAATAATAATCTATATAATATAATCAAGAAGAAATAATCCGAATCCTATGAAGAAGAAATAATCGTTTCTTCTTTGGAGCGAGATCATAGTTCTCGTTTTTTCTTTTAGATAACATTTTGTTTTAACAAAAGACGCTTACCTAGCAAGAAAAAGAAAAAAAAAGCTAACAAGGAACTACAAAAAAAAAAAAAAAATGTAGCAATTAATGCTAAGAAACTAACAATGAATAACAACAAAAAACAAGCTAAAAATTAATAACGTTAAAAATAAAAGAAACAAGCAAACAACTATTAACAAGAAGAAAAAAACAAGCTAACTATTAACAAAAAAAAATTAGCAGTTAATAACTAATAAAAAGCGGCAAAATAAAAAAATTTATAAATCGAATAAAAAACCGCAAAAGGGATAGAATTCATTTTGTTGTCCACATGGTAGTTTCAATATCAACTGGGAGTGGCCAATTTATAGTCAAACAGAGGAGGGAAATATGGGGGCAAATCAGTAAAGCACAAGCCCAGCTGTCAAGATTGATTGATCAGTTTTTTCCAACTTGCATTTCGAAATTTTGTTCATTGGAAATGCAGGTGTTTTTACTTCTCAATTTATTTTAAACTGCTTAAGAAACAGATGTTTCCCTTGACACAGATTTATTATTATTTTTTTTTCAAGCTTCTTTTTTATAAAGTAAGTTACTTCAACAGAATAAAATTCCAAATAAAAAGAATATAGCTGATTTTTTTTAATCTTATCAATATAAATTTCTTAAAAAAAAAAGAAAAAAAATTAGATCAGATTAAGTGCTGAATTTTGGAATGGTGGATTAGGGGTCCCATACCCTTTTCTTTTCCCCAACCCCTTTAAAATATAACTGATTGATTTCTCTTAAACAGCTCCAGTAGAAATGACAGGTGGAGGAGGTGGGGTACACCCCTCTTTTAAACATTTTCTTCTCTTTCTAAGTTGAGTCACATTGGGTTATTTCCATTGAAGGAGAGGGCATTCTACCCACTAAAATTCCACCCCCTAAGATTGTGAAAGTAAAACTTATTTCTTCTTCGCTCATTCCTTCTGAATTTTTTTGGGGCCTGTTTAGTTATTTCTTATTCTTGTTATTATTAGTTATTTCATTATTATTAGCTGTTTCGTTATTATGTATTAGTTTTTCCTTAAATTGTTAACGGTAATAAATTTTAAAATCTTTCTTTTAATAAATTTTTATTTTACTTTTCTTATTACATTGTTTTACTAATTTCTGTAATCAGCTCAGCGTTAATTCAGCTACTGCACATATAAATAATTTTTTTTGCTGTTCTTCTGTTTTTTGGCGCGGTGCCAACTGGTAAGAACAACTTTATTTTATATCGTTTTGTTGTTTTCTTTTTTTTTTTGCTGAAAAAGAAATTTTTTATTATAATTTAGAAATTAAAACTTTACTTTATGAAATGCATACAAAAATTTAATTTTTTATTATACAGATATTGTAAATGGTAATTTAAAAGGTCTCTTCTAAAAGGATGCTGATATGCCCGGTTTAGCGCCATTGCGGCGCTTACTATAACTTTTTTTTTAAAAATTTCCTTTTTATCGATGTGGAAAAATACGGTAACCATATTTAAAGGAAATCACTTAAATAATTTTATTAAAATATTTTTTTTAACATTTACTCTAATTCTCCATTTTCTTGTTTTTCCCAATATATTTGATAGCAGTGCTTTTTTTTACTTCAAATGGATTTTTAGCTTTTATGTTGGATATATGATGTGTATATTGATTCATACTTCAACTGATAACTTATTTATTGAATTTTTATATTTCAGGTGATAATAAATAAAGATGAAATGTATAAATTGAAAGAAATTTCAAAAAAACATTGGAAAGTAAGTATTTGAATTTAAAATATTTAAATCATCCTTTCAAATCTTTATATGATTATGATATTTATGAATGATTGTGATTTTTAAAATTGTATTAAAACATTTTCTTTGTGAAGAAAATAGAATTTAAAAGAAACATAAATTAATTATTTTTTATTTTCTGTATTTTTTTAATTTAGGTATTTTTTTGATTTATTAGCAAATATTTTCCAATACATGTTATTCTTAACTTCGTGGTTTTAATCTGTTACTTATTTTATATTGCCAACACTTACAAGATGCAATTATTGAAGTTTTTAAAAAAATAGGTTATTAATTTCAAAGTGAAAAGAAAAGTAAGAGCGTAAGGAAATTTTTATGTTAAATTTAAAACAGACTTTAATAATATTGATGATTAATAAGTTAAAATAATTATGACAGCTTGAATTCGAAATAAATAGTTAAATTACTATAAAAAAATTTTTGGTTTTCCTATGAATTTATTACTGAGTGAAATTATTTCTTGAAAGAATGGTTAGTTTTTTCTTTCCAACTCGAAGAAAATGATTAATGTTATCTTATTAAAGTTAAAAAATAATGGTTTAGGATCATATGTCACTTTTTTGATGAGATTTTGAATATTCAAACTAAAAACTTTATGTATTCAATTGTAAAGCAATTTTAATAACTTTAATTAGCTTGACATTATACTATCATAAACGCTGATTATGAACACACTAACAAAAAACTGTCACCATTTTTTTTAAAGAAATACACAGATAAGTAATAATTATATATAGCTGTCAAATATTTGGTGCCTTTTCTATGCCTTGTATTTTTATTAACCATCAAAATGCATTTATATAAAAGAGTAAAATTTTTTATCAATATTTATGAAAATTTCATTGTTTAAAGCATACCATTAATACTAAGTTATTAATACTATTAATTATAGAAAATAATTTTAGATATTATTTTACTAAGTAATTTGTTATGTTTCTTTCTGTGTTATTTATGTATTTAAATATTACAGCAAATAAATTTTCTCCATTCTTCTAAAATTAAATCCGTTACTAATTACATTGTTTTTTAAATTTACGCTTAGATATCCATAAATTATTTTTGCTCAATTATTCAATTTAAATTTATTAAAAATCTTATTGTAATAAAATATTTGATTTTAATTTTCAAAAAAATAATAATAAAGATATTAGTCCATCTTTAATTTCAGTGTTAACTTACTTGTACCTTACAAGGTCTCTTTATGCTGATTACCTCTACATAAAAGTACCAATTTAATTCTTAAAGCTTAATATAGTATGAAGCGTAATTAATCTGTTTACTTATTACTTATTCTCTACCTAGAAAATTGTAGTAAAATTATCATGAAGAAACTCCTTCTAATGACTCTAGAATCAATTTATATACCCAAAAAAGTACAAAATTGAAAAGTTAAAAAGTCTGTAACTTATTGTCCTTATATGTGATTTTTTTAACCCAACTTATATGTATATTAATATATATATAATAAGTTGGGGTTCTACCAAACGGGCCACTCTTCGTGCATATATATAAGATATGCCAGCGGAGTCAAAGAAAGACACTATGTTCTCTTTGATTTTTTTGTAATTTCTATCCATAATTTTAAAATTTTTAAGTCTTGTTGTATTTACTTTCTATTTAGATTTCAACAAGTAGTGGAAAGGAAGTATTTGTACCCGGTGTTTGCTTTGTTATTCCTCCACCTGATCCTGAAGCTGTAGAAATGGCTCAAAGGTATTATAAGTACTCTTTTGTTATACAATATGTTATAGCTTCTTTTTATGAGTCCATTGTAAATAAAATCCTCTATTTTAGCTTAAAGAAAAGATATGAAGAATTATTAAAGTTGTGGAAGCTGAAGCAGAAAAAATTGCGCCAGAGTCTGATATTTGCCACTATTAAAGCAGTGAAGTCTTGGGACATAACTCAAGTAATGTTTGTTTTGTAATTTCAGTGAGAAAAAGTTGTCATTTAAATTATTTAACTTTTATGAAAAAGTGTCGTAAGATAACAATATAATGCTTACTAAAATGCAAGTATCAAAAAAGTATTAAAACATATGTCTTTCCAATAGTTAGACAATTTTTTATCCAGCATCAATGTTTATGAAGTTAATGTTCTTTTCATGTTTCAACTCATTAAAATATTTTTTTCTTTAGTTCTCATTGCAATCACTCTTATCTGTCTAAAATAAAGAAAAATTTAATATAAATTAGAAACATTTATTTTTTCTAAGACAGATATTTTCCATATTTTTTGTCTTTGCCTTTTTTTTTAGACACATTTATTATTATGTTTCTTGTGATATCTTCTGCATTTCTTGTAAAAAGTTTATTTTTATTTTGAAGTATTTATTTAAGAAAATAATGAATAAAAGAAACTAATTTGGTTTTGCTATGCCAATAAGCTATATCTTGGTTATTGCTATGCTAATGCATTTACTTTTTAGTGCTTCAGTTTTAAATGCAAAATAAAAAGATAACTAAAACTTTAAGAATATACAACAGTGTTTAAGTTATTTTCATGTGGAAATATTGTAAAAGGTTATTTTTTATTCTTTTGAAAAAATATTGTCATATTTATTTTGTTTTTAAAACAAACGAGCTGAAGAATTTTTGTTCACAAGTCAATTTTCTAAGTATGCTAAACATGATTTTAAAGATAAATGCTTTTTAGTTTGCTTATTCATATATAAAATTCTGTTCTGCATTCTATTATGTTCTGATACTTTGTTTATATGTTTAAACAAGTTAGCTTATTTTCATGATATATGGAAATAATACCCATAATTCTTCTTTTTTTTAAACATTAACTAAAATGTTTTGATAAGAATTATGATTAAGCATAAAAATCTTATATTTTTTAACGGTGAAAAAATCTGTGAGTATTTTATTTAGATTTTCTTTCGTTAAAATTTCAATTATCTAGCTAATTTGTTGTATAAAATATACAAACCTATAATTTTATTTATAAGCTCTATTAAGAGATTTTTAGTACTTAGTAAATGCTTTTATGTCAGGTATATACTATATGCATGATATTTTATTGAAATGTTATAAATATTTTTAGATTCGCACGATGGATATTTCTCAAAGAGAATCTATTATGTCTGCACTGAACTCTGATGCTCAAAAACTTCTTCTGGAAGGTTCTGAAACTGATTCTACTCTTCTAAAATTAAAACAAGAAATGGAGCAGTGTAATTCTTCATATGAAACATTGTTGAAGAAAGTTTCTGAAGAAACTTGTATGTATTTCATATTTAAAAATTCTTTGTTGTTTAAAATTTTATGCTGAAGACTTTACTTTTTTATGCTTTTGTAAATCTAAAAAACGCATTTTTTATTTCAATTATTTATATCCTGAGAGTTCATCCTGGAATCATATCAATTTTTTTAATTTTAACCAAACCTTGGCTCTTTTTTTATTAGGTTCAAAATTATTTTCCTTTCCTTAGCATTTCACATTGCTTCAAATTTACTGGCACGAAATTTATGTTTCATGTTTTATTTATTCTATTTAAAATCTCCACTATATTTTCATTACCATTTATTTTTGTTTGTCAAATTTAGATACTACTATCATATCACTTATACATGTTGCCATTTTTTTAATATGCTATTTTAAGTAAACTATTGTTTTCATTAGTGTAGACCAATTTGAAATAATTCTTATTGATGATTTAAAATGGATGTTTTAATTAAAACACAATACTGCTTCGTATTTGTAGCTGTAACCAATTCTCGTTCTGCTATTTTTCTGGTAAGAGATGAAAAAGCACCGAAAACCACTGTAGTACTAGGTGTTATAAAGAATTAATAGTGGATACCTTCTACAGTTTTTCTATAATTAATGTGTTTATCTTGTGTTCACCTTGTTTTCAAAAAAGCATTCACATTCTACATTTTCTTTGTGGTTTATGTTACTTGAAATAATTTATTTGAATTTCAATCGAATTTCAATTTGGATTAAATTTTAAATTTACATTAAATAAATAGAAATGAAAGCAATGTTACAAATACAGGAATCAATTATGAAAATTTGTAATCAGTAGTATCAATAGCTGAGTTATAACATTGAGCAATCATTTTTAGAAAAACCCTTTTTTAACACTGTATGCTCTAAATAACATTGCAAGTGTATCAAATTCATGAATATTACAAAATTGAGGCTCAAAAAATTTAAATTTAGCAAATTAAAGCTTTGAAAAATTTTAATTTTGTTATTTATTATATTTTGAGCTACAGTTATAATTGTTCTGTGTATTTTTTTCTTTTTTATCTAGCTGATAAATCTCCAAAAAGTGTTGGAAGAAAATTAACTGACACAATTGCTGGTCTTCAAAATGTACTTAATGAAAAAGAAAAGTTCTTAAAAAATAAGCTGCAGTCTTCCATTATCTGTGATTTAGATGCATTGGAAAACTCCGTCATTGAACACAAAGTACGTTTTTGTTAAGTTTAACTCTGTATTTTAATAGTTTTAATTTTACTCATTATATACATTGATGTGGATTTTGATCTACTGCCTTTTTCTGTCTTTTAAAAGTCGTATTTTAACTTGTTGTCTTCTCCATTTGCTAAAACGCCAGTGGATTAAGAAATATTTTATACATTGTTTCAAATAAAGATATGGCTGTTATTTAATATTGTATAGTACAATACAATACAATACAATATTTACATTTTAGTTAGGTTCAACTGGAGAGATAGATTTCTTATTATCAAATCTTGTCATAAAATATGTATTATCATTATGAGGAATAAATGTAAAAATAAAGTATTTATTACAATTGGAAAAATGTTTTTCAAGTATGTTATAAATCTGCACCATAAATATGACTAAATTATGAATATTATTAAGAAATTAGTTCAAAGAAATCTGTTTTAATATTTAATATTATTGTTACCTACAAAATATTAAATTTTCATTTCTTTTTGCTTAACTTATTTAAGCAAAACAGTAAGTTTATATAGGGAATGCTCACTTGAAGATGTTTAAATGTAAAGAAAATTTCTTTCTTTTTCAATTCTTTATAAATATTTCTTATTGTTTAATATTTAAAATGATAAAATAATAATAAATTTTATTTCAGGATTATGAAATTAGTTTAAGAAACTTAGAAGATCAAATAAATGAGACAGTTCAAATGTATAAATCTACTAATAAAAAGACTACTGCTGTACAGTTGAAATATGATACTCTTATTGATACATGGAGTAAATTGTGGGATCTTTCTAACTTGTACATTGAAAAGTAAGTCAATGCATTTAATAAAATATATATAATTTTTTTTCAAGAGTTGCTTTGTTATTATTTTATTTTGCATTATATGAAATATAGTTTTCAATCTTAGAAACATACGGTAACTAAATATTAATCCCTCAGATGTTAAACATGTCGGCAAGTTCGTGTAGAATTTTTTCGTCAATGTTTTCAATGTTCCCATTGAGAAAACCTTTTGTTTTCAGGAAAGCAAAGCAGCTAGTTAAATATGCAGAAAATTCTGGTTTATACATGATTGAGTGATCTATGTAATTAAAAATTAATTGCTTTGTTCTCATATTATTATTATATCTATATTGATGTTTCTTTTCAAATCTGTAATACATGAAAATGTTAAAGATAGTTTTTGTATTATTATATGAAAAGTAGCTTTTGTTAATGAATTATAATCTAGTTTACGAGCATCATATGACATAATTTTAATGTGTATATGATTAATCTACATGAAGTACTTGTAAGTTTTTACTCAATACTTTTTTTATTTTTTAGGTATCTTCTTAATACTTTTTTATTTTTTTTATGGTGTCTATTTTTAATTATACAGTTGTATTTGCTTAAGTTAAAATGATAGCTTAAGTTTATCAAAGTTTATATGAAACATACGTTAGAAATATTTAGGTACTATTTTGCCTCATTATTTATTTACATTCAATTTTACTTTTATTATTTCAGGTATGATTAATTGATTAATGAAAGAAACTTTGTTGTAATACATTAATTTAGAAACTGCAAAAGCATTATTACTCATATTAGCACATTTTTTTTTGTGCTCCTCTTGGGATTGCCTTATTCCACCTAAATCTAATTCATAGATACCATACTTTGCTTTGAAATTGCTACATACAACTTTTTTTTTCATTAATGCAATCCAGATAATTGAAACAGGGTATCTGGGCACCTGGAAAGTCATGAAAAATCATGTAAAGTCATAAATTTCAATATTGAACAAAATTTGTCATGATTTTAAAGATTTTTTTTAAAAAAGTCATAGAGTTAAGTCGCAGAAAAATCTAATTTTTGAAATGGAATATCTGAATTTGTATCAAAATCCTCACTCATAGTCATATTTTATTAAAACATGAAATGTTTCTAGCATTTTCTTTAAAAATTATGGTGTTCTTTCAAAAAAATGAAAGAAAAACATCAATTCTAGAGAGAATTGTCTTTTAAACTTCTGTGATTTCAGAATTTTAATTATTATTTATTTATTTTAATTTTAATAATTTAAAATTCTAGCTGACGCAAGCCAGTCATTGGCGAATTTTTTTAAGTTTGGAAATGAAAACTGAAGAATCAGGAGTATTTCTATCCTTTCCAATAAGCAAGAAAAGTATCTTTAGAATATAATTCTGCATAAAATAAGAAACAAAAATTATTTGCTTTTGTTTTTTTTCCCACTTATTTTATTGCTTCAACTCTTTCTTAACTCTGTTTTTTAAATTTAAAATCTATAAATATGAAGATGTAGTGTATAACAGTTTTGGTTATACCTATAATTTCAATTAATGTTATTAAAATGCTTTTTTAAATTTATTAATGTGTTTTTCTCAGAGAAAATAGTAACTTCGTTAAGTCATGAATTTGGAAATATAAAATGTAGCAGATACCCTGTTGAAATTTTATTGATTGTGCCTTATAATACAGTCATAAAACTGATTAATTTGGGGAAAATTTACAACTGAAACAACTTACAACTTTTCTTAGTGTATCTCATTTCTGTACATAAGTCTAGAATTTTGCAGTTTGGCACCCTCATTTGTTTTAACGCTACTTAAATATAACTTTTTTCCAGTTCTTACATTTTGGCATCCTAGACAGATAAATTTATTATTACAATTACAACATTTACTAATGTTGGTGACACAATTTTTCACCAGTATATTTTTATATTGATTTTAAAAAAATTATGTACCTAATTAAAAAAAAACTGTGACGAAAACTGAAAATATAAATAATTCCTTGATTTTCTGATATTTTTATAAATTGTATTAATCAGTACCAAAACTTTAGACCCATTTAATGCTGATGTCTGAAATTTAAATTTAACTTAAGTGCTTTTCTTTGCAGGTTAAAAGTAACCGAAGTAACTCTCAATAAACTCAATGAGGCTCTTACATCTGTGTCTAGTATTGAAGTGAAATTAGCATCTTGTAATAACATGTCATCAAAGTTAGATAAACTACAGAGAAGTCATGATGATCTTCTGGTAAGTGAATTATATCAAATCTTTGCAATTTTTTTTGTGTTTCTTACAATTAGGAATACTGATTGCATAAAAATCAGAAATGCATTTTTTTCTTTTATGTTAAAAGTCTTGGATTCACTATGTTAATATTGTATGCAGTATTCAAAAAAATGAAAGGATGACACTTCTACATTCTACACATATTACATCCCTTATTCAGTTATATTTAGATTTGAAATACCACATATCTTTGAAATATCATATTTTAATAAAAATATGGCTTTAGATTTATTGTTTTGATTATTCAATCTAAAATGTTTCATCACCAGGGTTGGCTTTTTGCCGGCAGAAACTGGTTTTTGCAATGCCAGTGGCTGAAACTGGTTATAACCGGTAAAAATCGGCGTGACCGGCAAAAAATTTCTGTATTAGTTCTAGTAATTGCTTAATGACATTTTGTTTAAGTAAACTGAAAAATTTAACTCCATGTAACTGTAACAAACTTTTTAATTCATTGTTTGTAAATATATATTATTTTGTTTACATTAAATATAAAAAGTGCAGTATATCAAATATTTATATAAAATAAAGTATAAAGTAATGTAATAATAAATATAAATACTAGATTTTAGTTTATTATATTAAACTCTGAAATTCAGTAATTATTATCATTTAACTCTTAACATAACTGAATAGAGCTATTTTCAAATAGTTTTTTTCTTTTCAAGACATAATTTGCATGGCAACAATCCAATTATTATAACAGTAACAGTTTTAATCTTTTGTGGATGGCAATGCCTGCTAGTTCTGCTGGACTTGAGAGAATCTTCTCAGATTTCTCGTTCGCGCATAGCAAATTGAGAAATTGTTTAAGTTTAGAAACTGTATCAAAACTTGTCTTATGTTATAGATAACTGCAGAGTGCAAACCATGTAATATTTGATATTGAATGGTGATAATTTTGTAAATAAATTGTACTTTGCTTAACATTTAATTGTTTTTTCTATGAATTATCCATTGTATGTCAATCTCAGTATTTACTTTTATGTCATTTTCTGAATTTCTGCCACAAATGTGGCAGAAAAAGGTCTCTGCCATGCCAGTTTTAACCAGTTTCTACCAGTGGTTTTAACCACCGGGGGCAGAAACTTGCTAACCTTGTTCATCACTTAATTTTTTACGAGTAATAAGCTTTATATTTGTCATTAATATGGTATACAATCAATAATGTGGATTTTATGAAAAATTTCCAAGCAGCTGTTTATAAAGCCTATGAAAGTATAATGAAACTTGTACAAACTCAATTGGTTTATTTGCTAATACTATAATGAGATAAAGATACAAAATTAAAAGTGTGGTGCTATAATGAGATACGTCTATTGTTAATAGCATGCTTATATCCTGCATTAGCAAATTTTCTAAAGCTACAATAAATGGTGCTAAAGTAAAAATAGATTTTGCTTTTAATAAAATAAAATAAAAAAAATTTATTTAAAATTTGAATAAATTATACTAAGAAAATTTTATTTGCAGATTCTTTATTTATACAGGAAATGATTATTGAAATACTGTGAATTTCACTTAAATATTAAGTTAAGATTAAGATAAATATTAGTTGAAATTCGAATTAAATTATATTAAGAAAATATTTGCAAATCCTTTTTTATAAAAGAAATGGCTATTGAAATATTGTGAATTTCTCCTAAATATCTCTTTTTATGCTGATAGACCAAAGATTACTAAGTAATTAGGAACAGAGATGTAAGATGTTGTTCCCTGTTCAAACTTACTTATCTGCACAACAGATTGTTATGATAGGTCTCTTCTAATCAATTACTTATAGTTTTTTATGTGTTAAATGCTTATTGGAAACAAAATTTTGGTTCCAAAGAACTGTTAATATAAATCTAAATAATAATATAAATCTATTTTGTTTCAAATGTTTATTTTAATATAAATCTAAAAATATTTTCTCGTTATAAGAAAAGAAACTAATTTTTTCTTCTTCTTATTTTAAGCTGTTTCAAGATGAGATGCAACTTTCTCAATCTGTGATAGATGAATTGCAAGATTCATCAAGAAAGTTAAAAGCGGTTGTACAAAAGATAAAAACTAAGCAAGGAACCAATGTTGACTGCAATAGAATAGAGACTGACATAAAAAAGATACTGACAAGATGGGATAATGCAAGATCTCAGATTGTGGAAAGGTAGAAATTAAAAAAAAATTTTTTTTAACTTTTATCCAAGTGTTGATTTCTATTCTTTTATCTAACTGTGCTATAAAACTGAACAACTAATTCATTTAAAATTAATTAACATTGACCATTTTGAATGCTTTTGTTATAATTTTAAACGCCTTAAAATTTACTTAATATTTTGAAAGCCTAACATTATAAAAATAATGAATTTAACTAAATTAAATTCATTATTTTTACGATGTTTTATTTGTCACTAAAACAAGTGTTGTCAGTTTTTTTGTCTAATTAGTTCTCCCTTTCAAAAGCTCAAACTTGTTTATATGTAACTAGTATATTTAGAACACCAATTATTATTTGATTTCTAAGCATTAACCCTTATTTTTTATATGTAGTTTCCAAATTGATTTTTTTTTTTAATTCCAACTATTCTTTATGCGCTTATTTTGTTAATTTACTTTTTTGAAATATTGTTTGCTTTCTTTCACTTTTGTTGTTTTGTGTTTTCGTTCCCCTTTATGTATTATGCATATGATTTATACTGTGAAATCTCAGCCTGCGAAATATTATAGGCAATATTGTAGGCAATATTCACATGCAATATTTCATAGCAATATTCATATGCAATCTTTCGTACAATCTTTTCAAAACTATTTTATTGCTTTTGACTTGAATTTTTATCTACATTTTATGATTTCCTTTCTAAATTTCTATTTGTTTAGACTAAGAAGCTGTGGGGCATCTTCAGAACTTCTACAAACATATAAGAATAAAATTGAACAAGAGAATGTTTGGATATCTGAAACAACAGTAAAAATGAACAGTTTGAAAACTGTGCAAAAACTTACTACAAAAGAAATAGAATTGACTGTTGAACCAGCAATGGTAAGGGAAAAAAATTCAATTTTGCAAGATGTTATTTGTATAATACCAGGTAATATTTTTAAATTTCAAGAATATAAGATTTCTCTGAAAAATACTTTTTCCTGAATATAATTATAAATATGCTTTAGAATTCTTTATAACTGTTTTATGCCTTATGTGCATAGTTAATTTTTTTAAATTTCAATCTTTAATAATCAGTGATACCTGTATTAATTTAGCTAAATATAAAAGAAATTGTATTACAACAATATGTAATGTAAATAAATAGTTCCTTATAAATTATTTCTTATGGTGTAAAGAAATAATAAATATCTGTTAAATTATGATTTACAACTTTAATGAGATGGACTACATTGGCCAAAATTTTTCTTACTTATTTATATAAAATTATTTCGAAACAGTTATAAATGTGGCTACCTTTAACATTGATATATTTAAGAAAAAGTATGTCCACTAAGCGCTTTTTTTTTCATTAAAAGCATGCTGGTTTATTTTTCAATAAAATGAAAACTTATGTCTTAAATGTGAATTTTTTTTTTTTTTTTTTGATTAACATTAAGTGAACTAATTTCTTTCATTCAGTTATTTGACTTAAAACCACTACTATGTAAAACTTCATTAACTTATATTTATAAAATTCAGATGCTTTCCTGGTTTGCAAACCCAAATTTTAATCTATAATATTATGCTGGTGTCTTATGACAATAAGTCAGTTTAAGAAGTTTTTGTATTGCAAGAAAACTTGTTTCACTCAGTAGTCTCACAGTCTTTTAACACAAAAGTGCATACAAAGGTTTAAATTTTTCTGGAAGAAAAAAATCAATTTTGCAGGTGACAAATTATTCTTATATTATTCGAATTCTCCATTGCTTCCAATCAAAAGCAGCTTGCCTAGCCAAGTTCCAGCTAGACCATCCAAGCATATCTCTTTCGCACACTATAATGTTTTGCCATGTTGGTTTCGTCTTCCTTCGACCCTCCAATCTCCAGGTGAGAGCAGTTACACAAGGAAATTCACTGGCAGGTATTCGCAGATCGCCCATCCACGTCCATCTTCAATATTTGATTTCCTCAGTAATGGGTCTCATTTTGGCCCTTCTCATAAAGCAAAAAATATACCATTAATTAATCTATTATATATTCCTATTTTTATTATCAAGGATTTTATTTTGAACCAATAGAAGTAAGCTGCCTTTAATGTACGCAAACAATTTCAGAAAGGGAAACATTGCACAAAGAAGATCTTTTATTATTTAAAAAATAAAACTTAAGTAATATCTCTTAAATGTTTCACTTTGCTTTTTACTAATACGTGCTTAATGTACTGCAGAAAACTATATCTGTCTAAACTATATTTTTTAGGATCTGTATTCCAATATATCTGAAAGAAGTTCATCAATAGAGGAGACAAATACATTGGGATCGAGATACATTAGAGAAGCAAAGGTAAAAAATAAAATAAAAAAGAAACACTGCAATAAAGCAATTAAATTTTTTAGCCTAATTGTGAGTTCTAAAGCTAAAAGTGTATAAAATCAAATTTTTATGCAAAAAATAAATAAAAAAATGTACTTATATACTATAATTTATTTATTTTACTTTTAGTACAAACTGTTTGCTTGTGATTTGTTCTGTTTTTACCTGCTTTTGCTTTGAACATGAATCTGTTATATCTTTTTCTTTGCATGTTTATAGATTCAAGTTAGCGTTTTCTTTTGCTGATCTCAATGTAAATTGTATATTTTTCTTTGCTGGGCAAGCAATAGCATGTTGCCTTTGTTCTTGTATCCCTTGATTGTTTAAAGCCAAATCAGTTATGTTTATTTAAATGTCATAGCTTTAGATTTGTTATATTATGCCTGTTTTGTGTGCCTAGACCTCTCTTATTGTTTATTACAGGTGTTTTAGTTCTTTGAATTTATTCAAAATTTATGTTTTATAAAAAATGCTGTACAAACTACTTTTATCATGAAGCACTGTTTAACTTGAAAAATATTGTTTTCTGTTAAACTAAAGAGAGGCCTTGGAGTGCTTTTTTGATAAGTCATAAATTAAGCTTTTTTTGTATTTGCTCTTCAATCTGCTTTTCAGTTTGGTGTCTTGTTTTTTTTTTCTTCAAATAAAAAGAAAAGCATGTCTTTGATGTGGGCTTTGCTGCATTCCCTCCAAAAATTCCCAAGCACCCGTGCAATAGCTATTTTGCGAATGGATTTGTGCATGCTTCACTTCTTAAATGGTGTTCCTGTTATCCCAAACAATTTCATACCTAATGTCTAGGCTATAAGATTATTTGTCTCCCTAGATTTACGACCTCAGACTGAAGCATTATAAAGAAAATTTAGAAGAAGAGCATCCTAGTCTTGATGCTAGCTTTCCAAAGACTGAAAGAGAAATTATTGGAGCTTGCGAAGTTGAACAGGAATTAGAAAATTTGAATGAAAAGTACTCATGTTTAATGAGGACTATATTACAATATATTGAAGAATTAAAAGAGATGTTTACTGCTCAACAAAAGATAAAGGTAAGTTATTTTTTTAAAATTTACTTACCTATAGCTTCATAAATTATGAATTACTGGATATAAAAACCTGCCAACTCTGTAAGAAAAAATAGACTTAAAAATGTGTTTTAAAGTATTTTTATATGCTTTCAATTCTGTCTTTTTATGTAAAAAAAATATTTTGCATAACTGGAATCAATTTAATAAATTTTTTTGTGTTTAAATACAAAAATTTTCATTGCTTTTCAAAATTTCTTGGTATTATTAATTAAAGGTTTTAATCTTATTCAAATTTCTAATAATTTATTTAATGTCTAAATTACAGTTAAATATTTTTCTTCTAATACAAAATTTTAGGTTGAAAAATTTACAAATTAGAGTTACGTAATGTTTTGGCTTTTTTTTAACATTTTTGTCTAGCTTTATGAATGAATATTTTCTCCAACTTGAATATAGAAAAATTGCCAGCTTTTGTTGATTATGCCTACTTGTTTAATAATTCTTAGAAAGTTTTTTAACAACCTATGATATAATTTATAATGGCAATATATAAGTTTCTAAGCGTAAAAGGAAACTACATAGAAAATTAAATATGAACTGTTAATTTTAAAAACTTTTCTTAAACTTACTATCTATGACACAATCCTCATATTTAAATGAAATATTTCTCACAGCCTTTTAAATCTTCAAATTGTGTTCTTTGATATTTTTTGCTGGCTCATCATATTAAGTTTTAAATCTTTAGTGGAATATCATACTATGATTATTATGCATTTTTTATGTTTTCCCTTAAATCAATTTGCTGCATTTTTATTTTTAACTTTTGTTGCACTTTATTTTAAAATCATTACTTTATCTGAATTTTAAGTTCATATGCATGCTTTATACTTTTGGTCTATGGGCTGTACTTGACCTATTCTTTCCTTTTCTGAATTTCTTAATAGTGGCAATACATCAATCAAGCTGTTCCAGTAACTTTGAGGACCTTTAAAACTATCATTGCCCAGGTACCATCATCAAATGAGGAAAACATTATTGAGCAGAAAATTCAAGTAGATGATGAACCATCTGTAAAATACTTAAATAACCAGGGCTTGATATCAACCCTAAGTGAACCACCTCATGAAAATACTTCAGACAATTTGAACATGAATATTGAAAAGAAAGAAATGCCTCTAAAACTATCTTATTACAAAGATATTCAATCAACCTCTCCTATCTTTCAAAGTACGAGCACTCTTAGTACCATGAGGGGAATTATTGACTCAAGAACAGGGGATATAATTACTTTAACTGAAGCTGTAGATCGGAATGTTATTAATTTTGAAAATGAAAGCATAACTGATTTCAAAACAGGTCATATAATGTCTTTTTCAGAAGCTGTTTCTGAAGGATTTTTGGATAAAACCATTCATGATAAGCTACTTAGTAAATGTGGTATTTATTTGCCTGAAACCAAAACTGAATTATCACTGATTAAAGCAATACAAAAGAATGCTTATGATATTAGGGAAGATACACTTTTAAATCCTTGTGATTGTAAACCTATTAGTTTAACAGAAGCTTTTCACACTGGCATGGTAAAAAAATCTGGGATAAAGACATTGATTGATATGAAGCTAGTTAAGACAACAAATTTAACTCTAACTGAGGCAATACAAAAAGAATTTATTGATCCTAAAACTGGTGTTTTCCGTGAGCCTATTACTGATACTCCAATTGACTTGAGAAATGCTATTAAAAAAGGTTACATAAATATGGAATCTCCAAAGCCAGATAAACATGGATTCTCTCTAGCAAAAGCAATTGACCATGATTTCATTAATAATGAAGATGGTTTAATCATTGACTCTGAGTCTGGAGAACAGTTTTCTGTTGAAGAAGCTCTTTTAAAAGGTTTATTGTTAAAAAATACTTTAGAAGTATATGACGTTGCTGCTGAAAAACTTATCCCACTCTCTGAAGCTGTGAAAAAGGGTATTGTGAATTCACACTGTGGTAAATTTATGAATACAAAGACTTCAGAAATGAGTTCTTTCAAAGCAGCTAGAAAATGCAATTATATATGGAAACCTTTAAGCCTGAAAGAAGCATCAGATTTATCATTATTTACTAAACAAAACATAACTAATCCTATCAGTGGCAAAACTTTAAGTATTTTAGAAGCCATGTCTCAAGGAATATTAGAGTGTGAAACTAATTGTGTCATGGATACTCTTTCTCGAGAGTTCGTATCTTTGCCTGAAGCACTGAATAGAGGAATAATATTGCCGAACTGTAGTTTTGTAGACACTGAATCAAATCGTGAAATAGAATTGCCATCAGCTGTGAATGAGGGCTTTATAGCCACTGTGTCTCAAAAAAGTATATTTGATATAGAAAGTATTCAAAACGATGCAAATGAGTTCATTAGTTTTAATGATGCTATTAATACTGGTGTTATAGATTTAAACCAGGAATTATATGTAAACAAATCCTCAAATGAACACATTTCTTTAGAAAATGCTGCTTCCAAAGAATTAATTAAACCTCAAATTTATGATTTACTTTGTAAGCCTATTGGAGTAAAAGCTGGTGATAAGGACTTAAATCTCATAGATTGTTGTAAGCATGGCTACATAGATTCTAACTCAGGGAAGCTAATGGATCCAGTGTCAAAAGAACCTATTTCCCTTCAAACTGCTGTGAATAATGATATAATAACACCAGATGGAGCTGCTTTACTGAAAGGGCTATTGAACATTACTCTTACTTCTGCTAATGTTGTTCAAAGAATTGAAAAGCATGTTTATGAAGAAAAATACTCGCTGAAAACTGATGAACCTTTGAATACTGAAAATGATGTGTCTCAGTTGTTGGATCCTTCTCAAAGCAATGAAAGAACAATGCATTCAAAT
This sequence comes from Parasteatoda tepidariorum, assembly GCF_982258835.1. Classification (NCBI taxonomy): domain Eukaryota; kingdom Metazoa; phylum Arthropoda; class Arachnida; order Araneae; family Theridiidae; genus Parasteatoda; species Parasteatoda tepidariorum. The sequence goes on from NC_141766.1 coordinate 34,613,566, forward strand.
TCAAATGCACATGATTATTCCATTAGTTCACAAAAGAACTTGCATGCCCCAGAGGCTGAAACAAATGAGAATAAAGAAATATGTGAGAAACACATGAAAGTAAATATTTCCGGCATAAAAACTAATCTTGATAAAAATTTGACAGGTGTTGATAGGGAGTTAGCACCATCGCTTTGCAGAACTTTAAATGAATCCTCAAAAATAAATCAAGATTCTTTGAGTCTTATTACTACTCCAGAAGATAAAATACATGAAAAAATAGATGTTTTAGAACTGCCACCAGATGGTTGGAATTTCAGTGATGCAATACGTAAAGACTTATTTGACGTAAAATCAGGTTTATTTACTGTGCCTGGTACAGATCGTTTGGTTTCTTTTGAAGAAACTGTTAAAATGGAAATAATAAACCCCAAATCTGCCGTTGTTCTTGTTCCAAAATCAAATGAAACAGTAACTTTAGATCATGCATTAGAAATGAAAATTTTAGATAATACTGGAAGTTACAATACAAAGACTGGGAAATGGATTTCAATGCATGAAGCTATTGAACAAAATTTGATAACTTTTTGTGATGATAGTTTTAATACAAAAATATTGAATCAAAATAGTTATAAACAATCAACTAAATCTTTTGAAGAATCTGAAAGTGCATGGAAACTGACCACAATTACTTCCATTCCTTCATTTGAAAGCTGTGATAATAAAAATGTGCAGGTTCATGATACTTCTTTACATTCGTTGGATCATCATGTCAACGCTCCTGAAACATATTTTTGTTTAAATGATGCTCTAAATTTTACCTCCACACCTCACAGAGAAGTAATATTACAAAAAGTTCCTAAACGATCTCTAACTCCTAATGATGCAGTTGCTGAAGGTTTTATTGATCAAGAAACAGCTGAAACTCTGACTAAGCTATTTCCTAAACACTCATCTTGCAGTAATAGTGATTTCCTTAGCATTGCAAAATGCCATAATCATTTGATTAAAATTCCTGATTTCCGTAAAGGTAAAATGGTAATGCTGGAGGAAGCTCTTCAACAAGGACTAATAGATAAGGATACTGGAAATATAATCGTACCTTTAGCAAGATCATTAAGTATGGATGAAGCTTTTTATCAAGGACTACTTAGTGAAACCTCACATAAAATTATTCATCCAGATAATGGAATTGAACTTGATGTTGATGAAGCAATAATTTGTGATATTCTAAATCCTTATTCCACCTTTATAGATCCTATTACTTCAGATTCTATGACAATTTTGGAAGCTATTCAAGAGAAAAAGATTAATCCTAAATCTGGTGAGATATCATCTTCAACAAATATAAATATTGTTGAAGGAGTGCGTCTAAATATGTTTAAAGCTAAGCAGACATTGCCTAAAAGTCCACCACTTCTTTCATTTACATTTCCTACTGCCTTACAATACGGTTATATTGATGTTCAATCAAAAGTTTACATGCACCCAACTTCTCATAATGATATCCCTTTGCACAAAGCATTTGATAACTGTGATCTTTTAATCATTCCAGTTCAACCTCAAAGAGAATATTTCTTGTTAGATGATGCTTTAAATCAAAAATTAGTTGATCCAAAAAATTTTACGTTTAAACATCCAGTTACCAAACAAATCAGCGATTTGAGAGAAGCCATGAATTCTGGGTTACTTGTTGCAAAACCTGCTAGGCTGGTTACACCCTCTTCTTTTACTAGTAGTTTGAGTCAATTGCGTAATTTGAATTTATCAGAGGAAAGCTTAAATAATTCAAAGCAAAATTTAAGCCATTTTGTTACTCCTAAAGACTCTGCTGAAAGTGCTATAAAGAAAAGTAATTTGAATTTAGAGACTGGAGAGTTTTTTGATATTAATTCTCATCAATCCTATTCAATACCAGAAGCAATCAAAATAAAACTTTTACAACCTATCAATGATATTGAACCAATGAAGTGCATGAATTACGATCTTTCACAAGCATTCCTTTATCTATATAATGATAGTAAAAATTTGTTTACTGAACCTAAAACAGGAAATCTTGTTGATTTTGAATCATTAGTGAATAACCAAACTCTTGATTGTAATTCACTATTATATGATGTTCAGAGCAAGAAAGTTATGACTTTAAGTGATGCTATCAAATATGGCTTTGTGAATGCACAAACTGGTTTTTATAAGAACAAATCAAATGATAAATATCTTAATCCAATTGAAGCTGCAAAACTTGGATTGCTTGTTTTTATTAAGGACCCTGATTTATTTCAGTCTCAAAGTATCATTCCCGAAAAACCTTTGTCAGAAAATATCTCATCATTCCCAAAAGAAAGAAATTTACGTCCTAATTCATTACCATTGGATCCTTTGATTTCTGAGGCAGATCATATCTCTCCTGTAGAACATAATTCTTTTAAAGCTGCACAAGCCCTTGAGGAGTGTGAAAAAAATCATTCAGATCAAAGTATCATTTTGAATACTAAACAAGACTTAACCAAACTTTCTGAAACAATACAACCTGTTAAATTAGATATAAGTCCTAAACTCAACCCAGCTGAAGCAATAATTTGTGAAAATGAAGAATTTTTAGAAGTCAACACATTAAAGTCAGGTGAAATTATTACTGATGAATTGACAATCATTCCAATCAGCAATAAAGCTGATACACAGGAACTTAATCAGCAGATTCCAGAAAAAGTAGATTCATCCTTTTATGAGAATGAGACAGAAAGTTTATTTGTACTTCCCAATTCATTAAGTAGTCAGAATATTAATGATAGTACAGAAAATTTGTGTCAGATTTCGGAAGTTGAAAAATTAATTGGAGGGGTGAAAGGCTTATTTAATGAAAATACTAGTATTCATCCTGAAACTCATGTTAATGAACTGAATGCTTATGACCAAGTTGTTCCTTTGTCAGTTAATGATGATAAAGATTTGCAACTGAGTTGTAAAAATATTGCTGAAACAACTGTTGTTTCTTCTGTGTCTGAAATCATATCAAAAGTTCAATCTCATTCAACAGTTACTGCTACTGATAGATCAAATGACATTCCATCTCCACACATTTCTGAAACTACTAATGAATTACCATTTTCACCTGAAGATAAAAATTTATGCCGAGATAGCTATGCTGACTTATTGGAAATACCAAAAGAGAAATCTTTGTCTTCTGAAAATAAATTGTCAGTTGGACCAAAGTTAACACTAGATGAAAATGCTTCATGCAAAGATATAGATTCCAATATCTCCAAGGATTTGCAAGTCATGACAGAAAAGCAATCAGAAGACGCAAATATAGGCCAAGAAAAAGGAAAGATACAACCTTTAAAAATATTGGATACAATTACAACAGAAAAAGTTACTTCTGCGAGGCAAATAGAACCTCTTGTGGATTCCCAATCTTCTGAGATTTTATCAGCTGTTGACATGAACTTGAGAGAAATAGTGTCACCAACCCAAGAAAGAAAATTAATGTCTGAAGATAGTCAGTTCAAACCAACTGAAATTGAACCCACAAACATAAACTATGAAATAGAAAAGACACTATCTTCAAATAAAAAAGAACCAATACTAGAAGATAGCAATCAAGGTCAAAAAGAAAGGATGCTTGAGAAATATGGTAATTCTTTAACTTCTGTTGCTGATCTTTCATTCCCCGAAAAAGTATTATTGACAGCTGGAATGATATTGTCTGTTAATGAAAGTAAACTATCTACGGATAAAAGTGAATCTGGCATAGATGAAGATGAAACAAGAGCAAAAAGTGTTTCACCGCAAGTCATGACTTCAAAACCTTCTTCACCGGAGACAAAATCATTTTTAAAGGAACATGAAGGTCGTAAGTTACCAATAATTCCTACAAAATCAAATGTCACTGAAAAAGAATTTTCTATGCAAGAAAGTTTATCTTTTGAGGTAAATGACACTTTAGAAGAACCCAAATTATCAATCCAAGAAAATATTTTCAATAGTTCTGGTGAAAAATCAGATGTAGAAGAAAAAGAAAGTCCTTTGAGACAGCCAGAGCTTCCATTAGATAATAGTAGTCTAAGTTCCAATGTGACAAAATTAGCTGCTGGAGAGTTACCTTTAAAAACTTTAGAGCCTGAAAGTCAAGAAGTCGAAGTGATCAACGATGACACTAAATTTTTAATTACTGAAGAAGAATTACAAAAGAAAGTAAAATATCATTCAACTGAAGGAAATGAAACAACTGTAGCAGCTTTACTGTCTCAAACCAAAGACAATGAATTTCCAGTCATTGAAACTGGACAAATAATTGCTGAAATTGAGCTTGATGATACAGAAAACGAATCATATATTCAAGAAAATGAAAGTAAATGGCCAACAAAATTACCTGAAACCAAAAATGAAATAATTGAGAATACAATTGAACTTCAAAATGAAAAAGAGTTTGAAATTAAGAGAACAAAGCCTTCGGTCTTAAATATACTAACTGAAACAGAATCACTTACTAGTGTCAACTTCATACCTGATGAAGAAAGTCAACTTACAAAATCCAATACCAAACCAGCAGTTGTAATGAATGAACCTAATGCTGCAAGAATTAATTCTGAAGAGAATGAAAATATTATATCTGCTGAAAATATTTCTCCATTAAAAAGTATTGAATCGCCTTCAAAAAATTTAGCATCTGTTGCTGATGCTAGTACATCTTTTAAATCAGAAAATAAAATGAGTTACATGGAAGGAGATATTAAAAGAATTCAGCCATCCCCCATGGATATCAACCCTAAATTTAATGAGTTAAAATCTGAAACAACTCTATCACTATCTGAAGAAAGTAAATTTTCTACAAAAGAAGATAGGTTGTCACATAAGATAGATAAATCACCTTTAAACAATGATTTCTCAGTTGATGAAACTGAATCATTAGTTTTGAAAGAAGAAATGGGTAGAAAATATAACAAATTAAGTCATGAAGAAAGTGAAATAAAAATTAGTGATGACAATACCTTTGAAAAGGAATCTAAATTACCCTTGCAAGGTGTGAATTCAAATATCATTGAGGAAAATACATTTAGGGAATCAGATTCCTGTGACAAGAAATCTTTATCTCAAGTGCATGACCGCAAGTCACCGATTGATGAAAAAAAATTTAGTGAAGAAACAATATCACCAATCAAAGAGTCAAAAGCACTAACCAGTGAAAAGTCCCCAATCAAAGAAGTAAAATCTCCAGTCAAAGAAGCATCACTTATCAAAGAAGTAAAGTCTCCAGTCAAAGAAGCATCACCTATCAAAGATACAAAGGCACATGCAAAAGGAAGATCCCCTACTAAAGACATAAAAACTTCAGTCAAAGAAAAATCCTCTATTAATGAAGCTGAATTATCAATGAAAGAGAAGTCTCCCGTCAAAGATATAAAATTGCCAGCAAAAGTCAAGTCTCCCACCAAAGAACTAAAAATGTCACTCAAAGAAAAGTCTCCCATTACAGAGGTAAGGTCTCTAGTGAAAGATAAGTCTCCTATTAAAGAGGTAAAAACTCCTGTAAAAGAAAAGACTCCCATTACAGAAGTAAGATCTCCAGTGAAAGATAAGTCTCCTATTAAAGAGGTAAAAACTCCTGTAAAAGAAAAGACTCCCATAAAAGGGATAAAATCACCAGTTAAAGAAAAACCTTCTATTAAAGAGGAAAAATTGCCAGTAAAAGAAAAATCTCCCATTAAGGAGGTTAGATCACCAGTGAAAGACCAGTCCTTTGCCAAAGAAACAAAATCACCCATCAAAGAAAATGTGCCTTGCATTAAAGAAAGTGATTTACAACCCCAAGAATTTTCTGACAATATCACCTTAGAAAATGTGTCTTCTGTGAAAGAGTCTAAAGTATTTACCAAAATACCTGAATCATTGGTGAGAGAAAGTGGATTTGTCAACCAAACAACTGTAACAAGGTCGATAAAGAGTGAAATACATTATGAAGAAACAAAATCTGTTGCTGAGAATAAGATAATACATTTTAAAGAAGAAATGTCTAATGATGACATTAACAAAGGGAAGGAAACTAAATCAGAATTTAGAAGTAATGAGACTCAATTGGATAGACATGCAGACATCCAC